>NW_012267264.1:2517059-2817391 GCF_000151885.1 Dipodomys ordii
GGGTCTTTTATTGTTCCATATGAATTTTTGGATTGCCTCTTCTATTTCCTTGAAGAATGAGGTTGGAATTTTGATAGGTATTGCGTTGAATTTGTAGATAATAGGCTTGATTTTTTTAAGATAGACTAGCATTACAATATCTTTAAGGATATGTTTTTATATAGACTAGTTTTGGAATTAAACAAATAATTAGGATCCATTTTCCAAACTGCCAGTTGAGTAAAGGTCTAGTGACTCAGCTCTTAGGGGAAAAAATATCAAAAGAGAACCTTCATCTTCTGCCTTTTCTAGATACACTGATCTCTGTCTACATGATATAAACTATATGGAAAACTGTGTCTAGAAAGTCACTAAACACAAAAAAGGAGACCGTCAGAGTAGCAAAAGACTCTTACTTTCTGTTCCATTATCATGGCATGATTTCTACAAGCAAAGTTAGAACATTTTTCATATTTCTTCAAGCTTGTTATTTGTCACTAACAAACAAGAAGATACTTTCTCCTGTGACTGATTGCAGTTACTAATATTTCAAACCTTTTGTTATTTGTCACATGCTTTGGAGTTTTAACGTGTAAAAAAATAAGTAAACTAGCTTCCGTGGAATGTACATCTGGATGTTGGTTCAGCTGAGAGGAGCAGTCACCTAAGAACTGCCGAGTCCCTGTTGTCTGTCAGGGTATCAAAGATAAAAAGCTCAAAGTTGTCATAAATTTACAATGTAGACGTTGAGTAGGAGATTCTTGCCATTTCTTTATGGGATGCCTTGTTTGCAAGGCCATAATTATAAACTGATTACAGATAGAGAAAAATCCCTCTGTTCTCCCTGCTGAATTGAAATTACTCTGTTGTGTCTCATTGTAATTTGTTTGTGTGTGTATGTGTGTGTCAGTCTTTTAAACATTATTATGCTATCTTAGGTTTCAGTATGGATTCTGGGAAGCAGGAAATGCAAATTGAGTGTACTATATGTGAGAGGTTTATAGCAATTATCATACTGCCCATTTTAAATCATACCATAGATAATGTAAGTATATGCTAGAAACATACATCTTGGTTCCCTAACTCTAGCCTTTATAATACGTTTGTTCTTTGTTCTATTTGTCTCATGTCCCAAATAATAGGTAGGTATTTCAGAAAAGGGAGTGACATAGTTAGACTGCTGCCTGTTTCAGGCTTTCAAGTGCATTCTGGAGAGTATGAAAAAAACCTATGTGTATAAGAAGAGTAGCTTGGCTTTCACCAAGACTGCATTTACATCATCTAAAACACAAAACTAGTGACACTTTTTTCCTTCTCCTTTACAAAACCTATTGTATTTTTGTTTTGAAATTGACCTAACAGACCTGTTTTCTGTATTAAAGGCACAATCAGTGAATTCCTCTTCTACAGTCTATGTCTAATTAGTTTAAAACTCTTTCTTTACTTTTGCTCCTAATTGCATGTTTACCTGTACAGTTGTAATGGAACCCTCCGTAGGATAAAGCAGAATTCATTTATTGTGTCTTTTAGTGGAATTGTATTTTACTTATCATCACAAGTGGCAGAGTATAAATCAAATTCTCCTCATGGTAAGGCACAAGAAATATTTGAGTATCTCTTATGTAAGGAGACAATCAGGAAGATGTAGTGTAAGTTGGATGAGGAATGTTAAAAAATACTTTCCCAGTATGGGGGTTCCTCAAAAGACTCTACATAGAGATCCCCTATGACCCAGCAATCCCACTTTTGGGTATTTACCCAAATGATCACAAACAAGACCACACTAAAGCTACCAGCACAACTATGTTTATGACAGCATTATTCACTATAGCTAAGATATGGAACCAACCAAGATGCCCTTCCATAGATGAGTGGATCAATTGTCATATTAAGTATGTTTACATATTTGATTTAAAATGTTTATGTACTATCCAACTATAAAAGGAATACTATGGGATTTGATTAGCATTATGAGTACTTTTCCCCTTGTTTTATTGTTTCCTCAGAAATTTAAGGAGAAGGTGATCTTTGGGGCAGCTGAGATAAATGGTTGGTATATATTTGTTGATTGTCTTTAGCATACAACTTGTTGACCTCATAGGGACAACAATTCAGGGTTGTTCACAAAATACATCCTAGCCGGTACCATGAGTGTATTCAACATTACTATTTCAATGTGAACCAGTTTGTCCCACTCATCTTGGCACTTGTTGGGCAAGAATAGAAAATAAGGATGGTTACTTAGAAGAGTAAAATTCAAAAGCAAGACACACAGGCAACTAGTTTCATCTACTTCTTAGCTTTGTTAGACGTGTCCTAAATGTTAGGTAGGCATCAGCTAATATTGTGACTGAAACAAAATGACAAGGATGTGGCACTGAAAATTGCTCTGCAAATTTAATTGAGAAGAGAGTAGAAAACAGTCACAGAGTTCAAGAAACCCTTGGTCAGCTTAATCTACTCTTCTAAATCAGACCAACTTGTCTAGTGAATTGACAGAAAGCCCATACCTGCCAACTATAATCACTTTTGAGGACTTTGAGTCTGTCTTATTTATTTACTATATTTGTTATCAGATGACAAGGATGTGAAGTACAATAATAACTAGTTCCCATAAGGGAATGTAATTGGCTAATGGATTCTATTTAGAAAAATAAAGGACGAAGGGTTATTGTGTGGTACCCTGACAAGGTAGGAAGTAGCCTGCCTGTACTTCCCAGTTTCTAGCAGTGGAAGGCGCTCTTCACTACAGACAGATTCAGGAAGGGAGGATGGGGGAGGGATGCTAATAGACACTGACATGTTAGCATGTGTACCAGAATCAAGTGACACACAAAAACACAGGCAGGTGCTTGTGGGCCATGAGCAACACTATCTGAAAATAAGGATAAGAGGATGATCTACAAACAACAAATCACTTTGAAAGGTTTTTCGTTTCTTCCTTGTTTATTTCATGCATAGCAATTGGTTTGTTTGAAGGCACCAGGAAAGTTCATTAATTCAGAAGAGGTACTAGACCCAAACATAGGTCCCATGGTTTCCCTTATTTGCAATAACTAGTATATGTCTGAGACAAGCAGAACTCAGATAAGATGATGTTAGGCAAAATGAACCCCAAGATAAGGACACAAGTCATTTTTTCTTGCTTGCTATTGTTTCTAACAGATTTATAACGTGATTTTTTTTGTTGCTTTGTATGTCCCTTCCCCATGGTATAACCCCTGTTTTCACTGTATTTGATGTTGGTATAGTTTGGAGAGGGGAAGGGAAAAAACAAGTTGTTTAAATAAGGATACAGGTGGACCCACTGCAACAATGAGATGTACAAGATGCTATGTTGAAAAATGAACTTTACCACTTTGGGGGGCGGGGGAGGAGAGAGTGTAGTTGTGGAGATGGGAGGGCAGGGATGGTAGGGGAAAAACAAAGGAGGAGGCAACAATGCTTGATAAGAAATGTACTCATTACCTTGCTCATATAATTGTAACCCCTCTGTATGGTATTTTCACACTAAAAACTTATTAAAAAAAAGAAGAGGTACTCAGGTTAAAAGGCATTTTAAGGTTAAATGTATACAAACTGGAGACCTAATTGACTAGTATTTTGTGGAAATGGGCACAGGACTGCTGTAGAAACCAGTGTTTAGTTGGTTGGTTTAGTGGGACATTCAAGACATTACCTCTTATTCATTGGTGATAGTCAAATTAAGACAGGTTATGTTATTTATCTGGGCTTAGCATAGATGTTGTGAATTCTGTTTACATTTCATGTTTTTCCTATTGTTTCAGGAAAAACTGAATACAATGGGGAAGGTACATTGGTTCAAAATTTACTATGTGCATATGTGGAAATATAGTAAAACCCCCTCATAATACCAATGCATGCTAATTCACAACTAAAATAATAGTTAAAAAAACAATTTACAGAAGAATGAAGGAGGGAAGGGGGTAGAACGCAGAGAAGAATCCAGTGTATATACCACAGAATTGATAAATGTAAGGGAAGGGGTGGGTTAAGGGAGGTGAAGAGGTTGAAGTGATGAGACAGCTCATCATGTATTATACATATAAAGTGCTTTGTTAAGAGGCAAAAAATTTAAATATGATGTAAGTGAGGGATGAGGTGGATTGGGAAGGGTAGCAGTGATCAAGATGCACTCTATTCACAAACTGCTTTGGTGAATGGCAAATCCTTTGTAAAGCTACTTAAAGATAATGAAAAATACTGAAAAAAATTTGTAAAAGAATGGGAAGGCCAACTGTGGTGGTGAATTTGTTACTCTCCTTTGACTTAGCTGTATAAAAGATCATAGTGATGTGTCATTCAAGATTATGCCCCGCTATAGGTAACAGAGTGAAACACTAATTTACATAAGACAGAACTTTTATTTTTCTACTTGATAAGACCAAAGGAGGCTTTCGTCTGGGAGTGAGAGTGGATCTGCATCCTCAGACCTTCGGAACCCATGCTGCTAGCAGCTTATTGTCCCACACTGTCTGGGGTGTGACTCATGCCTTCTGGTTCTAGATCACAGGTATGATTTTGGTGATCACATCTGCCCTTTATGGTAATCTACAGGACAGGATTGAAAAAAATAACGAAGAGGCAGAGGGCATACGTTCTGTCTCTTGAAAAAGGTTCCTCCTCTTCACAGCGAAAATCAGCCACAAAAGAAATTGGAAATTTTAGTCTTCATTCTGATTAGCCATGTGCCCTGGAAAGCATCATGTGCTCTGTCTGTAAAAAAAAGTGGTGAACTAGCAAGGTGGTACGACTCATGATGACGCACAAACAGCCTTAGGTGTGGCTGGTTATGTGTTAAGCTGCAGGAGTCAAGGTGTTCAATGCAAGTAGAAGGAGCCTGCCTCTGAAAGAGAGGGTGGTTTTCCAGATGATTCTAAAAGCTGGGTCTGTCTTGTTCCTAAATACAGTTGATGGAGAGGCTGCTAGAAAACTCATAAATTAACAAATGCCATTTTCACACAAGAAGATTGTGATATGAAGTCCAACGTTCAATGTTCACTAGATATTTAAACCACTTATGTTAATGAAATAGATCCATGTAAGGACTTGGTAACAGGCTATATTTTCATCTGAATCTGATACCCACAGTACTCCTGTGGGCACAGTCATTATTAATTATCCCTGTGTTGCATTGAAAAACAAGAAAGAACAGTTTAAGTAAAAAGACTTAATATGGAGTCTTGGTTGTATGTCTTCTAAGTCTGTGATAACATGCTCATTATTTGGACTCAGTTTCCACATCTAAAAATATGAGAATTATAAATCTTGCCTCAAGGAGTTTTTGGTAAGGTATGCTACAGCATTTTCATCTTATCTAACATGGCAGCTGGCTCATGATAGATCTCTATGTGAGGTCTCCTTCCAGTTTCTGAGTGGAAGGATATTTATGAACATTTGTACAGTTGGGCCATTCTGTCTAAATATTTCCTTTATCATATCTTCAATTTTCTATCCTAGTCCTTGGTGCCAGTAACATAATTTGTGTAGCAAAAAATAAATCACAGAGAAAAACAGATTTGTTAGAAATAAATTTCAAGTGCATCTCAGGCTATGATTTTCACATTAGTTCTAAATTTATCAATTTTCTATTTATAGTTTTTTTCTCACCAAATGTGTTTGAATATTCAAAACATGTGATGAACGCTTAAAGATGAAAATATTTTCAATTCTTTCTGCCTTTGCATGCTTGGAAAGTTTAAAGATGGAAATATTTTCAGGGTATTTTTTTTCTCCTTTGCAGTTGCATACAAAGGGTAATACTAAGCTATTCTAGTGAGTTTTGCTCCATACTTCCAGGTGAAACCCAGGCTTGTTACCAGAACACATCATGGGTGGCAAATTCTGTTCTTTCTGGTCCAGAAGTCCATGCGTGTAGTGCCTATAAGCCATGAGTGATAATTTAGCTTATCTGCTGCACATGGTGAAGAACACCATATTTTATATAAGTTGCATTTAATTTTAGGAAAATACTGGTCAAACTATTTTACATTAAGTTGTATTCTTAGTCAAAAGCTAGTTTTTTTTAAAGAAATCTCAGATGATGCTTAATGAACACGGATGTTTATTGACTGTTTGGGAAGTGTTGAACTACAATTGCAGGTTCCTGATTTATGAGGGGCTTGCCACAAATTGTCATTCAGAATTTACCTCATCTGTTGTTGCTACATTGTCTAATGTGGTTAGTCTCAGCTGATCTATTTACTCTTCAATGGAAAGTATCTTTTTTATACTAAGTCCATCTTGGCTTTACATTGTTTAAACATAAAGGTAGAAGGCATGGATTTAGTTTATTTGACCAAACTCATCCCCATTTACTCGAACAGATCTTGTAATAATTTTCCTGGAGTAATACTCAATGCAATAATAAAGCAAAAGAGATTGGGGAACTTGGGGATGGATAATTGGGTTATTTTATTTCTGTGTTCCTCTTTAGCAAGATCAGTTTGGGTTGGTTTACAAGCACAGCTGTCCACTTAAGATATATCAGGGTGCATCTTAAGTTAGGGTTCACAGAAAACTCAGAAGAATTGCATCTACTCCTAGCCTCTCAGAGGGTTTAGATTACTGTCAGGAGAAAATACTACTAGGAAACAAACTGCAAAGGAAAAATTGATGACTGTGGGCTGAATCCTTCTTATTCATTAAGCCCCATTAGCAGCCCCTTTGTTTACTGATTTCTCCTGAGGACCTGCAGTAGGGTACGCTCTGCATCCCTGAAGATGTCTGATAGAAGCAGAGGCTGATTGTATTAATTGGGAGGCAGCGAGAGAGGTCATTTTGTCTGGTCTCCCTGTCCCTATGAAGGATGGCCCAGACACTCGCGTAGACAGATTGAGACCTGCTTTAATCAGCCACTGGCATTATACCTACGCCTGTGCTGTGACCCCTAAAATTGGGAAGAAAAGTGAAAGACCTAACCAGTCATCCAGAGGATTGACCGTATTGTAGAGTCAACGGTTGTTTTTGTTTTTCATCTGGGCCGTTCTGTAGCACACACAGACACTGGGAAATTATTTAAAATATGGCTCTTTGTTATGGGTTTTCACTCTCATGCAGTTACCCATTGAATTAGACAATCTTCTCGTAACACCAACCTTTATGTCACCGATTTTTTTTTCTATAATTCACATTCCTTCAAGGCTTTTTTTTTTAATTGTGAAAATATCGTAAAGAGGGGTTACAATTACATGGGCAAGGTAATGAGTACATTTCTTATCAAGCATGTTTGTTTCCCCTTTCCATCCCTTCCCGTATCCCTCTGCCCAATCCGTCCCTGCCCCGCCCCAAAGTTGTAAAGTTCGTTTTTCGACATAACGACTTGTACATCTCATGTTGCAATGGGTCCACCTGTATCCCTATTTAAACGATCTGGTTTTTTCCCCTTCCCCTCCACAAATTATACCAACATCAAATACAGTGAAAACAGGAGTTATGCCGTGGGGGAGGGACATACAAAGCAACAAAGAAATGATCTTATAAATATGCAAGTCCTCATGAGCAAACTCGTTTAATGACTCCCTTAAGTTTAACCTATTGTCTGTGGAACTCAATAATTACAGGGCTGAATGATGCCACGTGACCTAATGGGAGAGTCGTCCAGTGAGGGGATTCTGGGTTCTTTCCTTGCTCTGCTCCTTCATGTGCTGCTGGACCAGAAAAAAAAAAAAAAACAACACCCTGTCCTTCTGCCTCAGTTTCATAATTTGTAAAGAAAGAAAATTGGAATGGTTTAGGGAGTTGCATATATTTTTGGATTGAACTCCAGATGAACAATTTATGATGTGACAACACAGATCTTAGTACACATGCCTTATACATGAAACACAGTTTCAAGAAAAATTGCTTCCTGTTATTATTTGTGATGGTGCTTGATTTCTGTGTATTTTAAAAGTATGCTCATCTGTAATGATTTCAAGTACTACTAATGGATCATGTCACAGAGGTTTCTTTCCCTTCCTTTCCTTCTTTTCCTTCCTTTCCTTCTTTTCCTTCCTTTCCTTTCCTTTCTTCTCTTCTCTTCTCTTCCTTCCTTCCTTCCTTCCTTCCTCCCTTCTTCCTTCCCTCTTTCCTTCCTTCCTTCCCTACTTCCTTCCCTACTTTCCTCCTTCCTTCCCTACTTCCCTCCTTCTTTCCCTACTTTCCTCATTCCTTTTTCCTTCCCTCCTCCTGTCCCTCCTTCTCTCCTTTCCTCCTGCTATTCTTTTTCTTTCTTTTTCTTTTGCCTAGGCTGGCCTAGAATAATGTTCCGTCTGATCTCAGCAAATATCATAGCTGAGAGATGATAGATAATTGCCACCATACTTAGCTATTGGTTGAGAGGGCTTTCATGAATTTTTATACTCTAATTTTGAACCATGACCCTACTATTGTTAACATACCAAGTAGCTAGGATTATAGGAGTGAACCACCACACTCAACTTCAGACAGGATGTTTTTAAAAGTCATTTTAGCATGTGCATTCCTATGTTTCTTTTTAAAACAAATTGTCAAAGTAGTTGTACACAGAGTTGCCATTCAACAAAGCAGTTTATGAGTACAATTGCGTCTTCATCAATGTTGCCCTTTTCAACATTTGTACTCACCCTTCCCTCACTTTTCTTAATTTTATAGGGTATACATTGAATTTTGATTGCATTCTCCCTTCATTCTTCTCTGCATTCATCTTACCCACTGCCCCTGACCCCATCCCACCCACCCCTCTCAAGTACCCATTTCCTGGTGTTTATTTGTTGAATTATGACTTTGCCTTCCTAAGGAAGTACACTGAGTTCTTTCCTGATGCTACCTTATTTCAGTTAATATGTTTGTATGAACTTGTATATCACCCAAGGTATTTACTTAATAGGAAGAGACACACTGTATTGGTTTCCCATTAGGCAAATATGGAGTTATCTAGTAGGACATCCTATTTCTGGCCTGGACAATGTCCTTTATCTCACTGAAGAGCATCAGGTTTGTGTAGATACCTAAACCAAGAACCTGCAAATAATTTGTATTATCAGCCTTTGTTTGAGCTCCCATATCTTGTTAATTTTATCTTCTAATAGGTGTCCAGCACTTTCACTGTTCTTCATCTTCATCTTCATCACCACGTTAGCCTATGCCACCATATACAGAGATGAGATAAACCTCTGAGAGAAACTCTCAGAAGGGCCCTTCCATGCTTCCCTTCATCCTACAGATTCTCCTGACCAAGTGCTCTTTGTGAACTGTAAATCTGATGTTTTTACCATGCTATAGCTTCCCACTGCTCTTAAGAAGACAGACTGAGTAGGTACTGTTGGCTCACACCCATAATCCTGCTACTCAGGAGAGTGAGTTCTGAGGATCATGGTTTAAAGGCAACCAAGGAAAGGAACGTCTGTGAGCCCTGATCTGCAATTAAATACTGAAATCCCAGAAATAGAACTGAGGCTCAAGGAGTAGAGCACTAACCTTACACAAAAAAAAACTCAATGATAGCACCCAGGCCCTGAGTTTAAGCCCCAGAACTGACCCTCCCCACCAAAAAAAAAGAAAAGAAAAAAGAAAAGAAAAGAAAAACACAGATGTATCTTTGTTAAGCTGTCGGTGCTCTGTCTGGCCCCAGCTCCTCCTCAGGCCTCGCCCATGATATCATCCTGTTTTGTATTTCAACTCATCACACTCTTCTGCACCGTTACCACTGGACCTGTGCCACTTCTGTCCCAGCTCCTTGCCCTTCTCCTGTATACCTTGCTCACTTGGTTTATTCTCATTTATTCTCCAGATCTTAGCCTGTGTGTAACTCTATCACATCAAGACAAGGTCAACTATTGACTATTACTGGATCCTGTTTTCTGCTCAATAATAACAGATGATAACAAAGATGATGATAACAGAGATGATGACATCCTTTTAGTAGCGCCTGTTTTCAACCTATTCTTCCAACTGCTTTATAACTCATATAAATATGGCAGTAACTTTATGGGATGGTTACTGTTGTGCCCTCATTTTATAGGTAGGAAAACACAACCAGGAAATTTAAGGAATATATGTTAAGACCTATACTTACTAGAATAATTGTCCTAAATTTGAACCTCAATAGATAGAATTTTGGAGGTGAACATCTCTAATCTATAGCTTAAATTGGCCTTTTTATATTAACTGAACAGATGTATGCATTCCTATCACTTTCTGTTGTGGTTTCTTTTGTTGGTATAACTGTAAAAATGTGACTCATCATAGAAGACTAAATATTTTATACCTAATGGTGGCTATTTATTTGCTACATAATGTAACAGATGTCCTGATTTTCTCATTTAACCCTCAGAACCACTAGGCAACAAAGGTAGTAAATTCTTATTTTATGAATGAAGGATAAAAGACTTTGAGGCAGAATATAACATCTTGATCAGTCTGAAGTGGGAGCCCTTGATTTGTTTTATGTTTTCTTGTGTGGAACAAAGAGGTCTTCTCTGGGCCTTCTACGATATAGACTTTAAATAAGAGGATGAGAAAATATTGAGTAAATAAAAATGAATTGAAATTCATGAATTATGCCAAGAACAACCCATTAGAAATCAAATGAAAAAAATCCTATTTTATAAAAAGGTGAAACATGACAGTAGAAGAATCAACTTAAGAAAGAATATATGAATGAACAATCTTCTACTGAGAATTCCAAAAGGAGATCTGATGAAACAGAGATTTAATATTCTCAAATGGAAATTTAGTATGGTAACTATGTCAAGCTGTCTGTAATTATTTTTAAAAATTGATATGAGTCTAAGAAAACGTGCCAACTTTTGGAAGTAGTAAGACTAGCACAATTTTAAAAAATTGAGCATGATATAAACAATAAGCCAATGATGTAACATTATAAAATTATAATTGTTAGAAAAATGTAGTAAGAGAAATGATTGAGCAGAAACTTCAGCTATATATCTAAGAATGTATGAGAATTAGATATGTATTAAAAGTGACCATATAAATGAATAGAGAAGATCTTTTCAATAAATACCATTAAGAGAAATTATAGTAATCATAAAGCTGAAATCCCTCAACTATCAAGTTGAGATTCAAGAAAAACTTAAATGTGAAACCCTGAATCTATTAAGATTGCACAAGAATCCCCAGTTAAACTCAAAGACCATATTAAATCTGTACTTTCCTAATATGTGGGGACATTCCACTCTAGGTGGAATGTATACAGCATTTTAAAAAGATTACATATATTAAAAATGTATATCACCTTAATGCTTAAAAATGAAGAGTCAAAGAAAGAAATGCTCAGCAAAGCAGTAGACCAATATACAAACAGTGGGTAAGACAGCAGGCTAATATACATTCTCCATTTTCTTCTTTGCATACTGTTTTCCACATTTCTACTAAAACTTCCTATTATTGTGGAATCAGAAAGAAATGACATATGCTTTCATAGGGAAAATCCTGAGCGAAGTCATAGTTTGCTATGACTGTAACATCTTGGGAGGGGAAAAGTTAGATGTCTTCACTTCTGGAATTATAATGAATTTTTTGCATGTATCTACAGAGGGAAAGGCCTTTAATTCCCTTTAAAGAGAGAACTTTCACATCAACCATTTTACATCCTATTGAAAATCAAAATTTGTCTCTTTTGTGTCTGATCTGAGGTAATTATGTAGAAAAATGCAAATGATCAGATTTAATCAAACAGCCTTTTCTTTGTTTAGGGACTTGGGGATCTATCTGTGTAATAACTTGCTCTTCTGAATGTCTTTCTTTTAAACTGGTTGTTTTGCCTGAAGATACACTCTTAATCTTACTCTGCCACTTACCTCAGATTTTTCAGTGTCTTAGAAACCCTAGGGCATTGCCTGGGAAGTTTAACACCTGAAGGGGACACCTGGTACCTGCCTGAAGCACTTTCCATTTCCTGCCTACAAAAGAGAGAGTTATTGTGGGCTGATCTAGAGCTCTTCAGTGGCTGATTTACAAGTGTCTCCTGATGGGTCTGTCTGCAGTCAGCTAAGAGTCTTCAGTTCTTGCTACTACATTTAAATTATAGAAGAAGGAGAACAGGTGATTTTCAGCAAAGGACTCTTATCTTCCCATTTCCTCTGCCCTTTGTAAATAGATAAGGCAGGGGCTCAAATTAGTTCATTAGTCCAATGCAGATGAATCTATGGGTCCTTGACAAAGCCTACAGTGGAAGGCTTCAGAGAGGAGCCTTCCAGCGTGCAGTTCTCTTTTGAGTTTGAGGTTATTTTCCTAGAGGAATCCTACAGCCATAAACAAGCATCCTTCCAACCAAGACTAAAATAGTCTGGTATAATTTTGTTAGGGTAAATTGATAAGCTTTATTGGTTTGTGACTTTGTCACAAATACCATTTGTTTTTTGTTCTTTATTTTATTTTTTGCATTTCAGGCATTTTATGCAAATTTAATCTTTTTGGGGGGGGGGTCTGGTTGTGGGGCCTGAACTCTGGGCCTGGGCGCTGTCCCTCAGCTCTTCAGCTCAAGGCTAGCGCTCCACCACTTGAGCCACAGCACCACTTCCGGCTTTTTTTTTTTTTGCTTATGTGGTGCTGAGGAATCGAACCCAGGGCCTCAGGCATGCAAGGCAAGCGCTCTACCATTGAGCCACCTTCCCAGCCCCACAAATTTAATCTTAAGTGCATGACTGAAAGTTTTCTGAAGGTTAGAGAAAATGCTTAAAGTGCTATCAAAACATGTTTCTCCTGAGTAGTATATTGAAACACAATTATTGTTTACTAATATTTGTATACAAATGTATAGTTTTTAAAGGACCATTGTCTTTAAAGATTTGGTTGTAACTGAGAGATCTGAGGAAAATTTCATAGAAGCAGAGTAAACATTTTGGGAGATTCTGAGACAGACACACATAGCTTTAAATGAGCACTACTACCTAAACTTTATGATTTGGGGCAAACTATCTTTTTGAGTCTTAATGTTTTTCTTAGTAAAAGAGGAATAACAATAATTTAATTTGAAAGAGGTGTTATTTGTATCCTTTCCAATTTAATTAGTACCCTCCCTCTCTTTTTCTCTGCCACTGATTCTTTTTAATGAGGAATCAAATTTGATCTATGGCTTTGGTCTAAGATTGATGAAAATGTGGTGACAGAATCAGACTGGATGTAGGAATGAAAGCCCAGATTGACATTTGTTTAGTGCAGAATTTCCAGGTCTCCATAATGGCCCAGTTATGGGATATTCTATTCCATTTAGAGAATTGATTCTGATAATGTTTGCTCAGTGACATCCTTATATAATCCTCCAGTGTTTTTAGAGAGCAGAGGGAGGAATTAGTTAGAACAGAACACAGAATTGTAATTCTAAAGGAATTGTTATATCATCTCACTCAGTTCCCTAGTGGAAAGAGAAGTAAACAAATGCCCCAGAGATCATGACTTGCCCAAAGCCACAAAGTTAGTTGGTGGCACTGTTACCTGTAGAACATAAGCTGTGTTTCAGGCCATTGGTTTTACTCCGTACAGCATGAGGTCCTTGTCTAAAAGGTGGTTCACATTATTGAAATGTTACAAATAAATGTCTAACCATATTATAGCTATATGATTCTTCTAAACATGTGAACCTTTTATTATATCTTTGTAGGGAAAGATGCTGAAATTCAAACTCTAGACATTGAACTTGCTAGGCAAGTGCTCTACCATTTGCACTATCCCTCTAGCATAGGCATTTTCTTTCTGACAATGTCTTACATTTTGACCCAGGGCCAGTTTCAGATCATGATACTCTGTCTATAACTTCTGACATAGGTAGGATCATAGACATGAATTATCATATATGTGTTATTGGCTAACAAGGGATGTGAGTAATCAGCCCTTTTATCTGAAGTATTGGTGCAGTTGGAGAGTTATCATAACCTTTATTATGCATGTGGTTTTTCCAAATTTTGTTCATGGTGCGAATGTTCTGTTTATTACCTAGCATCAAATCCCTAAGATGTTGATTCCCTGAGTCTGAGTGCTCTACTTCATCAGGAGGTCAGTTATATCAACTGGACATATGATGTATAGTTTCTTCTTTTACTTTAATTTCCACAATCTCCTTCTATTTCCAATCTCTGCCTGGCCTGTCTCCCAACTTACATCTCTACTATCAACCCAGCCTTACTTCAATTCTTTTTATGAACCATTCCCAGAAGTTGTTTTAAATATTTAGCACAGCTCTTTGTTTCAAGTGAACAATAGTCAGTATTAATGCTAGAATTTAAGATGCTCCATGGTCTAGTCAAAGCTGTTACATCAAAAAAAATCATGCAGCACTAGTCACCTTAGCCAAAATATGAAATCAGCTTCGATACCCCTCAGTGGATGAATGGATTAAGAAAATGTAGTATGTAGACACAATGGAATTTTCCTTATCTATTAGAAAGAATGATATTGTACCATTCGTAAGGAAATGGAAAGACTTGGGAACAATTATATTAAGTGAAGGAAGCCAGATGCAGAGAAACAAAGGTTGTATGATTTCTCTCCTTAGTGGTAGATAGAATGTGCTGAGAGCTAAATAAGTAAACATACTGGGTAATAAGCAACCAGTTCCAAATGAATTAACTGAATTATAATAGATGCTATGGAAAGCTCAAATAGGACAATTTTTTAGAAATACTAAGTAAGTCAAAGACCAACAAAATAAAAAAAAAACGGTTACTTGTATGTGTGTAGGGTGGCA
The DNA here is from genome assembly GCF_000151885.1 of Dipodomys ordii. Lineage (NCBI taxonomy): Eukaryota > Metazoa > Chordata > Mammalia > Rodentia > Heteromyidae > Dipodomys > Dipodomys ordii. The sequence continues at coordinate 2,531,725 of NW_012267264.1, forward strand.
ATCAAATGGAGAGGGGTAGACAATGAGGCAGGGAGAGGGAAATTCAGTGAAGAATTCATTGTATATACCACAAATTGAGAAAATAAGGGAAGGGGGGGTCTGAGGAGAATGAGATGGTTGAAGGAGGTGACACAGATTAAGACACATTATATTCTGTTGCTTTGTTAAATGAAACCTCCCTTGTTTAAAAAAATCATGAAATATTAAGTAGCTTAATGTGACTGGAGTCTTGAAATATCTGGGCCACAATGAAGAGAATACTGAGTGATCAGCTGGGTGAGGTTCAATGGCTTGGAGATCTCTACTCACATTCAAGGCATAGGATGGTACACAGAGAGGTGAAAAGACTGACAAACTCAGAAGATAATTTTCCCAATGAAGGTTCAGCCTTCATTTCAGGAATGTGTCTTTGGCCTCATTACTTCCACATTGTCTAGCTGGGATCCAAATTTGGGCCTACTGACTCTTCAGACCTCTCCTCTTCCAAAGTGAGCTGCTTTCTTCTGCCAGTTTGTTTTTCTGCCTCATGAGAAGAGTTCATGTTTTCATCCCTCTCTGGTGTGGAGTCTCAGGGGTGTGGGGGACAGGGGGACATTTCTCATGCTAGTGCTCAGAAAATGTTCTTGTGTAGCCATATAGGTGCATGTATTCCCACACCCGCCACCCATGTTTTCTTAATTGTATATCTTCCAACTGAAGTCAGATGAAATCCTATAAAAGATGACCCATGATTTTCAGTTTGATAGCAATTACCCTTCGATGCACAGTGTGGTTCTTGCTATGCTTCTAACTAAGTTTAAAGTCTCTGTGTCATGCTGCTGTCATATGCTTGTGTAGTATTGGGGAAAGCAGGAATAGAGCTTAGGAGTCTTATTTCTGGCTAGCACTAATGAGGCCTATGGGTCCCTCGTGGGATTCCGAGGGACCTTTAAATTTATTTTCACTCACGGGAATATATTTATTCCTCTCAGGTTTACAGATTCTCCTCCTCCTCCTTCTTACCATTTCCTCCGCAGCAACTCCAAAAAATGATTTAATTGTGTCAAATAGTTGCTATATACTTAAGAATGATTCAAGAAGGAATTAAAATGCATTTTAAACCTACAAATTTAGTATTCAAAATTTTCACTCCTAGTAGAGACAGCATTTTTTTTCTAAAAAGCAACAAACTGGATGATACGTTTTCTGTTAATAAAGCAATAGGTATGACTTTCCTTCCTCCCTCTTTTCCTTCCTTCCTTCTTACCTTTTTTCTTCCTTCCTTCCTTCCTTCCTTCTCTCTCCTTCTCTCCCTCTCTTTCTTTCTCTCTTACTTTCTCTCCCTCTTTCTTTCCTTTTTTCTTTTCCTTGTCCTTCCTTCCTTCTTTCCTTCCCTCCCTCCTTCCTTCCTTTCTTCCTTCCTTCCTTCCTTCACTTTTCCATCCTGAAGTGACCCCTGTTGACTAGACCATCACTACATTAATATTGGAAGCTTTGTAGAACTAATTTTAGGAAAATGAAAATAATTTTTTGGCATTTTAATTTGGAAAACAGAACTCTATCCCAAGGAATGGGAAATGAAATTTTTAGAAAGTAAATCAAATCTATGCCGCAGTAATGTGTCCCTAAAAAAACTAAAAATTCCTGACTTCTTAGTTTCCATTGCAACTCACTGCTTTGCTTGTACACATGCATATGCATGTGCACACACACACACACACACACACATACACAGCTGTAGCTGATTTGATTTTTACTAAGAAGGTAATAAAAAGGCACAAAGATATATTCTAGGTTGTGACCAATGTTAACTGGTGTCTGGGGGTATTTCTTGGACCAATACAAATGTAGTATCCTTTCCAGAACATGAAATGCAATTAGAAGTTTGTGGCTTCACTAATGAAAGCATCAAAAAACTATGCTGTAAAATTTATAAGGCTAACTTCATCTCCCACCATACAAATACTCTGTTATGATATGCTGTTAATTTTAAGCTACACATGAAACACACTATGACTTTACAACCAGTGATGTTTTAAATGGATGGCTGACATACAGCCTTTGATATTATTTAGCACTTCACAGCAATGCATTAAAGGTAACTTCAGAAACTGTAGCATAATGACATTTTGCAGCTAATTAATTTGACTAGTCACTGTCAGCTTCCTAAACTCCTTTTATAGATGAATGGGAGAGGACAGAGGAGGAGAAGAGCCAAGTCAACTCTAGTAGCTGCCATAAAATCATGTGTCATCATGAGAGTCAAATGTTAGCAAACAAACAATGCATGATCTAAGCAACCTGAAAGAACTGTTCTTTTTGATTTAGGAATAGTTTTCCATACTTCTGCTTGTGACTATATTGTTACAATTTACAGAAAATGTCTTTTAATGGCTATTGATTCAAATGTGAAGACCAGTCACTGGATAGATTTTTATTTTAAAAGTTATAAAGAAAACTTCACATACTTGGTTGTATTTAATATTCATTCAAACTGATTAGTAGTTTTATCCCTATACTAGGAAATAGGTAGTTAAATAGTAAAATTTATTTAAGACACTCAGTAATGTGGTATGTTATATAAGAGAACTTGTGGGTGCTGGTGGCTCATGCCTATCATCCTAGCTACTCAGGAGGCTGAGATCTGAGGATCATGGTTTGAGGCCAGCTCAGGCACAAAAGTCCCTGTGAGACTTTTAGCTTCAATTAACCACTCAAAAACTGGAAGTGGAGCTGTGGCTCAAAGTAGTAGAGTGTAGCCTTTTTGCAAAAGCTCCAGGACAGAGCCCAGACTCTGAGTTCAAGCCCCATGACTGGCAGAAAAAGAAGTACCTTGGAATTTGTTAGATAAAAATTGATTCCCTTTTTTTTTTAAAGAAAAGTCAAGGAAGACTACACTCACATGCCTCTATTTCAACATAGCAGGAAAGTATTATATATAAATATATTCTATATTCCATTTAAATGCTGAGGAATAGTTTCATAAATTGCCAGATAGGTTACAGTGCCATTACAATAAAATAATATAGTAAATGCAGAACATTTTGGATCTAGAATATTTAAAGAGAGAGAATGTTCACATGTCTCTAGCTCTTACATGGGTACCATGGATGGTGGGAAATTCCAAATGCTCTAATATTCCCATGGTCATTGGTTTCTTTGAAGCAATTTGACTTATACTCTTGCCAGTTCTGTGTCTGCTGTGCATTCTTCATCCTGCAGTAATGGAAGTGTGGAAATACTCCCTTTTCCTTAATGTCCACAAAAGGCAACAAAACCAGATTAACAAATGACTATATCCTTGGAACAGGTGTAGTATATTTGTGTGTGTGTGTGTGTGTGTGTGTGTGTGTGTGTGTGTGTGTGTGCAACAGAGAGACAAACAACTTGACATGGAACTTGAGACCCTGACTTATTTAAAAAGTCTGTGCTGATTTTATTTTTTTAATTTAATTTAATTTTATTTGTGAACAAACTGTACAGAGGGGTTACAATTACATGGGCAGGATAATGCGTACATATACCAAGCATTGCAGCCTCCTCCTTTGGTTTACCCTTCACATCCAACTGATTTTAAATTTTAGGCTGAGCCTTTCCCTTTCTTGTCTCCTCTCTCTTTTCCACACGTTCTTCATGTTTTCTGTGGAAATATTTAATTCTTTTATTTTTAATTGTATTTGTACTATCTTGTAGTTGTACCAGGAGTTGCCACTCAGCAAAGCAGTTTATGAGTACAGTGCATCTTTATCAATGTCACACCTCTCATCTTTATCCCTTGTCCATCTCCTCCCCTCAATTTTCTTAGTTTCATAAAATATACATTAACCATTATGACTGCATTCTCTCCCTCCCTTCCTTCCTCTACACCCATCCCTCTGACCCCCCAACTTTAAAAAGTAAATAAGTACATAAGTAAGTGGATAGTGTAGTGATATGCAAATACCTTACTTTATAATGGTGCCCAGGGGGATACTGGGACTAACAAACTCCCTAGTGACTGAACTGAAGTTAAGGCCTTATTTTACTCCTTTGATGGGGTTCTTTTAGTTTCATATACCACAAAGTAATTTTTCTTACTTTGATACTTCTTCTATGTCTTTATATTGATATTTTTCAAATGTTCAGACATCAGATAGAGTAATGATTTACAGAAATATATTCACAAACTGGAATGGTTTTATCATAATCTCTTGGACTAGATTTTGATGTGACAGATTGTTCAGGTTCCCGAGGCAAGAGGTTCTGATACAGTCAATACAGAGTGACACCAAGGAATCTGTACTTAAGAAGATGATTGAGCCCATGAACATGCTCTGGACCTTTTAAGATTTCATTTTTTCATCACCAAGTTAAGTAAAGTGAAGTCAATGAAACAGAGGGTATCCATCTAAGTAGAAATCTTTTTTTAAATGATTTTATTGTAAAGATGCTGTACAGAGGGGTTACAGTTACATCAGTAAGGTAATGACTACATTTCTTGTCGAACATTGTTACCCTCTCCTTTGCTTTTCTCTTACTATCCCTTCCTTCCTAAGGATAAATCTTAAATGTGGTTTTACTGAATCCCTTTTCTATCACCAACTTTCTATCAGTAACCTCTGTCCCCCCCAGTCCTGAGGCTTGAACTCAGGGCCTGGGCACTGTCCCTAAGGGTTTTTTTTTTTTTACTCAAAGCGAATACTCTACCACTTGAGCTACAGCTCCACTTATAGCTTTTGGTTGTTAATTGGAGAGAGAGTCTCAAGGACTTTCCTGCCCAGGCTGGATTTAAACTGCAATCTTCGGATGTCAGTCTCCTGAGTAGCTAGGATTACAGGCATGAGCCAATGGGGCCTGGTGCCACTTGCCTTTTATTTCATAAGCAACCGTTTTGTTCCAGGGCTGTGAAGCTTTTGGTGTTATGTCCTGAAAACCCCCCTCAGTCCTGATCTAACCAGAGGTGTTGGTAGCCAGATAAGTATCCACAAAGAAGCAACTGAATCATTTTTAGTTGCTGTAATACTTCTAAAGTATTTATGAATTGTCTATTTGTGGTTAAAAGTGTGGGAGACAAATGGTGGCGAGAAACAGAGAGGACTATTTTCATAGTAACTCAATGGGATTCTGGGCACAGAAGTGCTGTCTTAGGACAACTCAGGAGTGGGAAAGGGGACACTGTTATATCATTCTCATATCTGTACAAATTATCACTTAGATCATAAAGCTGAAGTAGCTGGAGGGGACCAAATGTACTTCTGGAACCTTGAAGATCCTCTTTATGACAAGTGGTGATAGTTACCATCTGCTTGTGCTCTCAAACCTGAGAAGTCATCAAGAGAAGGTTTTTGGGGAAGTAATTTTTCCTTACAATGATAGCCTAATTAGGATATTGAGTATAACTTGAAGGGACACTCCCAGTTGGGTACCGGTGGATCACACCTGTAATCTTAGTAACTCAGAAGGCTGAGATCTCTATGTGTTTTCCTGTGGCTTAGTCAGTTTCTTTCTCCTATTGTATATCCCTGTTGTCACTGTATTTGATTTTGGTACTTTGCACCTTGTATATATAGTTAGCTAATTTGGAGAGGGGAAGGGGAATAACAAAACTCTGAAACAAGGACACAGGATGGCTCATTGCAACAATAAGACACACAAGACACTATGTTGGAAATGAACTTTACAACTTTGGAAAGGGGAGGAATGGGGGAAGTGGGGAAGGAAGGGCTAGTAGGAGAAAAAGGAGGCAATAAGAATGCTCAACAAGAAATGTGCTCATTACCTTACTGATGTAACTGTAACTCCTCCATACAGCATCTTCACAAGAACATACATTTTTTTAAAAGACTGAGATCTGAGGATCCTGATTCAAAGCCAGCCCTGGCAGGAAAGTCTGTGAGACTTTTTCTCCAATAAACCACCAAAAAGCTGGAAATGGAGTTGTGGCTCAAATGGTAGAATTCTAGCCTTGAGCAAAAATGCTCAGGGACAGAACCCAAGCCCTGAGTTCAAGCCATGGAACTTGCACTAAAAACAAGAAACAACAACAAAATAATTAAAGGAGACTACCTAGAAATATGTTAGTTAATTGTAAATATTGTGTGGCCATTAGGTCACAAGTAAGGCTTAGAAAATGAATTTTCCAAGAGTCCATTTTCAACATAAATTAACTTGATTACTATAAATCAATTTATTGTTTGAGAGTTTATAATTAGTGTATATTTCTTTTGATTCAAAGTATATTTTTAGCCATACTAAAAGTTGACAGCATCAGAATAGGCTTGAGTTTGGACAATGAGTAGTTGAGACATGCAAAAAAAGGGAGAAGTATATGGAAAAGGACAGAGCAGAGTTTGGCCCAACAGATTCAGAAACTAGACTGTCAACCATTCTGGAAAGGAAAAGTGTCACAAGTGATTAAGACCAGAAGGGAAATATGCCCAATAATTAGATGAATGAAAATGAATTCATTGAAGAAAGTAACTAGCACTTCCAGAGTATAAATGCTCAAACAGAAAACAATAATTTTGGTTTGACTGTCTAAATTTAGCAGAGCTATGTGTTGTTGTGACAGAAACAAATATTGTTATATCTAAAGATTATTACAGACAATTAAGATGCATGAACAGATTTAAATGACTTACTTTCATCTTTTCGAATGTTACTGATAAGTAAGGTTTGAGGGGGAAGATTAGCCCTTGGTGGTCTTTTGGTACTTTTCCTTTTCCTTCCCAAATTCTTACCATTTTCTAATTTTGTTTTCTGAAGATAGAAAGACTATTGAGTTGTTGTTCTCATTCTTGGGAATATTTCCTGAATCTATTTCTTATGTCTGTTGTGAATATAATCACCATGAATCTCAGTCACCTCCTCTTCAAAAAGAGAAGACTAGATCATAGTGGGTATCTAATGTATCCTCAGTTTTTAAATTCTATGCCTCTAAGATAAGCAACACCTAAAGGTAGTCCTTAATACCAATTTTTAGCCATACGTATGCCTGAACATTGACACTGTTTCTCTGAATGACATTTAGTTTTGAAAGATCTGGAAAATTGAATTCAAAGAGAAAATAAATAGCATGGTTCTTTAAAAAGATAAGCTTGGTCACTTAAATAAATATTGTCTTATAATGGTCACAGAATGGCACAAAGAGACTTTATTTTGGGCTTCTAATTAACTGGTGCTCTTAGAGTTGAGGAAGATAAAAAGAATGACATTTTACTCAAAAGATCAAGTCACTGCCCAAATATTATGAAATTACTAGGGTGTACAATATGCTGGTACTCAGTAAGTTGGAAATAAAGATGATAAAACATTTTCCTAATTTATTTTTTATCTAATTACCTTATAGTGAATGCTAATGAAACAGTTTCTACTCTTTCCAAATAAAGAATCCAGATACCCAGTTTGGAACAACCCAATGCAATAAAGAAAGGATTAAATCAATCAGAAGTGAAATCAAATAGTTGAGACTTACTAAGTATGAACTGAAGGGATGGAAATTCTAGCACCCATGCCATCTTTTATGGAAAGCTAGCACTGCCAATTGATGGTTCTCCTTCTTATTTGCAGGGTTGGAACGAATTGCACGAGATTCATCTTACGAACAGGAAGGGAAGGTCCAGTTTGTTATCGATGCAGTATATTCCATGGCATATGCTCTACACAACATGCACAAAGATCTCTGCCCTGGATACATTGGCCTCTGTCCACGAATGAGCACCATCGATGGAAAAGAGCTACTTGGTTATATTAGGGCTGTAAATTTTAATGGTGAGTTATAACTTGTGTGTGTGTGTGTGTGTGTGTGTGTGTGTATAAATACTTGAGAAGTGACAGCGGTTACTTCGCCCTTCCCCCTGAATATAGAAGATACTCAAGCAGACTGGAAACCACAAAATTAGGAGCTATTCTTTTTCATCAGAAGTGTGAGTTTTACCACCTGCTTTTTAAAATCTCAAACATTTTTTTGTGCTACCATTAATCTGCTCTTGAAAGGAGCCAAAGTTAAAAATAAGCTCCTATCAATCAAAATATCCTGCTTAAATATGACTTTCAGAAATAACTTAGAGGGCTTATTCAAAACTATTGACAACAGTTCAGATTTATTTGAATATGTTTTATTCTTGACATTTTTAGGGACGGGGTTATTAGATATTTTATTTTGAAAGAGATTTGGAGGTTTTTAAATATGAAACTGATTTGGAGGAAAATGGATGATTTGGGGGTTGCTCTATGTACTCCATGAGTGTTTAGTTTCTGTGTCATCTTTCCTTGTATTTTTTTCCTAATGATTTCTTTCCTTGAGCTTTTCTTCGATGGCTGGGAAAAGGAGCTAAGTATGAGACAATGAAGATGGAATTTTCCTAGTGTAGAAGCAAGCAATATTGCTTTTGTCATGGTGACAAGAAACTGATACAGAATATGCTGGGTTCTCAGTACTTAGTGGAGCACTGTGGAACTGCCTGTCTGAAGTGATGGAATTAGTGAATACTGCTATTCTTTCATCTGAGTTGTAATGGCTGCTGCCCATGACTTTGGCCATTATTTTCAAATGAAATGATAGAGTGCTGTGAGCTGTCTCGTTCTTTGGGCCTGGCTGTAATCCACACAGCGGACATGCTCTGAGTCACACCCAGGGCTGTGCTGTCTATCACAATGCACTCCTGCGACCTCAGCTGCCAGCGTTTCTCAAAACAGCACAAGGTCATCCTCAATTTAGAATTCAAGTGGAAACTTCTTTTGCTGTTCCTCCTGCCTGCCCCGCCCCCCCCTACACCCCTTCCTCCAGGCCACAGAAGGCAGAATTCCATTTACATTCAACTCAAAATATCTTTTGCTCTAGCAGGAGTTTTGAAAAGTATTATATAACATTAATTCTTTTGTTAATGTAAGCGCTTAAAGGGGAGTTTAAAAATAATTTTCATGCAGTTATCAAACAGAGCAGAAGAGGATCATTCCAGGGCTAAGTTATTTACTGTAACTGTGAGGTTGGGAAACTTTTCATGGATGCAAAGGTGCTAGAAGAGGGATGAAGCATGCAAATGAGTAAATTTCTTTAATAATGAAAGCTCTTCCTCAGATAGGAAATCTTACGAAGATGCACCAGATGTAAACATTGGAAAAGGTGATTCACTAATTTTACTTTTTATCTTAACCACAGATGGAAGCCTAACTCTTCCTTATGACTTCAATTAGTATATTATCCTGTAATATAATGGAGCTATTATGGACTGTTAAAAGAGTACCTTAATGTATAATGGCTATTAAGACAATTTGCCTTTAGTGTCCGATGAACTCTGAGCTCTTCTGGCTACTTTTTATAGACTTGTCTCTTACAATATCCAAGTACCATTGCTGTGCTTGCCTTTAGGGCTGATTCTTTCTAGAATGGGCTGCTTTCACTCTACTGTATGAACTGAGAAGCAAACATAGCATTTTGTTACTTTAGTCAAGAGATATTTATCAAACATACAGATTGTGATCAGCATAAAGATATATAGCTGTCTGTACGACATCTTTTAAAACATTTATGTATTGTAAAGATGCTGTACAGAGGGTTTACAGTTACGTGAGTAAGGGGATGCATACACGTCTTACTTCACTTGTTCTCCCAGGATTCCTTTCCTCCTTCAGCCCTCTCCCTCCTCCCTCCTTCCCCCCACCCCTTCCAAAGTTGTAAAGTTGAATTCCAAGGTACTGTCTTGTGGGTATCATTGTGCAATGGATAATCCTGTGTCCTTGTTTCAGCATTTTGTTGTTCCCTTTCTAACATATTTATAAGAAGATTTCTTTGTTGCTTTGTATGTCCCTCCCCCATGGTATAACCCCTGCTCTCATTGTATTTGATGTTGGTATAATTTGTGAAGAGGAAGGGCAAAAACAAATCATTTAACTAGGGATACAGGTGGACCCATTGCAACAATGAGATGTACAAGTTGTTATGTCAAAAAATGAACTTTACAACTTCGGCTGGGGAAGGGGTGGAGGGGAGGGTGGGTGGGAGATGGGAAGGGATGGGAAGGGGAAACAAAGGAGGAGGCAACAATGCTTGATAAGAAGTGTACTCATTATCTTGCCCATGTAATTGTAACCCCTCTGTACGGTATTTTCACAATAAAATAAAAGAATAAAAAAAAGAAAATAGATAAAACAATCCTGGGCTTAGAGTTTCTTGGGGACTTAGAAGACACCCAAAACTATAATTATGTAATCTAGTACTAAATGAGAAGATATTCATTGGAATTAGAATTTACAATAGGGGAACTTCTCTAGGGTAATTTCTCTAATCTAGGGGAATTTATAATTTGTAATAGGGGAACTTTCTAATCTAGAGAATTAGATATGAATAAACTTTGGAGAGGACAGGTGTCTAAAAAATAGGGATGCAGAAGTATAGCAAAACTGTGTTGATACATATGACTGTATCCAAAGGAGGTCATGGAAAATACATGATTTCAGTGTATAAACTTGAAAGAGAACTTCTCTGAGCATGCTAGAATTTTATTTTATGAGTCTTGAGACTTATCTGGAGTCCTTTAGCTGATTGTACAAGACAAAAGGCCTGAACAGGAACAAATAATCTTGTGATAAAAAATTCTCTTGATTTTTAATAATTTTCAGGATGTTCATGATTTTCATTTCATTATTGGTTTCTCTATTAATATTCTGCCATTATCAATACCTTTACGATGAAAAGAGAGGGATGTTCAAATAGAAATAAGACTTCAGAAGTATTAAATGAGGGAGACACAAATAAAGTAACACAAAGGATTCTGTTCATTCTGAGCCTTGCAATTAATCATGGAATAAGGGGACCTGCAAGGAAAATTATGCAATAGGAATACATTCATCTATATTTCAAGATACAATGAATGCTCTTGGAAATTATCTTCAAAAGGAAGACATTCTATGGAATATTGACACTGAAATAAGCAATAAAAATATTTAACAAAATTGCAACAAGACTAAAGCCTTCTCACTTGCTGTTTTGCATGTGTACTCACAATCAAGGCTAAGAAAGTCACACCAAAGTTATCATATCAAAGGGTAGTCCATTAAAAGGTAGTTTCTGGACGCATGAGGATATTCTCCTTGATGCAGCTTTACAAACTTTTGCTGATGATACGGGATGGTACCCCAGGCTGCAAAGAATTCAAGAAGATCATCTTCATTATATTTCATTATGCTTTGCTTAAAAAAAATCCCACAACATCCTACTTATAAAACTAACAGCTCAGTCATTTAAACTAAGAACTGGGTTGAATGAGTTTGCATCATCTTGGCCAACCCGTTTTTCTTAGTCTTATTTGCTAGTCTTGAAGGTGCCTTGAAGCTGTTTGGTTTTCTCTTCCAATGAACACTTACACGTTGTTGTTGTTGTTGTTTTGGTGGGAGCTTCACAAGCTGTAAATAGATGTTTAGAATGTGTGTTCTGTTGGGAATTTAGAAACTGTAACTTAGTGGTTAATTGGAGCATCTGGTGAGGTTACATTGGTGATGGTTTGGTTCTCATGTAGTGGAACAGCTCATCCAAGGGCTGAGTACAAGGTGGACATTGGCCACATCAAGTAAACTTTAGGACAAGCATTTAAAAACCTGAAGTGTTCGAAGCTCCTTATTGTATACAACAAATCATATACTATCAGGGTTTTAGTAAAGCATAGCTATTAGCAATTGTTAAAAAAGGAGTTGTACAGGGCAATGTACAGGGAAGCCTTCAAGATTTACTGTCAGGATCACTGAGCTACAAAAATGTTCTCTTAAGTAATTAACAAAAATGAGAACCATTTCCTGGACTCATTTAGTAATGCCCAGTTTAATATTGGGTAATGACTGGCCCCCAATTTAATTTCTATGTAGATAACAGTGTCATTAAACTGTTTCTTTTATTAATGGTATTAATATTGGGTGCATTTTTTGTGAGTCCATTTTAGTTTGAGATAGTAAGACCATAGCGTCAATTTGGAGGAAGACTCTTCTGGCTTAAAGAGCCTGGGATGCAGTACCCTCTAAATCACTGAACATGACTCGGACAAATATACATGTAAAATTTAATCTTCCTGAAACTGTAACTGGGAGTTTTAACATGTGCTACTTGAACAACATTTAAAAAAACATTCCCCAGAATATTGCTTAATTGTCAGTGCAAAGAACATAAATGATTAGTGCTTCAGTATAAAATTATATTACAAATGACTACTAAACAGTGAAATATTTAATCATATTACTCAAATAAGGAGTACTAGTTGACATCAAGAGCATGAGTTACACTAGTAGTTTGATTGATTTTAATAAACTGATTTTTTTTCACTGCTGGAAATTTTTACCTAAGCAATCTCCTGAATCTGTGTTATAAGCACAGACTCAGAATCATGGCATACCTAGATGGATTCAGATCTTCCTTCCAAGTTTAGTTGATCTTTTCTCTATTTGGGAAGCCAGGAAAATAAAGCATTGTCTATTAGGATTACTTTTTTATGTTACTGCTTGAACAAAATGCTATTTCTATAAATTTTTTAAGTCTTAAGATCTATCAAAAAGAAAACATAAAATAAAGAAAAGGAGTTCAGATAGTTTAGAAACCTGGGCAACTATGCCAATTCCTTACTTTCAAGCAATGAAATATTAATACTGTACAGCTTGTATAGAATCAAAGATTTTTCTGTTGCTCTGAGAACCTTCTTTATTATCATAAAGAAAAAAATGTCAGAATTCAAGAGATATCTCATAATTTCTGTAAGTATATTCCTATAACTACATTCCATTAGCTGTGATAATGTTAGGGACAAATCCAGACACAGTGATATATTAATCAGGATTCTTTGACTATATGTAAATATAACTAAGTTAAGTTTGCTTAATTAATCTAGCATAAATAATTTATGAACATATCTTATAGGAGAATATAGAATGATGTAAAGAAGAACCAGTAACAAGAAACAAAACTTGTCAAAAACCTAAATATCCTTGTCTGTCTGCACTGTCTGATTCTTTTTGTATCGATTTTCTCTACGTGAACTTCATAATAATGTACATGACCATCCTACATTGCTAATATTGTACTATTCTTGGCTCTGGACACTTGCTGAGACCAAGAAACTGAAACTTAGTTTAAAAATATATTAATGTGGGGCTGGGAAGATGGCTCAGTGGTAGAGCGCTTGCCTTGCATGCCTGAGGCCTTGGGTTCGATTCCTCAGCACCACATAAGCAAAAAGAAAAAAGCCGGAAGTGGCGCTGTGGCTCAAGTGGTAGAACGCTAGCCTTGAGCTGAAGAGCTGAGGGACAGCACCCAGGCCCAGAGTTCAGGCCCCACGACCGGACCCCAAAAAATATATGTATATTAATGTATATTAAAATGTAAATAATATATATATCTAATCTATGTTCCAGTTTCTTTTAAGCTTGAATATTATCAAAGTTAGATTAAATGTCAAATCTATTCTGAGTTATCAGTGACTCAAAAATCAAAATGATCTTTGTTCCAGGAACAAAATTCTTTGTCATGGAATGTTTCTTTATAAGAAAGAAGCTATTTCAAAAGTTTCTTTAAGTAGGCTTATAATGTATATCATGTATATCCATATATATCCATGTATATAAAACAATCACGTATATAAAACAATCACGTATATAAAACAATGGGATAAATGATATGCAAGTCCAAGAAAGAGTTGAAATAGGAAAACATGGGCTCAATAATTGAGGGCTGAGGGCTGTCTTTGCTCTAAATTTGATTACTTGCCCAGAATTACAAATTCCTAATCTTAGGAAGTAACCTGATTTCCCTAAATATTTGCTGCTTTATCTATAAAACTGAAGTTCTGTCTATCTAAATATCTACCTATCTATCCATTCATCTATCGTATATTAGAGAAATTTGATGTAATTTTGGATATGTAATTGAGATTTACAGATAGACATATATATGATGTATATGTGTGTACTTCCCTTGGTGTCTTGTCAAGTTTCAGTATAAAACAATGATACTTAGAAGGTGTTTAATGAAGACATACAAACCATACAATAAATGCAGAATATTTAATCAGTAGAAATATAATGAAGTGAGTATTGGTCCATCTGGCAATGATGATACCATGTGTGGCACAAGACTGAGGACTTGAGAATCTTTAGGAAGACAGACCTACAAGACACTGACTTTGAGCACCAATAGTGGAAGTGAAGACAAGACAGACATTGGGGAGGAAATGTCTGCCATGGCACAGATCAAAAGATTTTCCCAGAAGTCTTAGCCACTTGGATGAGATGTAATGGCTTTACATTGTTGCATGGCATGGAAAAGTACATTAAAGCTAAGATAGACATGTATTCTGTCTAGAGTAGTTCAAATGGGGCTCTTTCTCTCCTTTCTCTCTCTCTTTCAAAATTATGTACAGTTTTTGAACTAAAGAAAGGTACGTAATGGAATAGCTCCCATGTTATTAGGGGCAATTAGTTTCTGGTGATATTTCACTTCAAAAAGAGTCTACCCGAAAATTAGAATGGAGCCCTGATTATTTTTCTCTTTAAGGCTATTAACTCTTATAATTACATTAAGCTTTAATCACAAAGTTAGTTTGAAAGTGTGGGATATGAATACAAAAATTCTTTTTAATTCTGGTGGCTAATCATTATGCCAGGGACTTTTGGCTTTCTTTGTCTTTTATTTGTGCTGAAAAACTATGACTATAAAATAACTTTTCTTTTGAACCGCTTGTCTGTAGCTAAGTGAAAAATTCCCAAGTTTTAATTCTTTTCAAGAAGTTTGTGGGTACCGAGATTGTGTCACACACATTCATTACTGAACACTTTGTATTGGAATTGTGCCATGTGTATTTTTCCTTCCTTCATCTTTTGCCTCTTTTCCTTACTTCATTTCTCTTTATATCTGCAACTTCTTTCCCTTTCTTCCTGTTCCTCTTTCATTAGGCTATTTCTTTGAGTTTTCTTGTGATCATCAAAATAATGGCAAATGGCCAAGAGTTTGAGCTTTTGAGAAATATCCTTAGACCGTGAGACTGGATAAACCAGTTAAACTTCATAAGCCTTTCTCTCCTTAGCATTGGATGGAAATAATGAGTAGAATGGCCTTAAAGTGTTACGTGAGCATTTAGGGAGCTAAGTCTTGCTTAAGGGCTCCAGGTGAGGTCTGCACAATGTGAATAATCAATAAATGGTAGCTATTATTATTTTTACTCCTGCCCCCTGAAAATAATAAATCCTCTGAATTTCAAGCAGCCATACATAAGCTCCTCAAAGTACAGCCCCTCCCTACATGCCTCATATTGCAAAGCACCTGATAAATCCTCTATAATTCAAAATGTGTCAATTTATTATTTCTTCCAGCTTTTATTCATTCTTTTCTCAAGGTTGCTTAGGCTGCTTTCTAGGTTACCTTTTCTCTTCCTGTTGCAGTCACTTTCTGAACTTTTCATTTATTATTAGTACCTTGGAGTGAGATAAGAAAATAAGGGACACAAATTACATATTAATCCTTTTTTTTCCCCCTAGAGTAAAATGGCAGGACAGGTAGGGAGCTGGAGGTTGTTGCTTGTTGTGGTATTCAGGAAATGTGCACTAGAATACAATGTAGTTCCCCTGTTAGGATATCATTGGAAAGTCAATCAGAGACTGGAAAAAAAATCTGTGTAAAGAATTTAACTAGATCTCACTGGTCAGACCCAATGCAGACAAAGAAAATGTGAGCCAGTGCACAATATTATTTATTTTTTAGAACAAAGTAGACTCAACTCCACATCATAGAACTGGCTAAAACTCATAAGCTCTGCCCCTTTTCAAAATAGTCCAAAAAGAGATGAAAAATACATATTTTTGGCAGTAAAAAGCATTCTAAGTGTGGAACGGTAATTCCAAAGGGCCATTCCTCTAAGCTTCCTGAAGCACTCTTAACTTCCTTTGTGTTCCTCTCTGCTCACTCCTATGAAACTTAGGTGTTTGTTGGATTTTATATGCCCCTCATCTCTAACTCCTTTTTTGCTTCACTGAAAACCTAAGGTGATGAAAAACCATTGACTTCACTTTTCTAATTTTAAAAGATATGTATGGGAAAAAAAGTGTAATAAATCTAGAGCTCAATAAATTCTCTTAAACTGATAGCACTAAGTCAGGATTCAGGACAGGATCACTCAGCATCCAGAACATAGAACCTAATCCCCAAACTCTCCTGTTCCCCTTGATCCCACATAGCTTCTCTTCAAAAAATCATTGTCCATATTGTTAATAGCCAGGATGGCTTGCTTTTGTACTTAAACAGATGAAGTTGCTTTTATGTCTGACTTCATATCACTGCAGTTTTTGATAAAGAAGAAAGAAAGCACATTTAAACTATCACCTTTCTCTATTAATGTTAGATTCAATTATGTAAATTTACTTTGTTAGATATTCAGTATTTAATTTTTAAAGCTCAATGAATTATTTCATGCAGTCTAACCTTTAATAATTATTAATGAAGTTTAAGTATATAAAGAATTAAATTTTTACTTCAATGCCTGCAATTTTCTTTGAAAGTGATAAAGAAAAATACTTCCTTCATGAACTTTTTCATCTTGAGCATGTTCCTATAATTATTAAGTAATAGATCTTAGTTTTTAGAGACATTTTTAGTTTTACAAAAAGTGGAGTGGAAGGTCCAGGAGTCACAGTATTTT
This sequence comes from Dipodomys ordii, assembly GCF_000151885.1. Classification (NCBI taxonomy): domain Eukaryota; kingdom Metazoa; phylum Chordata; class Mammalia; order Rodentia; family Heteromyidae; genus Dipodomys; species Dipodomys ordii. The sequence continues at coordinate 2,548,350 of NW_012267264.1, forward strand.
ATATTAGGGTTTATCACATATGTATATAATGTATACCTATATATTGATATTTCAAAATGTATACTGTCAGTACTCACCAATATAGCACACATAATTATTCCAGTACTCTAAAATCCTCTGCATCACACATATTCATAGAGATTTACCTCTCTCCAATCCCTGGCAATCACTTACCTTTTGTTTTCATAATTTCCCCTTTTATAGATTATCAAATTTGGAATTCTACAATGTATAGCCTTTTCACATTGATTTCTTTCACTAAGATAACATACACAACACACACACAGACATGGGCTTTCTATGTGTTTTTAATGGCTGAGAAGTTTCTTTCTAGCATAAAGTATTCTATTATATGAGTTTACCAGAATTTATTAGTTCACATTCTAAAGGGCATTTGGAGACATTTTGGTTGTTTCTACACTTGGACAATAGTAAGTAATGCTATAATAAAGATCCATGTTCAGTTGTACATTTTAAACCTCTTTGTATAAAGATGAAGGAGCTTGATTGCTGGACCATACAATGACAGTGTGATTGTTTTATTTGAAATTGCCAAACTCTTCCAAAGTGCTGTTGCCATTTGCATAATTGTCAGCAGTGAGTTACGGTCCTGTTACAGTTTTGGTAGCATTTTAGTGTTTTCACTATTTGAGTTCTTTCCATTCTAGTAAGTGAGTCATTGTATTACACTGTAGTTTTAATTTTCAGTCACCTAATAACTAATGAGGAGTATGTTTTCATGTCATTATTTGTCATCTGAATGTCTTTCTTTGTTCATGTCTGGTGTTCAATTCTCAGTCAGGTTGCTTTACATTAAGGACTTTGGAGGTTCATTTTATATTTTGAATAACTGTCTTTTGTCAGATGCTTTTTTCTAATTATTTTGTTTTATTTTTTATTAACGTACTTCATTGTTATTGTGGAGGTGATATGCAGAGGGATTACAATTGCACGTGTCAGGTAATGAGTGCATTTGCTTTCGTCAGCATCTTCTATTCCCTCATTCTCCCAGTCCCTCCCTCCCATCTCCACCCAGGAGTTGCATAGTTTACTTTCACCAGTGTTCAGTGAGCTCCACTACTGAACTTTTTCACTGTTTTTCTCTCAATATCAGATTTTTGGTAAATATTTTGTCCCAATACATGGCTTATTTTCAAATTTCCCTGAGCTCTTTTAAAGAGCAGTTTTTCCTTTTCATGAACTCCAGTTTACCAGGTATCTCCTTCCTAGATCAAGCCATTCAAGTCTAATATTCATTTTGAGCATTTTTGTGAGGTTATCAGGTCTATGTGGATTCATTTTCTTTTCTGGCATGTAAACATTCAGATGTACAAGTACCATTCATTTCCTAAATAAACCCTCTAGGTTTCTTTTTTGTTTTTATAAATTTGTTATTATAAAGGTGCTGTACAGAGCGGTTAGAGTTACATAAGTCAGATAATGAGTACATTTCTTTTTGTACAATGTCATTCCTTCCCTCATTCAAACCTAGAAGTTTTGTCTCAGTATTGCCACAGGCTAACATAAAGGTTCTAGAATCATATATATATATATATATATATATATATATATATATATATATATCAAATCTGGGCAATTAATTCTCGAAAATAGTTTCAGGTAACTAGTCAAAAGAAATTTGATCATACTCAGTTGTGAAAAGTATAGGCAAAAATTCCACGAAGCTAGAATATATTTGTGTGTGTGTGTTTTGTGTGTGTGTGTGTGAGAGAGAGAGGGAGGGGAGGGAGGGAGAGAGAGGATGTGTAATTGTTTTGTGGCTGTTGGGACTGGAAGGACATCACTGTGTGATGAGGTAAATGAAAACCAGTAAGTTTGAGTTGAGAAACTTCCTAGTGAAAATAAATAGCACTGTATAAGACACACTGTCCGGATGCAAGGCATTTGATTAATGCATACAGATGTGTGATGTATCTCAAGTACATTTCATCTTCCAAGAGGTAACATTCTCCATATTCCTTCACATATAATCAACATGATGAAAAAATACTCCTGATTGCCTGAGTCCAGCAGTCTTTCTTCTGGGCACTAAAGAGAAGGAAATTATAGTGTTCCAGCTCATTCTCTATGACTCTTCCAAAGTACCAAAGACAAGTGTATAGTTGGCCAACTATACAGATACATGTCATACTTTCATTTTGCCAAAGAGAAAAACACATTTGCTTTTCCCACTTAGTTGTTAATGACAGTAAGTCACACTTGTTACCAACTCTGGAGTCAATACAGAATAAAGTCTGGGATACTAAAGTGGGCTGTTAAGAAAACCATCCTGTTCTTGAGGGCGCTCCACTCCTAGTCCCACATTCTCATTTTCCTATTCCATCTTCATATTCTGAAATGACATCATCCATTTCAAAACCAGCTTGAATCTGACATTATAGAAAATTTGGCACATAGAAAATTTAAGTAAGAAGTAGGTGAGGATAGCTTTCTAATCCCAGGTAAACTTCAGTCAACCATACATAGGACAGAAGATGGCATGGGGTGTGGGAATGAAATGGTTTTCCTCCTGCTATGGTCTGTACTTAACTAGTATATCTGGATGAGAAAGTTTTTTTTCCCTTCTTAAAATTTATCTGCACAGGCATCAACTATCAGACATGGTTAAAAGATAATGAGAATTTTATTGCCATATTTGAATAATATTCTTTTTATACTTTTACAGGTTGAGTGCTTCATTGCTTTGTAGCATCTGAGCCTCCAAGGGGATTGAACATACAAAATTTAAATAATGCTACCTTGGACAGTGATATGCTTATGTGTGAATGAACAAATATCATTTTATGTTGATTTGTTTGTTCTTTTAACATCACTTGAAACCATCATTTGGCCTTAGAATATAATAACAATGTGCTTCATTGGTACTGAAGCAGAAAATAACCAGTCCGTGATTTTTCTAGCAGCTTCTACAACACAAAGTGCTTATGAAATTAAAACACATTAAGCAAACCAATGATAGTTTCGGTGAATTAGCTTTAATTCTTGAATCGGATCTGAATAAAGAGCAAATCCTGAAACAAAAGCTTTAGAGTTTACTAGGGAAGGTTTGCAAATACACACTACGCATCTGTATAACTCTTGACAAAGAAAGAGACAAATAAAGAGAGGTGTGGAAGGGCAGGATATATCTCCTGGCCAATGTCATGATAAATCTTCCTTTCTCCCTTTCCTCTCCCCTCTCCCTCGTTCCTCCCCACCTCCTTCCACCCCTCCTCTATGTAGCTCAGGCTGATCTCAAACGTGGGATCTTCTACCCTCAGCCCTCGTAGTGTTGGAATGATAGTCATGTGTCAACGTGGCTACATTGGATGAAGTTTCTTATTAGGTGAAAGTTGAAGTTTTGAATGCTTCATGTCTGTGTACAGCAACTGGGGGTAAATCCAATGACATTTTAGCTGCTGTAAATTTTTTAAAATATGATTTTATTATCTTTAGGTGTGTGTACAAAGAAGCTGCCATTCAACAAAATGGTTTATGAATGCAATGCATGCTGATGAACGTCACTCCTGTCACCCTCTCCCCCTTCCTCTCTACCTCAACTCTTCTCTCAATTTTCTTGATTTTGTAGGATATGCATTGAGTTCTTGACTATATTCTCCCCCCCACATTTCTTCTCTTCATTTGTGTTAACCTTTGGCTGGTATTTATAGAAAATATTTCGGAGCCATTACTATTACTATTACAAAAACAACAACTACTACTATTATTATTATTGCATCTTATGAACAGACTAACAATTTTTTATATGCTTTTTTTGGAGGGGTCCGGTCATGGAGCCTGAACTCTGGGCCTGGGCGCTGTCCCTCAGCTCTTCAGCTCAAGGCTAGCGCTCTACCACTTGAGCCACAGCGCCACTTCTGGCTTTTTTCTTTTTGCTGAGGAATCAAACCCAGGGCCTCATGCATGCAAGGCAAGCGCTCTACCACTGAGCCACCTTCCCAGCCCCAGACTAACAATTTTGTGAACACCATCTACCTTCTTCAGTTCAACTTTTAGGTCACCATAATTTAAGAATAAATCTGGTCACAGACTAGTACATAATGTTCTACTGTTAGTTATTAGGATGAAATGCAAGGTGTATGATATTTTATTCTGTATGAGCCTCATAGGAAACCTGTCTTTTATTGACATATGCCAGCTTAGATGGTCCTATTTGATAGCCTGAAAGATTGTCCTTAAAGATTCACCGCAACATTATATATTAATCCTCCTCATTTCAAGAGTTCCTTGAAAGAATAATTCCTGATTAGGCTATCCATCCCTGTCCTTTAGGTTGATTTAGGTCCAACCTGTTAAATAATATGTTACTATGCAGTGTTACTTCTATAAGAGTTTAAATACTTCTCTTTGTGGATAAAGGACTGTGGTTATTTAATCACTATTGTTGAAAAGACTTTATAGTTTTCTGGCAAAAAGAGTACTGTCACAAATATATAAAATTGATGGGTGTAAGTGACTTGCAATGTAGAGTAGGCAGGATCACATGAAATTAGTTATATAATGTTTAGGAAAACATTAAATCACTTTAAAGCTACATTTGTCTCCCCCCCCCCGCCCCACCTCTTCCAATCATTGGTGTTAAAGTCTAAGCATTCTGTAAATATCTGAGGTGAAAAATAATCTTTGCAATTAGGACTTTGTAAAGGTGAAAAGGACTTACACCTCTGCATAAGAATTTTTATGGTAAATTTTAATTTTATCCCTGTTGATTATTTTTAGTTTTGAATTCAGTCAAGGAGCTGCGATGAGACCTGCAATTCAGTTTTATGTTCCATGCTCCAAATATCAAGAGTCCAAGTAGAATATTGTTCTGAAGCCAGGCTCTTAAAATTTCGAATTCTGCATTTGTTCAGCAAGTCTTTACATTCAGAAGACTATTGACAGAAATGTTGTATGTTCTAGAATGTTCTTTCTTTCTTTCTTTCTTTCTTTATTTTAGAGTTTGAAGTCAGGTACTTGAGCTTGCCCTTTTGCTTTATTTTTCACATAGGATTTCCCTTTTATGCCAAGGCTAGCATGGACCAAGATTTTCTTTCTTATACTTCCTGTGAAGTTGAGATCATGGCGTACTCTACTACGCCTAGCCCTTTTATCAGTTGAGAGGGCATCTTGCAATCTTTCCCCCCAGGCTGGAGTTAGACTACAACCCTGATCTTGACCCTCCAAGTAGGATGGCTAGGATTCACGAGGGAGTCACTGCACCTGCCTTTTATGTACTAGTGTTTGTTAGGAACTGGACCAGGGGCACAGTCCCTTCTTTCAAGGAAGATGCAGGTAATAACGCAAACAGTCAGCCATCAGCCAACTGCAGCGTGTGAAGTATTACAATGAAAAAAAGAATAAAACAGAGAGGCTGGGAAGAGAAGGGTCAGGTGAGTTCAGCAAGACAATTAGGAAATGTGCCCTTAGGGTGATAATATTTGAGGGTGAGATTACAAAGCAAAACTGAAGCAGAACTCTTATGACAAAAAAGACAGAAAAAAGATGCTAAATTCTTCAGTCCTGGGAATGAGGTTCCTTTTTACTATAGACCGTGGTATTTCTTGAAATTTTCATAGTATGATTGTATTATTTCAGGCTTAAAATGGAAGATTTTCTTGTAAATGTTTTGTAGAAATCCACAGAAACCCACAAACTATGCCCAGAGAATTCAGAGTGCAAGCTTGTGATCCACATCTACCTATCCTACTGTGGTTAGGTTATATGGATTTTGAAAAGTAAGGGTTTTCTTTGCAGTTCCTGTTGAGAACACGCTATTACTGAATACTGGAGAAGCATTTGACTATCCTTCCCTGGTAATGATTGGAGTTGCTGGAAAGCATGACATAAAACATTAGGTAATTAATAGGCAGTACTGTTTCTAATTTTCCCCACCGTTATGATGATTGTTACGAACTTGAAGGACAAATGAACTTTCTCTATTTATTGAGTTCTCCCCTCTTCTTCTCCCCTTCTTTCCCCTAAGCAAAAGGCTCATTCGGATGAGCGTATTTGAAGTTCGAGTACTATGCTTTTTGGTGGAGTTGTCTTCTGGAAAAAGTCACAGGAAAAGATTCCCATTAGAAGATTCTCAGGAGGGGGCAGGGGACAGCAGTAATGAAGTGCTGAGATGTTTCTTTAAGCACACTGGTCCATTCTAGCCTTTGCTCTGTGGATTTTTCTTTTTCTTTTTAATGTCTGTCTATGGACAAAGATGGTTCTGGCTAGAAAGGCTTGGCATAGGATCCTCTAATTCAACTCAAGAATTAGGCTCTGCTTCTATAGCAGGCTCATTTTACTCTCATCGGAATAACGAGCCCTCTATATTGTTTCCTCTTGTTTATGAATTTTTCACCATGGAGTTTGAAGCCACAGTCGTAGCTAATAGAAGTATAATTGTGCCTTCTTCCTCCTCCTTGAGGTTTATGCTTCCTTGGAGAACACGGTAAGAAATCATTGGCTAAGCCAAGGAAAGACTCAGGCATCACTAGCTTTCCTGTCCACAGGTACAGGTCCTGACAGAGGCGCAAAATAATATCAATTTTTTAAAGCTTGAAGTTGAAGTCCAGCTAAGATAAAGTAAATGTACACACTATGCGCGCACGCGCGCGCGCGCACACACACACACACACGCACACACACACAACATAGAAGGCTCAATAGGTACAAGAAATAATCTCCAAGAAATAATGTTTATTTGCTCACTTCCTTGGAATATAAGTCAAAAAGTTAAACACCCGGCTGCAATAACAAAGAATAAAACCATACAAAAACTGAAAATTGGAGAATGACTCTTCTGTTGACCATGTCTTGTAGAAATGGTTCCTGGATTTAACATCTTTTATGGGGAGGGGAGGTTGTACCTTATTTAAACTTCTGATATTATGTTTTTCTTGAATATTTCCAAAATAAGGTAGATGCAAATGCAAAAATGTATGATGTCCCAGTAGGAATAGGACTTTCACATGAGATAATTAATGTGTCCCATGCAATCCTCAAAAGAATGTAATGGCATAGAGATATTTTTATATGAAGAAACTGAGGCACATTCCCAGTTTGCTTGCTTGATTTAGTGGTGGAGGATCTGAGCCCTTGAAGAATTACTTAGTTTGTATTCCCAGTGCTAATTACTATGGTGATTATGGTAATTTCTTCAGTAATTAAGGTCTATCACCTCTAATGATAACACTATTGGAAAAGCAAATGAAACTTGTTAGGGAAAAAATACCCATGTGTCTAAAAGAGAAAACAATGAACATTTATAATTTTGGCTGAACTTTGGGACTAACGGAGTCAGATGAGTTTCCAGTAACTGTATAGCTAATGGGAAATAAAGTGAAAATAGAGTGAGCAGCCCCAAACAAGTTGCTCTCAAGAACTAGAAGGCAATATTAAAACAAATCTGAAGTTAAGTTCTTTCTTGGGTATGTATGAAATTCATGACTTTATTCAGGCAGAAGATGGGAGACAGAGATTCCTTCCAATCCAGCATTTTCCCCCTATACTTTCCTGAGTTAAGGTAACACACATAGTAAAATCCATCCAGTGGAAAGGTACATTGTGATGTGACTTACACAAAAATTATAATCACCATCAAAATCATGATTTGAGCTATTTTACCAACTCTAATATTCTGTAGTTCCTCTTTGCAGTTAACTTCCTGTACTAGATCCTACTTATGGGTAACCAATAGTCTATTTTGTTTGCCAATGAATGTTTGCTTTTAAAATAGCTAACAGGGCTATCAGCCTACATTTTGTAGTGGTTTTGTCTGGTTCCCTACAGTTATCAAAATTCACCCATATGTGCCTATCAGTAGTTCATTCCCTTTGAATTTTGGCATGAGTATGTGAAAATTTGTTTGGCCATTTTATAGTTGCTAGACTTTTGGGTTGTTTTAGTGTTATTTACTTTTTTATCGTAAAGATCGAAGTACAAATCTGTAAGGACTTTTGCCTTTATTTCCCCCCCCCTTGGGTAAATAATTGAGAGTAAAATTCCTATAATGTGTGATAAGAGTGTGTTTAACTTTATCAGATAATGCAAACTCTTTTCTAAAGTGGCTGCACCATTTGCATTCCTGGTATAATTAGATGACAATCCTAGTCACTCTTCTCCAACACTGACAATGCCACTCATTTTCATTTTAGCTGTTCTAGAGGGAATATGCTAAGTTCTCTTTGTGGCTATCATTTGCATTTATCTGAGTACTAGTCTTCTTGCATACCTTTCCCTGTTCTTTTTTTTTTTAAATTGTGAAAATACCGTACAAAGGAGTCACCATTACATGGACAAGGTAATGAGTACATTTCTTAACAAGCATTGTTGCTTCCTCCTTTGTTTCCCCTTCCCATCCCTTCCCATCTTCCCCTACGCCCTCCCAAAGTTGTAAAGTTCATTTTTTGACATAACGTCTTGTATATCTCATTGTATCCCTAGTTAAACAATTTGTTTTTTCCCTTCCCCTCCACAAATTATACCAACATCAAATACAGTGAAAACAGGGGTTATACCGTGGGTGAGGGACATACAAAGCAACAAATAAATCATCTTATAAATATGTTAGAAACAATTGCAAGAAAGAAAAAACATTTGAATCCTTATTTTGGGGTTCATTTTCCCTAACATCAACTTATCTGACCATTTCTGCTTGTCTTTCCCTGTGCTTATTTGCCATTTATTATCTATCTTTCCAAATCCATCTCTCCTTTAATACTATTTAAAAATTACATCATTGATTTCTTAGTATTGAACTGTTAAAATTAAATGCTTATTCTACCAATATTTTTTTCTGGAAGTTTTTGTGTTATAGCATTTATGTTTAAGTATATGATACAAAAGAAAGGTAATTTTTAAAGTTAAGTATTGAGGCACTTTAAAAAATATGGATGTCCAATAGTTTCACCTCCACTTGGTTATAAAATCAATTTCCTATTAATTCATCTTTATGTCTGTTGAGAAGTCATTGAGCAAATATGTGAAATAGACATTTCTAGACCCAAATTGCTCCAAATTTCTAATACTTCACTGTCTTTATTACTATAGTTTATTTTAAAATCAGAAATTTAGAACAAGTACTATAAATTATATTTGTGTTCTCAAAAATTACTTAGCTATTGTGTCTTTTGTATCTCCATGTCAATTTTAGAATTATTTTGTTAATTTATGAAAAAAGAAAAGGAAGAGAAAAAAAGAGACTGCAGTTGTAATTGAGAGTACATGACTATAAGTCAATTTAAAGAGAATTAATATTTTGACATCTGACCTTTAACTATGATCATGGTGAATTTCCCACATATTTAGATATTTTAAATTTTCTGTCTGTAATGCTTGTATTTTTCAGTGTCATGATGTTACAATCTTGTTAAATTAATCTTTTTATCTATTTTTGATGGTCATGTGTGTCCATAATTATTTAATAATTTCAATTGCTGTTTTCTTTATAAGACAGAATGTTACTTTTGTACATTCATCCAATATCTAGAAACATAATTCATATTTTAGCTATTTTTTAGGCTCCTCAGGCTTGTCTTCATAAATAATCATGGTGTCTACAAACAAACAATATCGGTTCTTCTTTTCCAATATGCATGTTGTTCAAAGTTCTTTCTTCTTTAGAATCCTGATTAGGTCCTCTCATATAGTTGTTAAATTAAAAACATGAATGAAAGTGGTAAATGCAGACATTCTTACATTTTTCCCCTGTCATAGGCAGAAATAACTACATTTCAAACATTTAATACAGATGAACAAGAAAAATAAATCTAAAAAATATATATGATATAAGCTACTTGTAGAGTATTATAGAAGACATATATAATAATATACAAAGGTTAACAAATGATACATGTCTTTATAGATATAAATGTATGTAAATGAATAAAATGAATTATATAAATTCTTGGTAGTTATTTTAGTTTCTCCTCTAGAGGGAGGAAGATAAACTAGATAGTTTCCAGTAATGAAACCATACAAATACAATTAAGGGTTTGTATTCTCATGACTTGAAAAAAACTAAAGGAGGGAGAAAAGAGCAGGTAATTCTCAAACATATAAGGAAAATAGGGAGAACTTCATTAGCATCCTGGGATATGTAAGCATAAACCATACTAGTGCAAATACTCTTTTTCTTGTTTTTTTTTGTTAATAAGAAATGTGAAATAAAAATGGTAAATATGCTGGCATCAGAATATGTATCTAATTAAAAACCCAATAGAATAATTTTGATTTGATAGTAAGCAGAATGGGAGTATGTATATGTCACTGTAAAGCTGGCAGAATCCATGAACACAGAGGGGAAGCCAGTGGTTAGGAGCTCATGATCTTACATATCTGAAACTCAAATATAAATGCTTTATTTGTTTAACAAACTTTGGAGCAGGTGCAGTTATAAACAGTAACAATGGAAAACTATAAACAAGTAATCTACTTCTGAAAAAAATAACATCTTTATATATGACTATCTTCTAAACACACATTACAAAGTGATTTGAAGGATGACTGCTAACTATGTGGAGATAGTGTATGCAGTGTGGGAAAGGCACTGAAGATATACTTGATGATCACATTGCCCTTTAAATGAGATATGTATTAATGAGTATACAATGTACTCAATATGCATTTGTATATTAGGGTATTTCATGCCTTATTAAATGTTATTTAATCATAGTTCTTAGGCAGTATAAGTTTAAATTTATTCCCAGTTCTAAAACTCTTAACTTTAATGAATAGTTCTGATGGAGGTCTCAATAAAGGAATACTATTGAAATCATAAAAGTTAATTTCTCTCTTCCAGACAACAATAAAAGAGTTTCCTAACCTGCCATTATGAAAGATTGATAATATTAGGGACTTTTAAAGACATTTATAATTTATTAATATAATTTAAATGATATGAAAATCAGGGTACAGCTAAGAAGTATTTCTGTGGATATTACTATATGTTAATGGTTTGCCATCATTATTTAATTCGCAGGGAGTTATATTAATATTAAATTAATATTTATATTTAAATAAATATTTTATAGTTCTTTAATTTTTGCAATCTGCTTTAAAATCTTCTATTTTGAATTGTTACATTAAAGCAAAAAATTGTGGTATTTTATAAAAAAGGACCTTTTTATTCTTTTTTTAAAGTCACAAACACCTTTAACAATGATAGTTATCATTATCTTAATCTATATTGCTTATGAACTTTATGACCTTTAACAATAACTTTTTTATTTTGTTTTTATAAATCGGGTGATATGTACATTCCTTCCCTTTTGCTTAGCATCAGCTTAACTAAGTAACTTTTCTTAGGTTCTTTTGGGGGGCAAATGAAAGTCCAAATCAATAAGAATTTTCAGAAGATGTAAATTTATTATATACCATTTTCCATTATACTTTAAAAAAATTGATTGTCAAGGTGATGTACAGAGAGGTTACAGTTCTATAAGTAAGGTAATCAGTACATTTCTTGTCAAACTTGTTATCCCCCTCATTTTTCTCCTCCTTCCCCTCCCCCTGTCAATCCCTCCCAAGTGGTACAGATCAGTTCCAACATACTGTCTTGTGTATGTCGCTGTTACATCGATTCCTCTTGTCCTTTGTCTCATCTCACCATTACGTTGTTCTCATTCTCTTCCCTAATTTGTATAAATGTATATACAATACGAGGGTACCAAAATCAAATACAGTGACAACAGGGGATATACCATAGGGGGAAGAAGACACAAAAGAAACAAATCACACAGCATGTTAAGAACAACAACAACAAAGAAAACCCTCTTGTGTCCGGGTCTTGGAGTTCATTTTCCTTAGCATCATCTTATATGGTCATATGTGCATAGCTATTGAGCTATTCTGAATGGAATTCTATGTTCCATCAGAAAGAATGATACCACCCCATATGTAAGGAAATGGAAAGACATAGAAAAAAATCATATTAATTGAAGTAAGCCAGACCCAAAGAAACATAGGTCCCATTTCCCTTATTTGCAAAAAATTAGTATATGACGAGGATAATCCCCTATACTTTATGAGTTACAAAGAGAAGTACACCCATTCCCAATGTGATTCTGAATCATTTTTCATTGTGAGGATGTCATGTAGCATCTGGAAAGAGGAAAACCCAGGATCAGTGAAACAATCTTGTGAAAATCCAGTGTACAAGAAGAAATTCAATACTCATGACTTAGGGAATATAGGTTTACAAGTGGAGATTGTCTGAGGAGATGGGATAAACAAGAATGACATTTCACGGATATGAGTTGTCATTACAAAAGAAAAAGCCTTCATATTATATTCTTATTATAGTATTAAGGACAACTCTTCCCAGATCATGAGGGAATACATTGCCATTTATTGAATATAGACAATTGAGTATATGGTCTCAGTGCGAAATCTATTTTGGGGGAAACATTCATGTAAAGGTATTTAGAAGGTAACTGAATATATGCACACATAGTAAAATTCAAATAAATATGTGAATCTGCATGGCTAACTCTGAAGTATAGAGGTATCCTGGTAATAGTTTGTTGTACCTTTGTCATAATGTTTGTTTACTCCTACCCTGTGTGCCCTATAATCAGGAATGAGAAATAGCTTATTCAATAAATGATATGAATTTTATTGCTCCTGTATAGATAAAGAATGAAATTCAACAGAATGAAAATTGCAGAGAATACCAACATAAATCTAATAAAGTAATAGTTCCAGAACATTTAGGTCCTAGTAATTTTTTACTGTTAAACATTAAGCTCTGGGGGAAAAAAACCCTTTTGTTTATGTTCATTATATCTGAAAATGATAAAGTTAATATATTTATGAAATCATTAAAGTAATTCCAAATAAAATACATATTAAGATAAAAAGCATTGTATTAAAACTGTTCCAAAACAGAAAAATAAAACATTCTCAGAAGAGAGGTATCTAGTTACATTCTTACAACTTTCTTTAAGGATTGTACTGATAGAGACAGTTGGTGTTTTCACATCTTTTTACATATTCAATTTCAAATATTATTTTATTTCAAAATTTCAGAGTCCTCACTTGGCATCCTTTCTTTAAGGAATACCAAGACAGAGAAAGTGACATTTAGCTATGACGGTGGTGTTACATATGCTTTTCCTTAATGATTATGATCAAAATCTAATTAACTATAGTTTAAAATTGCTGTCATGAGGATCAGTGTAGGGTATGATATAAAATGGAAATCATTTTAGTAGCACATGTACAGAAAGTCAATCTCTGTTCCTGGGATATTATCATGTGTATCATCGAATGTTTAAAAATGAAAATGGTGGAGGTTTTTATTGGATGTACATTACGGTACATTAAACTATAATATCTTCATATGGGAGAATGGCTTTTTAAACTGCCAATTAACCGCATCTTTTCTCTTGAATCTCACTACATGTGCCTCAGGCTCAGTTATGCCGTAGTCTGTTTTTTCAGATATTAAAGACTCGCTGGTTAATTTTTCAGAGCTGTTTCTTCCAGTGTGTACTATGCATGAAGGTAAAGGCATCTTAGCATATACCAACCTACTGAGCTGGGTTTTGCCTTGTGCTCCATTAATGATCCTAGCTGCCAGCAAGGCACAAATATTTTTCCAACAACGAAATGTTGACTATGCATTATGCACAATATAGCAGATCAGGTTCCATGTGATAAAATGAAGATGCATTAGATATACATTCTTTCCCTAAGAAGGGAAATTGAAAGAAATTCCACCTTATAAAAAGCAATCATGGGGTTGGGAAGGTCGCTCAGTGGTAGAGTGCTTGCCTTGCATGCATGAGTCCCTGGGTTGGATTCCTCAGCACCACATAAACAGAAAAAGCTGTAAGTGGTGCTGTGGCTTAAGTGATAAGAGTGCTGGCCTTGAGCAAAAGCAGTTCAGGGACAGCACCCAGGCCCTGAGTTCAAGTGCCACGACTGGCAAAAAAATAAAAAAAGCAATCGTTAAAACATCACCATGAAGTAGTGAGTAGAATTCATAATGGAAACATGCACAAAATATTTTCCTAGGAAACTCAGTGGTAGACATGACATCTACGAATCTTAGAGAAGGAAGAAGCAACATGGCCAGGTCTTAGGAAGAGTGAGTGAGATTATCTTGGGTTGGTAGGAATGTGCTCAGTGGGGTATATTTAGGCCGAAAGAAGTAGGAGTCCAAACTCTAATAAAAGATACTGTTCATAGTGATTGGTAATGAATTATCAATGAGATACAGTGGTCTTGGAAAACTGCTCTTATAAGTAGTGTCATGCAGGGTTAGGGTGGGTTTGAGATTTTAAGAATGAGTGAGACATTCAAATGCTATTCAGTCCAGGGAAACAGCCCAGTATTTTAGGGAAGTTCAGAGTTCTAAAACATGGCTTCCTGCTGCTTCCCTCTCCAGTTCTTTCAGTTTCTTCGTGGATAGTAGATGCTCTCTGATGGGGGATGCCCAACATGGATAGCTGCTCCTGCTATTCTACCAGATATGATGCTAAAAACAATGAGAAACTAAGGTTGTAGGGGCTCCCGGCCTTTTCACTGTGCCTGTATGACTTGAAGGTTTAATTTAATGATTGCAGCAATCCTAATCATGATAATGCATGCTATCCCATTTCATTCTCCTTGTCATTCTCCAATATGAGTGCTCTTAGAATCCTAATTTTATGAATGAAGGATTTAAATCTTAGATAACTAGGTGGGAGAAATAAGATTTAAACATACTCTAAATACCATGCTGTACTCTCTTCGACAACTGTGTGTGTGTGACTCCTGTTACTGCTGTGACCCTGGGAGGTAAAGGAATCTGCCAGTAGCCTGTATTTCCACAGAGGGAAAAGTGAGGAGTTTTGACTCTGTTTGTTGTACCTCCCCACACCTTTGCTCATTTTCTGACATACTGCTTCTAGCTTGTGTTGAACTGGTCTTCTTGAGGATATTACTGCTCTCCCACCTTCAAGAATACATTTCCAAGACAAAAAATTCCTGTCCTACTCTGAGGCTAATCAAAACGGAAAGCAATGTATGTTTGTATGATTCTGTACCCTTGCAGGAATATTATGTGCATCTCTGAGCTGAGCAAAACTATCGTAGGTCATCTTTCCAGCAGAAAACCAAACGCTTAACTTACAAGACTATTCCTTTCTGACAGTTGAATATAGAGGTTTGGGTTTTATTTTTCAGGGGTAGTTTAGAAGCATACTGAAAACCAACTCAGGATTTTTTTTTAATTTTATGGTTTGAAGTTATTTTTTCCCCTTTCATTTATTCCCTTCTGTCACCATTTTTTATTTCTGTACCCTTTGTCGTGTATACGTTTAGATGACTTGGGGAGGGGGAGGAGGGAAGCACAGAAACAGTGGGACAAAGGGTGAACCCATTCAGCAGTGATACTAGACACTGTGATAGAAATGAACTATACAACTTCGGAAGGGAGGGAGGAGAAAGACTGGAGAAAATAAGGAAGAGGGTGACATTGTTCAAAAAGAAATGTACTCATTACCTGACTTATGTAACTGTAATCCCTCTGTACCTTTACAATAAAAGTTAAATTAAAAAAAGAATTATGGAGAGAATATTGAACACATGCACACAGGATACATATATGCATATACCGATGCACCTGTACACACACATATTCTTAGAATTCTAAGAGCTCCAGAAAATGCTAGGCATGATGGCATACCCCTGTAATTTTAGCACTCAGGGGTTGAAGGCAGAAGTAATACAGGTTCATGGCCAGCCTGGCCAACATAATGAGTTACACAATTCAGAGCATGGTTCAAAAAAAAAAACTAAACTAAACAAAATACAAACCCAGACTGAGGTAGTGATTTAGGAGTGCCCAGTTATCTCTTTTCAACAAGCCTGTTGGAGGAGGCAATATAGTACAATGGAGGAAAGCCAGGTCTATCCGTTGCTGATTTTACTCCTAAGAGCTGCCAAGTTAGACAGACTCTCTCTGAAGTGGTTCTTCATCTGCTTATGTGGTAATTTCATGTGGATTCTGAACGTACTCTAGTTATTACCTCCAGTCTGGCTTGCGAAATACTGGAGGATGTGATGACAGGCAGATTCCAAAGAACCAGTAAGAAAACACTGTGTAGCCCAGGAGCTGTTTTCCTTAGGTGGAAAGAAAGATAACTCTGTGTGAATGGACCCAGGAAAATTCAATGTTGGATCTTGTTTATCTTCAATGTGCATTCTTCAAGCATTAGAGTGAAAGAGCACTCATTTTCATAGATGAAGGAAGGATTAAGATAACAGTCTCATCACAGCATAGTATCCCAAGATTAGGAGTATTATTTTTGATGTTGTTGGTTCTATTAAAAGCTATAGTATGCCTAGTTTTATGAAGGTAGTTCTAAGAATGCTGACGATCACTATGTCAGGCTGGCTGGGAGACGCTCTGTTCTAAAACAAAGAAAACAGGCTTTGGAGTGTTTTCAGCATCTCTCCTTTACTAGATGTGTTGCTAAGGAATACCACTTAGCTTTACTGAGTTCCATCGTCCTCTTTTCCTATAAGTGTGGATGCAATACAATTGACCCTTCCTGTTGATGAGTTTAGCACTCACATGCTGGTATATTGAAGAGTAGCTTTCAAGGTTCTAAGATGTGTAGCAAATCAAGTGCTTCACAGCAGTCAAATCCCTTTCATCTACAGAGTGTGAGTACTCAAGAATGCATATTTTCTTCTTGAAGCTATGAAAATCCATATCTTTATTCATATTAAAAAATAGCCTCAAAAGAAAGCCAACTATTGGTGATAGAGCTGGAAACAAATGAAAGGGAAGGGAAGGGAAGAAAAGGAAGGTTAAGGAAAGTTAAGGAAAGGAAAAGAATGGAAAGGACAGGAAAGGAAAAGAAAGGAAAGGAAAAAAGAAAAGGAGGGGAAGGAAAGGGAAGGGAACGGGAGAGATCGTATGGAGTGATGGTTCTCTGTAACCAGGATTTTGGATGAAGAGTAAAGTGCCAATCTCTGTAGTGGTTCAGATCCAAGTTGTGACCTGCTGTGCCATCATCTTCATCTTCAGCAAGTAGAGAAAGGGGTTCCTAAATGCTGTAGTCTTTACAAAACAACTTAAAGGAAATCAAACAACAGTAAAAACTGCAATGTAGGTTACATTGCAGATAGGCACAGGACATCATTGATAAGTGATTTAAACATGAACGAAGGGTGTTTACTTTCTTCCTTTGATACAGGGTTTCACTGTTATCTCAGCTGAAACCGGCCTCAAATTAATGATCCTCCTACCTCTACTGCCTGAGAAGCTGGGATTTCAGGAGTGTACCACCATTTGCTGCTAAATGTAATTTCATTTTATTTTTAATTATCTTTACTTGTGCAAAGGAATTTCAGCTCAACATGTCAGTTTGTGAGTACAACACATCTGAATTAATGTCACCTTTTTCATTATTGCCCCACCCAGTGAGAGAGGAAGAGTAGGTGAATACAGTCATAATATTCCATATTATGAATATATCAAAATTGAACCAGGTAAACTGAATGGATGGGAGGACTTGGAGATAAATGTAGTTCTAAAGGCCAGACCTCCTAAAATTCTTTGTATTGAAATCTTTGCCTTTGTGAGAGTATGAGGATATGTTCCTACCATACTTATGACTTATTATAGAGCTACTTGATATCTATAATGTTCATGAAATTATACATATATACATATACACACACATATATAATACACTGAGTGTATTGTCTTAGATACACTGTTAGGCACTAATCAGTTGCCAATACTTTTTCTTCAACTTTCAACTTGTCATATTTATAATAAAATTTGTTTTGAAAAAAAATTTGTTTTGGATAAAAAGATATAAATAATCTATTAGCTATATAATTTTATTTTTTTTTATTTTGTGTTAGGGATGAACCAAGCATCCTATACAGGCTAAGGATATATTCTACCCGTGAGTTACACTCCCCAGCCTGGGAGGAAGGTAATAAATAGATTGCTATGGTAGTAAATGCTGGTCCTTCAGTATTTTCTTGAAATTCTAAGTTGCTGTTATGTTTGGTTGACACCCATGCCTGAAATAGTATGAAGTTTCAGGATGAGACTGCACTGGAAAAGCTATCTGTGGCAAGAGGAATTTGTCAGCCTCCTTTCATGATAGTTCCAATCAAGAATTGTTGAGTTCAAATCAGAAATAATAGAATGTTCCTGCCACCATTGGGGAAACTCAGGTAGACTTGTAAATGATTCATTTGCCATCAGGGACAGAATGCACCTTTGAGTCTGTGCTTGTCCCCTCCCCCTCTCCCACCTCCCCCGTCTCCCCCCTCCCCCAGAAAGGGTTTTATTTTTAAGTATGCATATAGTATTGGCACTTTACCCAACTTTGTAAAAGACCAGGGATCTCTAATCAGCTGGCAAAACTAACTCCATTTGACTCGGTAAGAGTTGTATCCCAGTGGAGGAAACCTGGCCTTGTGGTTACAGTGAGAGGTGGCATCAGCCTGGCACGTTGTCAGTTGGAGCACCTCCTGTGACTGACAAGCGCTCCCTATTGTTTGAGAGCCAGGTAAAGGGCATGTTGACTGTGCATCCTGTTGTTTTCCTCACTCTGAACATCACATGGCATTTGCTTATGTAAGAAGTGCTTCACGGGAACACGTGCTTTGGGATCCCTCAGGTTGAACCATGCTAGCTCAGTGTGCTTATTAATAATTGTATCAGCTGATGAGTTAGAAACAACATAAGGAAAAACTTGGATAGGAGGTGGTGGGAGAATGACCCATCTCCAAAAGGTGTACTGACAGACAATATTAGGAACACTAGACCAATGATTCAAACCTGAAGGGAAAAATTAATCTAAAACATTAATGTTCAGTATCAAGTGATGGATCAGAAGACCTTGGTCTTAAGATGTGTATATGATGAGCATCCCTTTTTATTCTCACAGCCTAAATGCACTTTCTGTGCTTGGTATGCCTGTGTACAGACACACTTTGGGATACCTGTAAAGAAAACTCATGGTAATATACTAGAATTCCCAACCACTGCTCCTGATATTGTTGCCTTTTGAGTGGAATTTGGGGCATCGTACTAGGAACTAAAAAAGAATAAAAGTTCTCAATTAAAAATATTTCCAGCTGGTATAGTGGTGTGTGCTTATCATCCCAGCATTCGGGGGGTGAAGCAGAAGCAGAGAGTTAGAAGTTTGAGATCTGCCTGGGTTTCATAGCAACACCGTGTCTCATCAACAAAACAATAACGAAGATAAGAAAATGAACAGAACTATTTCCAAAGATTTGGTTTCTACATGCAAAAGAGGGTGTCCAAGTATTGAGGAACAATAAGATACTGTGATAATTAGAATATAAGTCACATTTGAGAAGGAGTGTGCTAGGGCCTTTTCTTTCTTTAATAAATTGTGAGTAAAACCCTGCCCACAAGCAGTGTTCCAGAATCTGGATTTTTTTTGCTTTCCTTTCTCATCGTTGGAGACTTGTTTCCTTCGGATCTGACCTGTACATTACTTGCTTTGCTGACTGAAGTGATCTCTCTGCAGCAACCAGAGATGTTTTATTTTGTGATCTTTTTACCAGCTTCTGTGGCTGGTTAGTTACCATGATGGCTCCTCTTCCCCACGGTATTCCCTCCCACCCCTAACAGCTCAGTTTGTCAGAATTTCCCAGAGTTCAATGTAGATGGTTTTGTCTTTCTTTCTTCATCTTTTTACCTCTGGTAATCTTGACCATTCTCTTGGTTTCAGCTGTCTCTTTAACAGATTATCCGGATTTCCATATTTGAGAACTAGAGATTTTATTTATCCACTTATATCCAGCACTGATCCGCTTGGATGCTGATCTCAAGTTCAAAGTTAATTTTATTACCTGACTCCTTGCCTATTCTTTCTCTGGAACTTCTTATCTTACTGAGTTAAAGGTACTTGCCCGGGGTACCATGTCAGAAATCAGAACTAGTTTAGATTCCTAGCTCATTAGTTCACTAGTTTACATTTTCTATTTCTGTTCACAGTGTTTTGCCAGTGCTGAAATACATTTCAAATCTGTTTTCTCTCCTAAGACCATTGCTACTTCAAATCAAGGTATTACAATTTCTTGTTTAGATTATTGTAGTAGTTTTATGCTTGTTTTTTTTAATTATTATTTTGCTGATACTTGGCCTTGAACAGAGGTTTTTTTTTTTCTTTTCTTATAGCTGGTGCTCTACTTTGCTTTCTTGCTCATGGGTGGTGCTCTACTACATGAGCCATGCCTCCAGCCTGGTTTTTTGCTGGCTAATTTGAGGTGGCATCTCATGAATTTCCTTCCCATATTGGTCTCAAATTTCTCATTTCCTGTCTTTATACTGCACATGACCTTATGTTTGGCTACATTGAACCGGTAATTCTACAAGTGGATAATTCTATGTCATACTTTCACTTTAACTTCTTTGTTATTCCTCTCCTGGAGAAATCTCCCTCTTGTCTTTGACATAACACCTTTTCTTTCTCATCTTTAAAACCTCAGTTCAAAGGTTATTTCTAGAAAGCCTTCTCTGATATGAGATTTTCCTCATTAGAGTTAATCTGATTTACCATGCCACCACTACGCCCCTTAACCAGGAGGAACCACTTACTGTTTTGCAATTAAATTGCTAATTTTACTTGTCTACTCCCACCCTAGGCTATAATTTTCTTGAGGGCAGTAGTCATGATTTATTTGACTTTATGCTCTGTTTAAGGTATTATATTCAATGAAAGTATATTGAATGAAAATATTAACCAGTGGGCTTTAATTAATAATGACTTTTTACAGATTTTATCATCAGTCAGGAATGAAAATATTGTATGCTAGCAAAGTTTTACTCTGTTAGATATAATAACATTGACACCAAGAAAAATTAGAAAGTCTATATTTGTCTACTTACTGAAATGCTATTAAGCTGGGAAAATTTCTGATTCTTTAAGAAACATGACAGCAGTTCCATAATGCCAACAACACTGACTGAAAGATTTTCTTATTGGAAATTTGGAGATGCTTAGAAATACATGCATATATGGCTTTATATAGAATAGCTATCCAGAGCTGGGAGTGATTGACTGTACTTTTCCATTTGTATTAAGACATTCTGGCATCATTTATCCTCAGAGGATAAATAGTAGCAAAGGTTAGAAATATTTAAAGCACTCCCTCCACTATGTATAATGAGAGGGACACAAAAACATCCAGATTGCAATTATAGACTCATAACATTGACACACATAATTAATGAATGACCTTGTCCAAATTACAGGATAGCCTGAATACATCAAGCATGAGAAATGAAGATGCTTTTGCTGGGTTCAGCAAGTTACACCAAAAAAATTCTAAGCTGGGCACTGATGGCTCATGCCTGTAATCCTAGCTACTTAGGAGCCTGAGATCAGAAGATTGTAGTTCAAAGCCAGCCTGGGCAGGAAAGGCCATGAGAGTCTTATCTCCAGTAAACCACTCAGAAAACCAGATGTGGTGGGGCTGAGAAGGTGGCTCAGTGGTAGAGCGCTTGCCTTGTATGCCTGAGGCCCTAGTTTCGATTCCTCAGCACCACATAAGCAAAAAGAAAAAAGCTGGAAGTGGCGCTGTGGCTCACGTGGTAGAGCGCTAGCCTTGAGCTGAAGAGCTGAGGGACAGCGCCCAGGCTCAGAGTTCAGGCCCCACGACCAGACCACCCCCCCAAAAAAGAAAGAAAACCAGAAATGGTGCTGTGGATCAAGTGGTAGAGCCTTGAGCTGAAGAGCTGAAGCCCAGAGTTCATGCCCGACAACCAACCAAAAAAAAAAAAAAAAGTCCTAGGACATTTGTAATCTGTTCTAGGGAGGGAAAGGGTTATGTTTACCCATAGTTTAAGAAATTGCAAACTAGCTAGAATTTCATTAGTTCCTAGCTGTAAAGGTATTGTGCATTTCCAATTAGGGAGAAGAGACTTACGCATGCATATGTGTACTATGCTAGATTAAACCTCTGATTTAACACAACACATTGTGTTGACTACTGACTCTGGAGTAGATTACAGCATTGCAACTGATGTTTCCTGTCTTAAGTAGAGCGTTGCTTAATATTGGAAAATGTTCCATTTGTGCTTAGCCATGAGTCTATGGTATCCAGAGCTTACATTCACCTTCTGGAAGAAGTTACTGTTAACAGTGTGTGCACTTCTATTGAAGGTATTGTATTCAAATATTGGGTTCTTCTGGTTCTTGAAATGAATTTGCCATTAGCAAGGCTTTATTCCCATCCAGGGAAAGAATGATGGTTACTGCCAGGTGTCCCTGTTTCTGCTTACAGCTTTTTAGTGTTCCAGAGAACCCATTCCCCGCAGGTGCACAAATGGGACTCACATTGTCTCCATCTGCCTCTTTTGTTCCATGTCTCCCTTTGTTCTTGTAATTAAAGCTTTTGGATTGTGGGTACCATCTAAAAATGTTTGTGTTTACTTGATTTCAGTGTATTGCAAGGACAGGGTCTTTATAATACTAAGTAGAGCTTTTCAATCTGGAAAAATAAATAATTCATAAGAATCTTGGTAATAACATGGTGTCCTTTGTATAGGAAGATGGTAGAAATAATCATTCAATTACTTTCTTAGAAAGTAACCATTGCCTTAAAGTTCTTGATAGACATCACATTATTCTTCGCATTTAATGTTTAGTGATGTGATTTTCTTTTTGCACTCACATTTCTAAATGGAACAGTTCTGACCCTGAGTCTTACCTTTTTATCTTTTTTTTCTAACAAATTATTTTCAAATTGGGAAAAATACTGTTTATTGCCAAATATATAGTCTGACATGATAATACATTATTGTGTTATCAATTTCATATGTAAAGTAAAACATAAAGCAAATTGTGCTGGGTATTGTCTCTGTGCTTGTATGTCCAGTAGTCTTTGCTTAAAGAAATGAGGTGTACCACTGTTTGGTATACCTGTAGCAATAATTGTTGTCTGCTGTTGAAGGATTGTTTCATTAATAATATAGTGTGAACCTGCTTTTTCTCTTCAAAGTAATTTTGGTTTGAAATCTGTTTTACAGATAGATACTTCTGCATGCTTTCAGCAACCATTTGCTTGAAATTTTTCTTCCTTCCTTTCATTCTCTGCCAGTGTTTTCCTTTGTCAGTTCATATTTTCTCCAGTGCTGCTTTAATGTTCACTAATTCCTTTCGGGTTTATTTATTTTAGTGTTTATTGTGGAATGTTGGTATTTGTTTTTTGATTCTGAAGGATATGTTTTTTAAGTACACTAATCTCAGTTGATAGTTATTTTCTCCTAGAGCTTGGAATATAGAATTCCTTGTTTTAGAGTTTCTGTTAAACGTTTACATGTGACTTGTTACTTCTTTTCTGCAAATTCCAATATTCTTCATATGTTGTATATGTTTAAGTTTTTAATTACAGTATGTCCAGGTATGTTTCGCTTCTACTTTTGCATGTTTTTTCATGAGGTTGGGAAACTTTGTTGAACATATTTCCTATGCCTCTAGCCTGTATTTCTTCTTCTATGTTCATCTGTTCATGGCTTATAGGTTCTTCCTATGGATAGCATTCAAGAGGTTTTTGTTTTGTTTTGGTTTTGTCAGTTGTGGGGTTTGAACTCTGGGCCTGAGTGATTTCCCTGAGCTCTTCAGCTCAAGGTGAGCACTCTACCATTTGAGCTACAGCACCATGTCTGGTTTTCTGGTGGTTAATTGGAGATAAGAGTCTCAAAGATTTCATTGCCTGGGCTGCCTTTGAACCATGATCCTCAGACCTCAGCCTCCTGAGTAGTTAGGATAATAGGCATGAGCCACCATCACATGGCTCAAGAGTTTTTTATATTCTAATTTTATTTTGCTTGGGAATTTACCTGAATAATTTATTTCTCTACCTTATCTTTAGTCTCTGACACTGAATTTTCAACTAGTTGTCTGTAAAACTTTGAGTTTCATATGTAGATTGGGGCATTATTGAGCTTTTTGTTTGATATATTTCTTTCTGTTTTTATTTTCTCATCATTTCTATATCTTCACTGAATTTCTCTTTCACATCTGTATTATCTTCTTTACTTCATTCAGTTATTTATTTGAATCCTCTTTAACTCCATTCAGGTCAGCAGTTTATTTTCCGCATCTTTGATTTCATTAAGGTGATTATAGGTGTCCTTTGATTTTCTTGGCCATGCTTATCAAGTCCACTGTCTGAAAT
The DNA here is from genome assembly GCF_000151885.1 of Dipodomys ordii. NCBI lineage: Eukaryota > Metazoa > Chordata > Mammalia > Rodentia > Heteromyidae > Dipodomys > Dipodomys ordii. The sequence continues at coordinate 2,572,518 of NW_012267264.1, forward strand.
TTCATCCACTTCACTATAGTTCAATTGTTCTATTGTAGAATTTTTGGCTCTTAGAGGAGACAAGTTGCTTATGTTTTATTTAAAAAGATTCCTTGTATTTCTATTTTATGAATAACTTTCAAGAAGCATTTTATAAAAGATAAAAAATTCAAAAGGTTGTAAAATAGTTAATTGAAGACTGAATTTTTATAGATAACTTAGAGATATTTGCTATTGTTATGAATGGTATAGAAGACTTAATTACATAATTTCTTAGATTTCTTAATGAGTTTTCTAAGGTTTTACAACAGATGTTCTTTTACAACTGGTCTTTTATCAACCTTAATAACTTGCCTGCAGTTTTCCGGTTTCATACATTAAATTAGTTTATTTGGAGTTATATTAAACATCTAATATAGTGAAAGCATATATAATTAAATATTTATTCTGGGCTACAAACTAAATTTGGATAATGATTTTATACAAGGAATAGAGGCAGGCATATTTAACCAATTAGCATTTTGGTAGTATTTTCATTCTGAGGGAGTGTTGCTATAGTCCTTTCCTACTCCACACTGTATCTCTTATTATTAAAGAAGTTTAAATCTATGAAGTTAGAAATATATTTTATGCCTTATTTATAGGAAGCCTTATCATATATCACTAAAATCATTTAATAAAGAAAAAATCCTTCTGTCATTAATAATAAAAAATAATATACTTAACTGATTGCATAATTTGACATTTACACACATTTATTAGATATCATAGAGAATTAGACAGTAATGTATTCTTACTGACTTCTGGAAATATTGTATTGTAATTTACATGAATATATTCACACAGTTATTTCCCATCCCATCATTAGTGTAATGATGGAGAATTATTATAATCTACACTGCTTGAATCAAAATTTGAGTGTTTCCTTCTAGTGACTTATTACTGTTGATATTTATGGAATATATTAAATGAAGAAGTCCTGAGTAGAAAAGTTTGTGATTCCTAGAAATAGATCTCATTAATAATACAATGTCAGAGAATGCTTGGATAAATATTCCCAATTTCAAGAAGGGTTTTGTTTCTCTTCTCATTGCAACAATGAGATGTACAAGTCCTTATGTCGAAAAACGAACTTTACAACTTTGGTGGGGGTGGGGATTGGGTGAGGGGATGTGGGGGGGGATGGGAAAGGATGGGAAGGGGAAACAAAGAGGAGGCAACAATGCTTGATAAGAAATGTACTCGTTATCTTGTCCATGTAATTGTAACCCCTTTGTATGGTATTCTCACAATAAAAATAAAAAAATAAAGAGATATTTTGCTAGCATCCCTTCAATTTGTTTTATAATAGAAAACTTGGAAACTAAAAGCAAATGAAATATAGAAATTAGCAAATAGAAATGAAATTTAAGTTCTTATGATCCTCCAGACTCCCTTCACAACTTCCTAAGAGTGGGCAGAAAATGTGACTTAATGAAATATGTTTTCTCTCTTATTTTATCCTAGTTAATCAGTATGGAACCTTGCCATTCAGTTTTTCAGGAGAAGGCATGGATAAGAAAATGTGTTTTCTGCCGGGCGCCAGTGGCTCACGCCTATAATCCTAGCTACTCAGAAGGCTGAAATCTGAGGATCCCGGTTCAAAGCCAGCCTGGGCAAGAAAGTCCTTGAAACTCTTATCTCCAATAAACCACCAGAAAACTGAAAATGGCCCTGTAGCTCAAGTGGTAGAGTGCTTACCTTGAGCTGAAGAGCTGAGGGACAGCGCCCAGGCCCAGAGTTCAAGCCCCACAACCAAAAAAAAGAAAAAGAAAAGAAAAGAAAGAAAGAAAATGTGATTTCTTTCACAAGTTTTTTTCCCATACAAAATTTGGCTTAATATAGAAAATTATTCTCTATTCTTTGTGGTCCAGTTAAACATAGAATTATAGTCTAAAAAACCTACATATGATAATTTATAGCTTCTTCGACTTGTAACTTTACATTATGTTTGTTGAAAATACAGTATGTACTCTCAATTCAAGAAAATACATATATATGTAAGTTTCTAAAATCAAATTTAATAACTTTGCTATCTAGGTGTGAATGAACTTCTCCCAGGTAATAGATACAGTGTTTCTTCTGTGCTCTGTATCTAAACAATTTCTTTCCTTAATTTTATGATTTTTTTTCAATAACTTCAATATCATCCCACTTTTGGTACTTCAGAATAGCGTCTTTCTCCATATTGAGCTCCGTAGTTAGGCAATATTTTAAATTATTTCCCATAACAGAGTTTATCATGTTACTTTTTATCCAAATGTATTATAATACATTTGGAGATGCATTTAGTCTCTTTGCATAAATATACAAGTTAATGCATCTTAAGTGGTCTATTTTTAGTGTTGTAAATTTTGACAGCTCTGCATTGTTTTCCAATCATTTCCAAAAATGATTTCTAAATTTTCTGGACTGAAATCCATGGCTCTATCTCAAAGTCACCTTTTCAAGATTACTTCTTTATTGTTGTCTGGGTATCATACCCAGGACTTTGTGCATGTGTCTGGTAGGCAGGGAACTCTACCACGGAGGTCAATTTCCAAGATCCAAGTATTTCCCCTCTTTACATTTCTGCTTAAACTGCATAATCTTTATTTCCATCTCAAGTTATTTCTGGTTCCAAATCAATATATTGCCAGTAGTATTCTTTGACACATACGTGAATTATGTGTATTTCTACTGGTAATCTTCCCAACTAGTTCTAACTGGACTAGAAAGGACTCAAACATTACTGTTACATGAAGACTTCATTTCCTTATTCATTAGTCCTTAGTTTTCATTTCATGTTTCTATTTTCATTTTCCTAGTTGAACATTCTCAGAAGATGATAGTCTTATACATCTTATATTTATGTTCCCTTTGCTTGGGTGGGTATAAACCTTTGGGATGTAGACTTTTGCTCCAGAACTCTTTAGATTTGTTACATTATCTTCCAAAAACTTCCTGTAGTACAGCTCCTTTAGGGAAGTCTGATTTGTATTCCTCTTTTTAGACTTTTTGTTTTGCTTCAAAGTTGGGGAGACACTCGTTCTCATCCTTAAAATAGCCCAAATTATTGCCAAGGAGTTTGTGTGTGAGAGCTGTTGGAGGTTTGCTGGTATTCCAGGGCTAGGGTTCTCTGAGAGATCATGAATAATGAGATAATCACAGACAAGTAATTGTTACAGTGTAGATGTGTTCCCCCTACCCCTTCTCATCCCCTCCCCCAAAGGTTAGTGTGCTTAACTCTTGGTTCCCAGCATTTAGTGCTGGGATCATACTAATCTCATCACTGGGTTAACTCCTTAGCCAGTACATTGATAAATGGGCTAGTCCGAGCCAGACCTCGTTGGAGGAATTAGATCTTTGGAGCTGTGGCTTCATAATGTGCCTTGAACCATCTAGTTCTCTCTCTCTCTCTCTCTCTCTCTCTCTCTCTCTCTCTCTCTCTCTGCTTCTGGGCTGGCATGAAGTGAGCAGTTCTGCCACACTACACTCTGCCTTCTCTGACACCTGACTCATGACAGGCCCAGGAATAATGCAGCCAAGAGTCTGTGGAATCAAGATTCTGAAACCAGGAATCAGGAAAAAAAAAAAACCCAACACTTTTGTTTTTTTTTATATAATCTGTCACAGCAGTAGACAATGGACTAACACAGCAATCATGTGCAAATGTGTGTTCCTGAATTTAGGGCTCACACCTACTGCCTGCCAAATGTGGGACTTCCGTGGACAGCAGAACTGGTGCTGTGGGGATGTTGATAGGTGTCTGCTGACTCTACCACTTCCGCACACAGGACCCCACATATTTAGCCAATCGCTCTGCTGATGGCAACAATGCTAGGAGGGCAAACTCTAGGAATCTTCTACAACTTGGTGGCATAAATGAGCATTTAGGGGGATACCTTCTTTCAAGGAGCAGGAACAAATCCTCTCCTCAAGTTGGTAAAATGGGGACAGAGAAAGCTCTTCATTCACACAGATGAACACTGGCTTTTTTTTTTAAGAAAGTAGAAATGACCCCTTGTTGTTGTTGTTTTCTATCTTGCAGACACTTAGAACTTTTTGATTTGTATCTTTAGTTTCTCCGTGTTTTTTCACATTAAGCCTATTCTTTCACTAGTTACTATTTCCATTCCAAAATAGAATTTTTTTCATTAGTAACTCCTAAATTTCAGTTGGGATCTTCATTCGACACATGAATCACACCCAGTCTAGTCATTTTTCACCCCTTTGGTTGTTCTCTTAACAGTTTCTATAATCCTAACAACTTGCAGCCCTTATTATCCTGTGTTTAAGTTATAATACAACTATCATTTTTCTTTTGGTTATGCACATATAATTCCTTATGTGACTCAAGTTCCTTTTCCCTCTAAGTATTACCATTTTTCAAGGTTTTCATTAATCATATCCTCTTTCTTCTAGATACCAAAATATAACCACGAGTCCTAAAATTTATGTTAGTTCAGTGATTATTGTGTTCAGGTGTTCAGGTTTTATTTTGCATCTTTCTCTTATTAACTCTTTTTTTAACCTGTTTTTGGTTGTCGTACTGGGGCATGAACTGAGGACCTCATATTTTTGCTTAGCTTTTTTGTTCAAGAGTTACTGCTATGCTATGTGAGTCAAAAGTTCATTTCTAAATATATTTTTTTCTATTTGGTAGGTCATGGGGCTTGAACTCTGGGCCAGGGAGCTGTTCCTGAGCTCTTCGGCTCAAGGCTAGAGCTCTACAACTTGAGCTACAGTGCCACATCTGGTTTTCTGAGTGGTTTATTGGAGATAAGAGTCTCACAGACTTTCCTGCCCTGGCTGGCTTTGAACCATGATCCTTTGATCTCAGCCTCCTGAGTAGCAGGGATTACAGGCATGAGCTACCCGTACCTGGCTCACTTCTAACTTTTTGCTGGTTAATTGACAATAAGAGTCTTGTGGATTTGGCTGCCCATGGTTGACTTCAAACCCTGACCCTCAGATCTCAGATTCCTGAGTAGCTAGGATTACAGGCATGAGTCATAAGCACTTGGCTTATTTTATTAACTTTTTAAAACCTACCCATTCTCTTTGTAGAAGGTAGAAATCCTGAGATTTGTATTTATGTACAAGGAATGATCACAGTAAGGGGATGGGGGAAATAACGGAGGAAAGAAGGTGAAAAAGATCTAGAAGGTGTCTGGGCTGTGAATATCTGGGGGGTCAGGTCAACTCTCACTCTCAACTTGGCCTCCATTATTATACCTGAAGTGTATGGACGCTTTACCTTCAAACCCTCACTCACTCACCAGAATGTGGAGGCTGTTCATTGGAGTTTTAACTTCTTGGCATGTTTGCACTGGCCCTGTACATAGCTTCTTCCTGTGGCGAGAGCACACTGTCTGGTTGAAGAGAGTTGGTGGTTGTGTGTGTAGTATAGCCGCCTGAAGACAGGGCAATATGAAGTCTTGAAAAAGGAAAGACATGGGTAATGTTGGTCTCAGCTGGAACCAAATGAAAACGAATGAAGTAAAACGTGAATTGCTAAAGTTGCAGAGCTAGGCAGGAACAGGTTCTGTAATAGATGGCCACCATTGTTCATGGCTGTGAAGATGTTAAGAAAGGTTGAGGAAATGAAAAGTGAAGGCAGCCACTAGATTAGCTGATGAGGATGAAGTTCGAGAGAGTCTCGGTAAGAATTTGAAGTCTGGAGAACATCTGGTGTGTTAAGGCATCATGAAGTAAGCAGCATGACTGGAGCAGAATGGGTCCTGGGAAGAAGGCAAGACAGTTGGACCACATCACACGGAACCCAGTAGTCCCCAGTGAGCTTTCCTTTGACTTGTGTCCTAAGTCATTAATACTGTTCCTTCTTGTCACCTGTCCAGTTTTTCAGTTTTATAAGGCTTCACAAAGCTTTTCTATTGAGATGCTTTCAAAGATCTTCTCTTCCTCTGACTTTTCAGAGTCAGGTTTGCATTGGAGTGGTTTTCACAGGCCCTGGGGCTTTTGACGCTCTACTTTGTGCATTTGTGTAAAAAGGACAACCTCTCTGGAGCCACTGTGGGTGTACTGCTTTTGTGGGCATACTGCTTTTCTGCGATTCTTTCTCTAATTCTTTGTATGGATTCACAGACTGAGAAGACAACAGAAACATTCAGCAGCACTGTGCCAAATCTGCCTCAGAGACTCTTTCCTTATCTTTGACATTACTCTTCTGTCGTGGGAATTTCTTTCTTCCCACACTGGGAACAAGAGAGCCAGTCCCCTCGGTCCCTACTTCTCCAGAAAGTAAAGAGAAATGAGTGGTTGTACACAGATTGCAGTCCAAGCAGTGAACAGACAAAGACCCAGACAGGAATACTGTATGCATGGACCAGTGAAAGGCCTTCATTTCTCCCCTCCTTCTCTGGTCCCATGCACAAATATTGGGTGACTAGACTAAGTTTTACCACAGCTTCTTTTTCCAGAACCGGAGATCTGCTGGGTTTATATCCAAAAATAATTTTAATTGTGTGTTTTAACATTGTATAGCTCTGCAGTAAAATATACCAAGTTATATAAAAACCTAAGGGATTTCCTGGGAGGTAGTACAAAATACCAGATTATTCCTCCCCACCTCCCACCTCATTCCCCTCAGATTTACTGTTAAGCAAAGTGGGGTGGATACATCTTGGAAGAGACAAAGAGGACTTTCTGTTCTCTGAGGTTTGGGACATCACAATCTGGGGCCCAAGCAAGTAGGGTATTTATTTTCTACTGTAGATCACAAGGAGGGGTATCCTGGATTGAAATATTTCTGCTTTCCAGTGCATCTCTGGTGTGCCATGTTGATGAAACATCTGTGCTCACCATTCTCTTTATATGCCTTTTCCACAGCATGGCCTCATCCGAGAGAAACCTAGACTATGCAGGCTGACATGAGTCTTATTCATTCCAAGCACCATATAAAAATGTACATCAGCCTATGTAAATTGGGATAGCTGGTTTCGTTTCAATCCTCTCTGCCACTCCCTTCCCCCAAGAAATGGTTTTTTCCTTTCTGATTGAAATGTTGCTTAAAATCAGTTTTGAGGATAAGTATAGGAGATAAACATTAAGATGTATATTAAAATGATCAAAATTACCCCTTTTGAAATAGTGTTTCAGATAGAAGTGCATTATGTTAGCTTTGATGGTATAGGGTGAGCATTGCTACCTTTCAAATAGGAGTTTATTTTTACATATTTGCAATATTTTCAACTCTGTCCTTTCAGACATATATCAAAAAATAGGCCATAGCTAAAAGTTCCTTGAAAGTATATATTTTCACAACTACAGAGAAAGTAACACACTCAAATCATCATAAAGCATATTTAAAATACCCACGTGTGTCATGTTGTTTTTTCAAAAATTTTTTTCAGGATAACCATTTGTAATAAGCAATGCTAGAATCTCAGTGGATTAGTATGACATAGGTTCAGTTCTTTGGTTGGTGATGCTGAGGGGAGGGTACTTTGCTGAGTCATTCATCCATTCACATTGGGATTTGTTACCTGGGGATTCCCAAGATTTGATACTTGCTAATCAATAAATGAGCAGCAAAAGATGGAGGAGGCAGCAGGAAGTCCTTCAGAGCTAGGCCTGGAAGTGTCATTCAAACATATTTTTCATTTCTTTGATCAGAACTCAGATAGTATGGCCCTTACTGTAAAAGATTCTGGAAAAGGTAACTCTTTGCTCAGGAGAAATAGAAATACAGTCTGGTAATCAATTAGTCATTATTATATGTCTAATTACAGAAACCTCAGGCCAACAGCTAAATTGGCTTTCTTCCTGAAACCATTGATCACGGCTATCTAGTAAATGAAGGTATCTCCAACCACAAAACGTGGGAACATGTTTTCTTCTGTACCTCACCTAGACCCTTGTTTAAATGTGTGTACCCTGCCAAGTGCATTTGAACCCCTGGAAGCTGGAGAGGGCATTTTATGCACAATCGCTGACTTTTACAAAGCTGACTTTGTTTTTCTTCTTGTGTTATCTAATCAGGTCTCTTTGTGCATTGAACCCAAATTCTTTAATGCTCTGACTTTTACCCTTTGCCCAGAGTGGGTGAATTCAGGAAGATGTTAGTAAAAACAGTAATTTGCTTACTTGATTCACATTAAGATAGAGTTTATTGTAAAAGTTCTCTTCAGTGTCAAGATATGACATCTCCTTGACATCAGCATTCTGACTTGTCACTTAGCCACATTCAGAGTATCTCTCTAGACCTTTATTTTCAGCATAGCTGACCTTCCTTTTCCCACTCCCGAAATCAAACTAAAGTGTGGCATCTGACATGGACACTGGTTTTCCTGACCTTTGACCTGTCGTGATAGTCTGGGCCATGGCAAAGCTGCAATTTTGCTCTTTCATGGTGTTCTAATGTCCAGGATCCTAGACGGTCTTTAACACTTGGCTTATTCTTTGTCTTGGATCATTTCAGGGGCCTCCATATCTCAAGCCTCTTAGAGCTTCAGGATGAGATCTATAGGCATTCTTAAGTCAATAGTTAACAGAAAAAGAGATCATTAGTTGATGGAATTCCTGAAACAGGTGAAATGAACAAATGTGGGGTTTCATGGAAGAGGTGGAATTGTACAGCATCTTTACAAGAAAATAAAATTTAAAAAAGAAAAAAATATGCAAAGAAAGAAGACTAACATGTTATGGATGTGTTCTGAGTTGTCTGGTTGCTTCAGTGAGGATTAGCCAGGATCAAACTGTAAGCAATAGGAAAGAGGTTGAAGATGATTTTGAGAGGTATCAGATACAAAAAGACTTTTTAAGCAATAGAGAGACATAAAGTTAATCTTGGAAATAAGAACCATTAAAAGGCTTTGGCAAGCCAGGCAATAGTGGCTCACATCTATAATTCTAGCTACTCCAGAAGCTGAAAACTGAGGTTACAGTTTGAAGCCAGCCTGGGCAGGAAAGTACATGAGACTCTTACCTCCAATTAACCACCAACAAGCTGGAAGTGGAATTGTGGCTCAAGTGGCAGAGTGCTAGCCTTGAGCATAGAAGCTCAGGGATGTGCCCAGGCTCTCATTTCAAGCTCCAGGACTAGAACACAAACTTGATAAGGTATTGGCAGCCATTCACTGTGTATTAATGCTAGTTTGGGGGGCAGGTAAACAAAGAACCTGCGCTGACCTTAGAACTTTGTGATAGGAACTGGTGTCTCATGCCTACAATCCCAGTGACTCAAGAAGCTGAGATCTAAGGATCACAGTTCAAAGCCAGCCAAGGCAAGAAAATTTGTGAGACTCATATTTCCAATTAACCACTGACACTGGCACTATGGCTCATAGTGGTAGAGTGCTATCCTTGAGCAAAAGAGCTTAGGGACAGCTTCCAGGTTGCAAGTTCAAGCCCCACAACCGACAAAAAATATGTAGGAGATAGATTCTGTAGACTTAGTAGCACAGCAGAATCAGGTCTCAGGGGACTCATTTTCTTTTAATTAATGGAGATGTATTTTTTTTCTTCTTTTCAGTACCCAGGTTTGAACTCAGGGCCTTGCACTTACTTGGCTTGTTTGCTCAACTGGCACTCTTCTACTGGAGCCACACATTGAGCTCTGTAAATATTACTAAATAAATGTATGAGAAGAATAGGTCTATAGAGAGAAAATGAGTTTTTTGGTTTTGGTCATGTTAGATCATAGCTCCTCTGGGATGTCTAGGTATGGGTCAAATTGGAAATAAATAATTTTTAAAAATCATGGCGTTCAAGAGTGAAGTAAAGGAAATATAGTGTAGATGTAGATTTGGTGGTCTAGTCAGGGCCACAATTCTATCATGTACACATGGGAAAGTTAGCTACCTGCAGATACACAGCTCTGAGGACTGCACTGATGCAAACTACCTTTCAAATTCTATGCTTAGGATGTTTGATTCTTGTCCAATTGTCAACAAAGCAAACAGGAACAACAACAAAACCAGTATACGAATAAAATTTACAAAATAGAAGCGAGGACTAGGCCTCTGCAGGAAAAACACCCTTGAGCTATTTTCCCTCCAGAAGTTGGGAGGTAGATATATTTGATAATACTTTTAAATGCAGATGGAGAGACACATTGCCCCTAGACAGTATGGTTTTCAAAGAACATTTGCTAAATTAATGAGCACCAATAGACAGGGGAATGCTGGGACAGTCAAGTCTAAGAGGAAGGAAAAAACAGAGAATAGGAGGAAGAAATAGTTGATTTTCTGATGAATGTGGGAATCTATCTTGGAAGTCAATTCCAAGGAGGAATTTAAAAATAAGTGCTCTAGGCTCGACTAGAGCACCAAGAAAGGGTTTAATATCCCAAGGAAGACACAGATCAGAGTTCTTTAGATGCATGCATTATAGTACACTTGGTAAGAGAAATCTTTTTCCTTTATCACCTCATTAGGTTCACTCTCTGCAAAGCTTAAAGGGGAAAGCAGGGCTTTCGTGATGGCGGCTCTTCACCATTGTGAGACACAGTGCAGGGTTTGAGTCTGAACAGAAAAGATTTCTTTTTTGATTGTGTGGATTCAGGATCAGATCCAAAATTGGGTGCCTTTGACTTTGATCACCATTCAAGCTGAGCGCCAAGGCTTTTGACATTGTGAAGAAATAGAGACAGATCAAGGGATTGAAAAGAAAAATCGCTGCCGATAAAACTGGGTTCACACATTTTTAAAGACAGGTATGTGCTGTGTATGGTTGGGGTGTGGGGTCAAGCTGTTAGTGCTGATGAGATGGCAGCTCAGGGGAGCAGAACACATTTTGTGTTGTGATGACAGTGAGTGACCAACACACTGATCTTTCATCTCTGCATTTGCTAGAGGGAAAACACAGAAGAAAGCTGCAAAATCAACACTCACAAGGCAGTTTCCCGAACAACTAGCTGAAATCCCTAAGTCCCCCCAGACTCTTAGTGATACCAATAAAAATTCCAACCCCATGCAGTGAAAATGGACTTTCCCCCCCTTTTCTTCATTTGTAACAATCGGCCAGAATTACAGTGGAGTATCAAATTACAGGAAATATTACTCTATTATATGAAGTTCAGCTTTGTACAAGAAATCCATAAGGCATTTTTCCTAATTGACTGACAACCATTGGATAGTTTCATAGTTTATTAGACTAAGAACAAATGTTGAAATTAAAAATAAATTATGTGTGGGTATCTTAGATGTCATTTAGTTGAGCTCTTTTGTATGTTTTCCATTTCAAAAGCTTATACAGAAATAACCAGTTTGGTTAAAAATGGAAATTTTCCTTCTTTACATTTGTATGTAATTGTCATACTAGAAGAGGTATTTGTCATAACTATTAATGACTATTCCTTTAAGAAATAATGTGTGAGGATTACATGAGTTAAATATATACAAAGAAAGATAGAAGAAGAAAGAAGAGAGGGAGGGGGGGAGATGAAGGAGAAAGTAAGAAAGGTTGCCCTTAAGGTGAAGAGTTATTCCATCCATGTTTATTAGGGATGTTATAAATTAATGATCCTGTTAAAAGTTATGGCTATTGCTTTAAAAAATATTGGAATCAGAAGAAGGGAAAAGGGAAAAAAATGTGGCTTGGTATAGAAACCAGTAAATACTTTGTATTTCTTATTTTTTTAAGACTTAAGATTGCCTTTTATCTTAACAGCTGCTGCTTTGAAGAACAAAAATCCACCCACTCAAGTCTTTGTCTATTTGTAATTTCCCAACTCCCTGAAGGCTTGCTGAATTGTGTGGCATTTTTCCAGAAAAAAAAAATTGCTCAGCTAATCCACTATAGTGCATCTCAGCCTGGTGCGACCACAGCAATCAGAGGCCCTGATAATGTGCATGTGGAAGGCATAGTGGTGGTCCTGAGGCCCTGTGCTGTTACTCTTCACACAGGGTGCCTCTTGTTGCTTGCAACAGCACACTTTTGTAGACACAGACTGAAGGTTTGACAGAGTCCATTTCAACTACCTTTAGGGTTCCTTTTAATCATAGCTACTTAGTTATTGGCTATAGTTAGACTTTGGTCAAAATCCTCTAGGCCTAAAATATTTATACTTTATGGAGTAAATATTTAATTGTGGACATGGGAAATAAAATCTATGTATATGTTAAAGCATAATATTCAATCCATATATATGTCAAAAATACATTAAAACCCGTCCCACTGACCGAGAGTGAGGTCTGAGAGTGTCTGCCTAGCAGTTATGAGGCCCTGAATTCCAACTCTACTACTAAAAAAGAAAACAGAAAAACCAGAAATTGCTCCCTATTTCTGTATCTTTTAGGAACTCAATAAGATAAAAGCATCTAATGTACTCTGTAATCATTTGTTATATCCACAATACTATATAAAGTGCTTGCATATTATTTTCTCATGTATTAATGTATTCTTTACAATAAATAAAGATATCTGTGGTTCACAAAGGTTAAATAACCTTCCTAAAACTGGCTGCCCCTTAAGATAACCTAGGAATTTGATTCCCATCTATTTAACTTTAAAATCTTGGCATTTCTGTTCTCTCATCGATGCTCAATATTGATTGTGTATTACATTTTTGAGGTGCATAAAAGTGCAGGAGAAAACTTAGAAAGCCTAGAAATTTCCTTTAGAAGCATGGAGGGAATTGATTGAGAGGGTAGAAATTGATCTGGGAAGTTCTGAGAAATTAATAATTATAAGGAGAATCCATTGGAGAGGGGCTGGTACAAATGTCACAGGAACTCTGTGGTTTTTAGTCAAGTCGAGACAGGAAGTTATCTGCCTTTGCCTCTCAATTGCCATGATGCTATGGCAAAACAACAGAGTTGGTGGAGGTGGTACTTGGGCAAAGTTTTTGCCTCTAGGTCAAACTGGCAAAGCAACTACTCAGCACAGAAGGAAAGCCTACGACTGCACATTTGACACTTCTGTCTCAGAAGTGTCTCATCTGGCTGTCCATGGAATTCCTGAATCAAAACCTAAAAACTCTCTGAATCTGTTTTCCTCCATTCTGAAATTGAAGCCTGAAATAGTCTGGCTCAATACTTGATCACTGAAAAGCACTTTTTGTTTATAACTTCCCAATATGGAGCAAGTTTAATTTGCCCTTGGAAGAGTGAACAAATAATGAAAAAGCAGTAAGGTTAAGGAAGTCACTGCCATTCAAACTAATGGAGTAATTTTTTTCTTTGATGATATTTTTTGTTGTTTGAACTCAGGGCCTCATTTGTGCTCTACTGCTGGACCATGCTTCCAGTCCAGCATTTTCTGGTTACTTTGGAGACAGAGTTAAAGACTTTCCTGCCTATGATTGTCTTTGAACCCACGATCCTTTGGATCTCAGCCTCCTGAGTAGCTAGAATTGCAGGTATGCGCTACTAGCGTCTGGTTTTCTTTTATTTGGAAGGGATGGGTACTAGAGTTTAAACTTAAAACTTTGCACTTGCTCAGCCTGCCACAATATCATTGAGCAACACTTCCAGGCCAAATTTTCAATGGTTATTTTTAGAATAGTGTTTGCTTCCTTTCTAGCTGTGCGTGATCTGCCTATTTATGCTTCCTGTTATTGCTGTAACAAAACAGGCACATACCAATCCATCTTGCCTCCTTTCCGCTTCCCCCTTCCCTCTGGAGATACAGTCTCAAAGATTTTTCTTGCTGACCTAGTCTTATACTTTAACCTCTCTTTTTCATCCTCCTATATAGCTTTGGGTGGTGGGCATGCCATCATCATTGCAGCTAGCTATGGGTTGAGATGGAGTCAAGTCTCTGTGATTACAGGTGTGAGTCCCTGTGCTCAGCTAGTTATTTCAAACTGTATCAAAATCAGATCTCTTCCAAAGAAATCCATTAATGGTTTGGAGATATGGTGGATTCGGTGGGCTGAGTGGGATGTGAGCATCATGTTCACATTTTCTTCATACTTGGATATGATGTATTTCGGTATTATTCACCTGCCATAAGTATCTTTCCCTCTCCCTCCTCCCTATAGCCTTCCACACAGTCCAATAGTTAGAATAATGTTCTATGCATGTATATATCAAAATGCAAGTCTTTAACCTCTAGATCTTGCAAATGCATGAAAACATGTAGTGTTAGCCTTTTTGAGTTTAGCATCTCCCCCTCAACCAGGTGTTCTCCAGCTCCATCTGTTTGCCTACAAGTGACATAATTTCATTTCCTTTATGGTTGAGTAAAGGGCCATGATGTACATGTATCATATTTTCCTTATCTATTTATCCATCCCTGGGCCTCAGCTGATTCCTCTTGAGCATTGTGAACAAATCTGTAATAAGCTTGTATAGGTAGGCACCTTTCTTGTACATTGATTTACATTTCTTCAGAGTGGAACAGTGGATTTGTAGGTAGGTCTGCTTTTAGGGAATTTTTTTAAGAACCTCCATGCTGCTTACCACAGTAGCTGTACCACTTATTTTATTTTCAGCAGTGTAAAAGTTCTCCTGTTTATGCCTGGACTGGCTTGGCCTGGACTGTCATCCTCCTATTTTTGCTTCTGTGTAGGTGGAAGACACATGCCTCTGCACTTAGCTTTTTATTGGTTAAGATGGATGTCTGTTCAGTTTTTGCCCAAGCTGTCCTTGAGCTGCATTCACCCTAGTATCTGCCTACTAATTAGCTAGTGTTATAGGCATCAGCTATTGTACTTGGCTTCGTGTTATAGGCATCAGCTATTGTACTTGGCTTCCATTTATGTTCTTGTGAGATTTACTTCTAGAAATGGGTAAATTATCTTACTCTATTTTTTTGTTTTGGTCGGTTGTAGGGCTTGAACTCTGGGCCTGGGTGCTGTTCCTCAGCTCTTCAGCTCAATGCCAGCACTCTACCACTTGAGCCACAGCATCACTTTTAGCTTTTTCTGGTTATGTGGTGGTGAGGAATTGAACCCAGGGCCTCATGCATGCGAGGCCTAATACTCTACCACTGAGCCACCCTCCCAGCACTTACTCTTAAATAATTTAGGCTCTCAGATTGTTTTTCACAAAATTCTTCAGATGTTAACCATAATTATTGATAACTTAATGCCCTTGTAAATTTGATTGAGTAAATCATTGCTTTGCAAATTATACTTTAATGTATATGGAGACCAGTAATATTTAATTGGGAGTAACATGCACTTTCAAATAGTAGATAGCACAGTCCTTGAAATAGAAATACAGATTACACTAAGAAATATAAGCACTGAAGCACAACCATGTTCATTGCAGCACTGTAGCCAAGGTAGGGAACCAGCCCAGATGCCACTAAGTGGACAAATGGATCAAGAAAACATTGTATTTATACATGCATTTGCAAAGAAATGTGAGAACCTGGAAAAATTATGTTAAGTAAAGTAAGTCAGGCCCAGAGAGATGAAGCTTAAAAGTTTTCCCTCATATGTGAAAGCTAGAATTGGTTTATAAACATGTAAGTGAATATGTGGGGTGGTATGCAAGCGTATACAAATGTATTAACCGAAATATGGTAGATTGAAGGGAGAACTCAAATAGTATAATTCCTTAGAAAAGCAAAGTCGAAGTTCAACAAAATAAACACCAGGAAATGGGTACTTGAAATGGGTACTTAAAACAGGAAGCGTGGGGTCAAGGGGAAGAGAGTAATGAAGAGGAAAAGGAAGGGGCAGAGAATGCAGTTAAATTCATGTATACCCTACAAAGTTAAGGAAAGTCTGGAAGAGGGTAGATTGAGAGGGATGTGTGAAAATGTTGAAAGAGATGACATTTCTCAAGATGCATTGTATTTATAAGCTGCTTTGTTCAATGGCATCTCCTTTGCATACTTAAAGAAGATAACATTTATAAAAAAGGTAAATCCTGATGCATCAGATATGGAAGGAGCCTGGTGCTTGACCTCTGTTATTTCTCAGTTGTCTCTTTTAGGGCAATTTGTTTACAGTTGCATGTCCTGGCCAAATGTGACCTGCTGTCTCAGCAGAAGAAAGGCCAGTTACTGGCTGTCAGTCCCGAGCTGTACCATTCCACTGCGTATCAGGAGCTAAGACGGCAGGATGCCATTTCCCCCTCTGTTCTGTCAGGCCTGTCACTGCTTCTATTTCCATTACGCTGGGTTCAGAACCACTGACTGTGCGTGCCTTCTTTCCCTTTTTCCAAAACCGTGTAACTTGTGCCACCTCGTTCATTTGCTCTGACCATGATTGCTTACTTCCTATGGATGCTTGAATATGTTTCCCAGGAAGGTGGTCCCATCTCCTAAGCAAGTGATCTTACAGTTTTGTTTTTGTCTGGTCGTGGGGCCTGAACTCTGGGCCTGGGCGCTGTCCCTCAGCTCCTCAGCTCAAGGCTAGCGCTCTACCACTTGAGCCATAGCACCACTTCCGGCTCTTTTCTTTTTGCACCACTTCCGGCTCTTTTCTTTTTGCTTATGTTGTGCTGAGGAATCGAACCCAGGGCCTCAGGCATGCAAGGCAAGTGCTCTACCACTGAGCCACCTTCCCAGCCCCCATCTCAAAAAAATTTTAAGCCATCATTATCCTATTCCAGATTTCCTTAACATGTTTGTGGTCTGTTTTTATCAATGGAAAAGGAGCTCTCTTGCCTGTTTTCATTCTTTTCCTTCCTTCCTTCCTTCCTTCCTTCCTTCCTTCATTTCCTTCTTTCTTTCTTTCTTTCTTTCTTTCTTTCTTTCTTTCTTTCTTTCTTTCTTTCTTTCTTTCTTTCTTTCTTTCTTTCTTTCCTTCTTTCTTTCTTTCTTTCTTTCCTTCTTTCTTTCCTTCTTTCTTTCTTTCCCCTTCTTCTGTGTCCTTGATCTTCCTCGCTTCTGGTTTCTTTTCTCTCTCCTCTCCCTCTTTGCAGGTTCTTCAGTCTGCAAGCTACCTCATAGACCCAACATGTGTGAGAGGGAAGAGTGTTCCCTACAAATACACTCAGAGAAATGGAAGCTTTGGCCCTTACATTTCTAAGTGCAGATTCAGATGGATTACAGTGTTACAGTGCTTTGAATGCAGGAATATGTGAGAGTGAGGGAGAAGGCATTCCACAGGAGCATTGTGGAATGGACTATTGAAATTTTAAGCATACTGTGTCATGTAGGTATACCAGTAACTACTTTTGAGGCCCTGGGGGAATAATATAGGTAGATACCACAGGGGAGAAGAGTATATTATAGAAAAGAGTAGAAATTACAAGACTAACTGATCCCTTTCTAAATTTCAATGCATTTCCAGGGAGAAATAACTTAGCTGTCAAGTATACTTCTCCGCCTAACTGCTTTATAACTCCAGATAGTTATAGAAATTGTTGCTGCCAACATGATTTTTAAATTAAGCCATAGTCATAATTTTTAAATTAAGTGCATAGTCACATCTAAAACCCTACCTATATGTAAGGAAGGGAAAAATGTTTTGATAAAGAAGCCAGGCTAGCCTTTTAGAAAGAAAGAATTAATGTATTTATTCAATTTGCATGCCTAAATTTAAATGCTTTTTAGTCTCATTCAATCATATAGGGTAAATTATTATTAAACACCTACTACATTCCTAGCTATTCTAGAGAATGCAAATATTTTTATGACAAGGTGATGTAAAATCTGTTTCTGGTCAAAGGATTTATGCGTTTAAAACTTTAGAGAACACAGTTGGATTTTAAGCAACTATGGAAATATATGCTTAGTTTTCTAACTGTAAGAACAGTCAGAAAAGAGAAGGTTAGTTTGGCAGAAAATGCCTACAAAGGAGAAAAGAAAAGCTATTAGAGGGGGTGGAAAGTATTTGAAAAGGAAAGAACTAGGTATTTTAGCCCAGTGAGCTTAATTTTTGCCATAGAAAGATGGATAGGAGCCTGGGATAATTATTGTAACATTTGGATACTGGTGCTAAAAAGATTAGAATAGAGACAAATAGAAAGAGGCGAGTTACTGTTTCCATGAAGTTTCTTTCTGTGACACTTGTCATTTTAGCTTTCCTGTCCTTCTTAGCAAACCTTTCTTTCACACATTTCAGAGTAGAATTTCATGACCACAAGCAATGGCTCTATAGTCAGATGTCTGATTCCTAACATTGGTTACACAATGTAATAACAACTGACGACAAATTAGTCAACAGGCTACCACATCAAGGACGAGTAAACCTTTTGTAAAGTTGATGCTGTATCAAATTATGTTCTGCTGCTTTCTGACCATCATTTCCTGTTCTCTTGTCCATTTGTGTGAGGCCTGTGTAAGTCCTGTGCACTTTTCACTGAGCTGTCTTCTTGTTATTGGGTTATGTGAGTTTCTTCTATCCCTGGAATATTAACACATTATCAGCTTTTTTGTTTACTAACAACTGCTTCATGTAGGTACATGTACTTTCTGATCATTGCATGGGCTGATTCCTTCATTGTGCAGAAACATGTTAGTTTGATTTAGCCCTATTCAAGTGTTTTTACCTTTGTTATTTTTATAAAATCATTGCCAAGGAGAATATCAAAAACTCATTTTTGTTTTCTTCAAGGATTTTTTTCCATGGTCAGATCTTACACTTGGATTTCTAATCCATTTCCTCCCCCATTTCTGACAGTCCTGCTACTTGAACTCAGGGCCTCACACTGGCTAAACAGTTGTGCCTATGCCCTTTTTGGTTTTGTTATTTTTCACATATTTTGTGTTATGTACTTTCATGTATTTTGTCTGGATCAGACTAAATCATATGGTGTTACTGATGAATAAATAACTGGATGACAGGCATGGACCAATATGACCAGCTAATTTTGTTAAGATGGTGTCTTGCTAACTTTTTTTGCCCAAGGTGGTCTTGAATGCTGATCTCAGTCTTCAAGCTTCCTGAATAATTGAAATTATAAGCATGAGCCAACATGCATAACCACTGTTAGTAGTTTTTTGCATATGGAGTATTTGATGCTTTTCATGTTGACATTCATTTTTGCCTGACATCATTTATGGGAAACACTCTATTGTGTACACTTGGTGTCATGATCAAATAATGACCTATATAAGTATGGATTTATTCTTGTCTATTCTATTCACCTCAGAGCCTGTGTCTTTACTGTTTTAAAGCTTTAGTGTCTAGCATAAACCTAAAGTATAAGAAAAACAATAAAATGTTTGGCAAATGAATGAAAGATCACTTCAGTGATGCATTCCCTGGTGTTCCACACTCTTCCCCATCTATTTCAGAGGTGAAGTTTGGTTTAATACATGCCTAAGAACTCATCGCAGTGTTCATGGTGCTTTAAGTTTGTTTACATCTTCATATTCTCATTGTGATTCTAGAATTTGATATAGGAAACTTACTGTTCTTTGGACTACAAAAAATATAATACAGGCTTTTTATAGAATAATAATCATAGTTTCTTCATGAAGGTTCAAGTTAATATGCTCCTTTTTCTGATGACCTATTATAGGTAGATAAGAGGAGAGGGGTAAGATGGTTGTAGTGGTTTGAAAAGATTATGTGGTAAACATGCAGAAGACAGATTGTAATGAAGAAACACAATGTTTCTAGGTGGACATGAGACACAAAAGAACCAGTACTTGAATGAGTGGGTTTACATTTCACATTTATAGAGAGCATGTATTTGATACTGGGTATAGATTAAGAATGCATAGTGAGGACCATTGGAAATAAAAACATATAGAGAATGCTTTTGAAAATTTGCAGGGTTTCGGCTCTCTGTGGCAGGTATTACCTGTATTTGCCTTTTTCTTTTGTTTGAAGACTGGGTCACAGGGTACCTAGTTTGCTGGAAATTATCTTGGTGTTTCCAAGAGAATGTTTTGAGGTAAGATTACACTTAAGTTGTTAGACTGAGTAAAGCAGATTGACCTCTCCGAAGTGGTTGGGCCTCACACTCAGTTGAAGGGCTAGATAAAACAAAAAACATGACCTTCCTCTCAGTAAGAAAAGATTCCTCCTACTTTGATTTCCTTTGGATGGGTCATAGGTACTTCCCTGCCTTGAGGCTGAATTGACAAAAGATCTTCCTGTTTCTCTTGCTTCCTGGCCTTTACTCTGAGCTCTCTGTATCTCTTTTTTTTTTTTTATTTTTGGTCATGGGAACTGAACTTTGGGCCTGGGTGCTGTCCCTCAGCTCTTCAGCTCAAGGCTAGCACGCTACCACTTGAGCCACAGCACCATATCAGGCTTTTTTCTGCTTATGTGGTGCTAAGGAATCAAACCCAGGGCCTCATGCATGTGAGTCAAGCAATCTACCACTGAGCCAACTTCCCAGCCCCTCTCTGTATCTCTGACTTGCTCAGATCCTGAACTTGTCAGCCTTCACAACATACACCAATTCCTATAACAAATCTCGTTATATATATAAACCTATGTGATATAAAATCTGTGATATAAAACCTCTTTAATATACAAGTGTACATTATATGAATATATATCACAAATTACATAAATTGTAAATATACAGGTAGACATTTATACATCCAACTTATATATCAATCTTCCAGACAGTTTGTCTGATGGACAGTTTATCTCAGATTCACATAGATATCAAAATAAATAAGCACATTTTTTGCTAGCATCTTACTCCTAATTATACTCCCATTGACATTAAATTATCACCTCTAGCAACTATGTATTCACCCCTATCTTAAAATAATAGCACTTTTACATAAAATTTATTTCTAAGTGATCTACTTGGACTTTCCTTAGTTGAATTAGCCTTTAACAAGCCAGACAACTTGTAAAGTAATAAATAATTTGAAAGAAATATAACGAAAGTTTATACAAAGTTGCTATCACTCCTGAATAAATATGCCAAGCTATTTAATTTTATTTTATTAAATGTGAATCACTCTGATGTAAGTGTTGCTCATTTAAAAGGTTTGAGTCTCTCCAGTATTTTCAGATAGTGAAAAACCCTATAAGTTTTTAACCTTCAAATGACAATGAATTACAGTAGCACATTCCTGGCAAAATGTTTACATGTATTTCCTTAGGCAAGTACATAGACACATACATGTACATATGCATGCATATGCGTGTTTATATATGTGAGTGTGTATATATATATGTATTTCTGTATGTATATTTATATACCTACTTACACATTTATGTACATATAAGGAAATAGGCTTATCTATATACAAAATTTTTATATTAAGTCACACAAAAATATTTAGGTGTATGTAGTTACATATCTAAACACTGACTGATATTACCAGTTTTCAGTATATAGTAATAATCACAACTACTACTACCACAATGGTATTTATGATTATTATGGTAAAATCTGCCTATGGGACATGCTAAGGAAGTCTGTGCACCAAGCAAGAAACTGACCTGGTGTGGCACAAGATATCATTGATATTTTGAATGCCTTTATAGACAATAGACATAATAGAAAGTCAATTTGTGAGTAGGTATGATAGCAAGGCAAGAAGGCTACAGGAGTTGGTTTCAGGACTATTGGCCTCAACTGGGACTATGAAGTCAATACACAATAAAAGACGGTCCATACAGTCTGATTTGATCATTTGCTGGTGGCAGAGGGAGGCAGAAGAGGTCAGATCTTTCCTGAATGTGAGGAGTATTCTGAATTATGGAGGAGCACAAGCTGTGATTACTGAGTTAATGGAGTGAAACTTGGATGGCTTTTCTATGTTCCATTGTGATAAGGAATAAATACATGGATGCACTCTGCTCCCAGGCCTTGAATCATTTCTTCTTTTGTTTTTCTGGCATTTTCCAAGAGTTATGCAAGGTGGGATCTATAGCAATTTCCTACTTGTGAGATATTTTGGCTTAATAGAACTCTCACACAATTCTTTAGGATTGATTCTTGATCATAGTAATTAAAATAAAAAGTAGTCTTATAGAGTAAGTTTTTTCCAATGCAATTTGGAACAGTCTGCTCAGTAATCACTGGAAGTGTTGACTAAGGACCCAGATTTTGAAAAAGCAGTTCCTTCCTGGACATGCTGATTTCCTTTGGGGGAGCTCAGGAACCAATTTCTTATGAAAACTATCAGTGACTCTGGTGCATGGCTAGATTTAGGAACCAGGACACTAGAAGTGTCTGAGCTGCCCTCCATATTGGCATAAATACCTTTCTTCCACATAATTATTGACATTCACTGAGGCCAACGATGTAATGACTAATACGTCACTGTATCCTCCTCATACTGTACTCTGTGTCCAATGGGCCCACCTCCAAAATCCTGGGTTTGCATCTGAGAGCCATTGTGCCTAGCCTAATTCCAAAACTAGCTGGCTCATTTCAGTGCTTCTGTTTTCTCTTTATACCTTGAAATGTTTGTGATGCAGCAGACTGTCCCATATGCTGTGAGTACTTGGGAATTATGGGTGGATATAATCGTTGGTGAGTGCATGCTGTGTTTATTATAGAAGGAAGGAATGGAGGGAGGAGGGGATTCTGGGAGGGAGGGAGATGAGATGGGGTCAAATTACATGCTATTTATAAGAAAATAGCTGAGAAACAAATGAACTGTTCTTAGGAAGAAATACGCATTGAAGTCTCTTGGGGAAAAGGCATTATGTCAGCCATTATTTTAAATGACTGGCTGAAAACTGAAATTTTATCAGACTGGGTTTTTGGTTTCTGAGAGCTAAGGTAGTGGGTTGTATTTTTGAGAAACATTAAAACTAAACATAAGTGATAATTTAATTTTATTTGATGATGTAATAGCTCAAAGTAAAAAGGGCTATGGGTTGGATGAGCTCAATCAGGACTGGGGTTTGAGAGGCCTCTTTTACCACACTTCTTAAATTGTATGTTTTATTTCTTTAAACTTTTTATATCCCAATATGTAAATTATAGTAAGTTCTTTAAAATTTTAGGTTATGGGAAAATGATAAATCAACTGAACTAATAAAGGAGAGAAATATTGTTAGGAGAGTCGGGTGAGCTATGGCATGAGGAAGTATCAGGAATATTAAAAGTGAAATATAAAAATGATTGTTTGCTTCCTTGCAGACATAAGATTTCTTCAAGATCAATCATTAAAGCCTAATGTGATGTCCCATGCTGGGTATTCCAGCCCAGGTGAAAATGTGAGAATCCGTGTCATTTAGTAATCAAGGCATGCTAGATCATCTCAGTTGTGTGAGAGGCCATAGGGAGAAGGATGGTAGTCTGAGGCCAGCTCCAGGGAAACAGCAAGATTGTATCTGGAAAATAACTTAAAGCAAGAAGGACCAGAGGTATGGGTAAAACGGTAGAGTGCTTGCTTAGCATACTCAAGACACTGAGCTCCAACCCAAGTACTGCCTCCCACCTTCAAGAATTGATCACTAATTGTTAGAGTATTATTTCGTTAATTAGGTCATCATTCATTAATAGAGTCATGCTATATTTCTGTTCAGTTATGGTTTTTAGCCTTATTTTCACTACGCTGAACTCTTGATTTCTTTGAGGTCCAGTGTGCCTTCTTTCATTCACTGACACAAAAAAATCCACTCTTTGTGTGCGTTAGTTGTCTAGGCATTGTGAGGTTTCAGTTGCTCCATCTGTTCATCTGCTCTACACCAACCTTCCACAAAACACAGTCACTGGTAAAGCTGATTGGATGACTGAAGTAGCCTTGTCAACTCCCTGAAGGGAGCATGCCTCAGTTCGGATTTTCTCCTCTCACATTGTGGTCCCAATTCCAGTTCAGTTACTATCCTCTCTTCCCTCATGCTATAGCACTCCTTAGCAAGAAAAAGATGTCATAGTACCTGCTCCCCACCAAAAATCAGGTTATCAACCAGTTCTATGTCTCAATTCATTATTGTGTTGGTCTAATAAAACACTTGAGGCTGGACAGTATATAGAAAGGAGGTTTATTCAGTCTCAGTTTGGGGTGAGATAAAATCCAAGATGTGGCTATCCCATCTGTTGTATTGTTGATAAGGGTCTTGTGACACATGGCTTTAGGAAGAGTTCATGTAGCTAGGGAGGGAGCTGAAGAGGTTGAGAGACCCAGCTTGCTCTTGCTCAAGAACAGATCCTGTGAGAAAAACATTAGAGGGCCTGCTCACTTCCCAAGAGGCCTCTGGTTCTTAAGATTCTACCACCTCTACTCTAGGGATGAAGCTCCTAGTTTACGGCCTGTGGAGACCCTCATTCAAATGACACCCCACTGTGACAACCCAGATCTGTATGACTGATGTCTAGAAAATACTCTCTTGAGCCAATATTTACTGTGGTCCTGTGCATGGCAGCTAGAAAGGTGCATCTGGCTCAGGCAAGCAGGCCCTTAGTGAGCTGCAGGCATATCTGGGACACTCTGGTTTTGGAGTCTAGCAATGATTGTGTGGCAGACACCACGGGAAGCTCCCTATCAGATGCTGAAAATGGCACCTCGGAGCTTGCAAACTACTTTCAACTGCTTCAGGAAAAAGGCAAGGATGCAGAAACATAAAAGACAAATTCAAAATGTAATAGAGAAATGAAATAGGAAATCAAAGAGGATGAAGGCAATAAAAGAGAACCTATGAATTGCTTTTTGTTTTTTAAAAAAAAATTTTTAGCAGTCTTACCAAAAGCATGGAGAGAGTGTTTCGCCTATCATAGTCAAAAGTCCTTGGGCATCTAATGAAAATATCATGAATTTTCAAAATGCTTTAGATTGTACATTTTTTGAAAGCAAAGGGGATTTTCTTACATTATGTATCAGTCCAGCAGACACAAACTAGCACTAAGAACTCTAATAAGCTTATTTTTATTGAATTCACTTGTCACGAAAGCAGTACGGTTACAATTGAGGGAAATAATGGAAAATTATTTTTGCCATGAATTTTGATAGCTTTATTCAATCTTTAAATCCATCCTCATTCCTTCATTAATGTCTTCTTTTCTAGTCCTTTGATGGTAGTCTTGTTTTACAAATGAACCTATCATTTCCTTAGGAGGGTTAGATGGGTCCTGCCTGGCCGTCCGGTGTAGGGTTAAGATTAGATAAAAGTTGCCCAGGTTCTCATGATTGCTAAGTTTAGATGACAGCCACCCTCATTATACAACTATCAAGCTACTTTTCCCACCACTCTCAAAAAAGAAGCCTTATGGACCTTTACTGTGGATGGTGTTGTTGATAGTTTCCAAGATCAGGGGGATAGATGATTACTTTCTACTCAGAAGCTGACATAATTCCAGGAGTATTCTTTGAAGAAATACACATGAATTTCGATTTATTCCATGCCTGTGTAATTAATAATTCAGTGAACATTTGGCCTGCCAACATTCCAGGTACTACAACAGGCTCTACTGGTGTTACATAGGCAAATGGCTCATAGAGCCCGCCCAGTGTGATCTATCATTTTATTTCTTCATTCTTTTATTGATGACAGTCCAAAGCTGCTGTTAAATTCATGAGAATATTGTCTAGAGAGTATCTGGTGGGTTGGTGTTCACAGAAATAGGGTTCTGGCTCATTCTAAGTGCAGAAATAGCCCTGACATACTCTCTCCCATTGAAATCCCAGAGCAGAAAATGAAGTGCTATTTAGTGAGTCTCCAGGAGAAAGTATTTAGTAAGTTGCATATACACTGATAGACTTGGGGTGATTTATGGCATAAGTGTAATTGAAAAACAATTTTAATATAAGACAAATACATAAGCTTGAGAATCAACTTTAATATATGGTAAATATTTATAAAAAGTATTGGATCTTACAAAACAACAACTATATTCTTTTGTAATGTTTCCTTTTTCAAATTTTTCTTTCCTGGAAATGTTATGATTTGGTTGTGTAGTTTTCCTTAAAAAGGGAGAAAAACAGAAGAATTTTCTTGCATTGTAATCCCTTCGCCACCCTTTAAATGAAAGTAGAACAAAGAGTAAGACACTATATACAAGTTAAAATTTCCCCTTCCGCTTATCGCAGGAGTAAAAACAACTCTTAAGATTAATTGTGAGGGGTTCACCAGAGTATTGCTTAATTAAAGATGACCAAAGAAGAGAGAGCCAGGGGGACTCCTTTAATTTGACAGACACTTGGCATGTTTGAGGGTAGTTCTTAGAGGCAGATCTGCAATCTATTTCTCTTGTATATACCTCTGGAACTTCACTCACACAGTAGTGGTGCACAAAGGAATATGTTGCTTCCACAAATAACAAACACTTATGGCATTTGCTTGCATTGTTTCTCACCTGCTTAGTAGATATTTTATTACTGAAACAGAAGAACTGTTTTGTAGCACAAATCACTCCAAGGCATTCCACTTCAGTGAACCTGGGGATGTAGCCATGACAGCCAGGAGTATAGTTTCCACCGGAAGGTTGGGTAAGAACATCGGAGAAGAGATCTGAGCAGTACTGAAGCACCACTTCTATTATTTTCAGTAAACAGTGCATTTAGTACTGCTTTGTTCATCCCTGATCAAAGCCTCACATTAGTAAATGCTGATTGATGCTCAAAAGAGAGAGAATTACAGGAAGATAAGCATTGCCTGCTAATTTCTCCAAATGTGAGAATGGGGACACAAGAATGAAGATAGATGGGAATAAATGCTATAAACACCTCAGAAGAAAGAGAATGACCTACAGAGGTGTGGTGTTTGGATAATATAGCTCTCTCTTTCTCTCTCCTCCGCTTTCCTCCTCCCTTCCCCTCTGCCTTTCCCTTTCTTTTGTTTTTAGCATTTAAAGTGTACAATGTGATATTTGGATACAATACCTACCATATCATGAAAGGATTGCTATACCCATCACTGGGAAGAGTTCATTTCTCTTGATGGAGATAGAAACTCTCAGCAAATCCCAAAATACAATACAGCATTACTGACCTTAATCCACACATTCTACAACTCTTGATTTGTTCAAATATAACCGCAGCTTTGAACATATGGCTCTCCATTCCTTGCTCCCATCTGGTCCCCTGTAACCACCTTTATATTCTCTGTTTCTATGAGTTTTACATTTCTTAAAGATGTAAAAGTAAAAGATGAGCAAAGTGTAAGTAAAAACATACAATATTTTTCTCTGACTCATTTAAACTTCCCCAAATGATAAGATGTCCTTATTACGGTTCAATAATATTCCATTCTGAGTGCATGCCCACAACCTTTGTTATCTGCTTTTCCTCAAAGGACATTTAGATTGTTTCCATAGTTGGTTATTGGGAATAAGGCTGCAACAAATGAATGCAGATATATATGTAATAGGATGGTTCATTTCCTTTTCCTTTGTATCTGGAAGAGGGGTTGCTGTGCGGTTTGGTTTCACCTCTTGATTAGAACTCCCTTACTTCTCAATCCCATCCTCCCTCTCCCTGCTGCTCCAGTTTTATTCAATTGTCCAAGCAACAAACCTGGAATATCTCAGGCATGCCTTCCTCTTTCTTTTTTCCTTGGGTCTCCAAACATATAATCAACTACCATACTTCCTTTTACCTCTCGAATAACTTCTTCAGAAACACGGTCTCTGACAAAGATCATTAGCAAGTCTTTCCTGAATTGCTTAACTATTGTTTTTTTGCTAATGTATTTCCCAGTCTGCTCTGATCTCTTAGTCATATCATTGCAGCCAGAGAAGTCTTTTTAAAGAATTTGTAAAAATCTTTCAGCAATTCCTTATTAACACAGAATGGAATCTATAATCCTTAGCAAGGCATATCAGTAGGGATACCAGTAAGTCCTTCATTTTCATTTCTTTCCATTGACCGTAAGACTTCGGTTGGAATACCTGTAGGACAATCAAGTGTGTACTTGCTCTTGTTTTGAGCCTCTAATCTTCTAGATATTCTGCCTGAAATTCTCCTCCCTTCACACTCAGTTTGTAGGTTGCATTCTCCAGGACTTGTGGTCTGTGCTAGCTTCCATTCAGTCTTTTCTCTGTCAGTTTCAGACTCCCTCTCGTAGTTCTCATAGTTCTGCAGTGTGCATTCTGGTATGAGCTCCTTGGGAACAGAGCTGTGCCTTACATCCCTGTGTGTCTAGTGCACACTGCATTTCTTGGCAGGAAATAAATATTACCCAAATACTTAGAGACAATCTCATGTTGGATATGTTTTGTATCTTATTGGAAATAAAAAAAGAATTTCTTTTGAAATGACTTCACATATTACCAATCTAGTATTTGGATGGATCATGATTTGTCCATCTGCCTAGAAATTGTTAATATTTTTTTTCTAAAATTCACATCCCTCAAGGTCTCCTCTCTCTGTCCAATCTCTTTTGGCAAACCTACCCCCTACTGATAATTCTAGTAACAATGGGAGTCCTAAGAAATCTTTTTATTTTTTAATTTTAAATAAGTTTTTTATTGTGAAAATACTGTACAAGGGGTTATAGTTACATGAGCAAGGTAATGAGTACATTTCTTATCAAGCATTGTTGCCGCCTCCTTTGTTTTTACTCTACCATCCCTTCCCTCCCACCTCTTCAACTACACTCCCCCCAACACCCCCATTGCAACAATGAGATGTACAAGATGCTTTGTTGTAAAAAGGTACTGAGAAATCTTGACATTTTTTTTCTCACTCAGAAGACAGATTGTAGATACAAGGAAGGACCAGAACTTATCAGATTCTCATAGAAGGCATTATAAGGAAATGAGACCATTATTGTCCAGAAAAAAATGCCTCTAGCTGCACCATGGAGCTGGAAACTAATTCCTGCAACATCTAGTCTAGGAAAGGGCTTAGAGGGACAAGCATATCTCAAGGGTGTGACTCACCCAGTCTAGTATCACTTAATTGCAAATACATGAAAGCATCATTAAATCTAACTCGTTTTGCCTAAGTAGAATGCAGATGTGAAACAGATCTAAAATAAGACATAGTATATTTAACACTCAAGAGCTTTATCACATTAAGGCATGCTAACAATTTCCCATAGATATGACAGTTATGGGGCAATTAATGGAACACTTCACAAATCAATTGCAAAAAAAGAGGGAAAAAATGGAGTAAGTAATAGCTGAAGTAAAAAAATGAAGCTGCTATAAATATAGATAATAGCTTCCATTAAAAGTGTCTTCCAACACTGGAAAGTTTAATCACAGTTACACTCAAATCGTTGGTCACACTCTATTTCACAGTTACCCAGCTTAGGAAAATCCATACACCATTAAACATGATAGGTCCCATGTTTTTATAATATCTGGTCAGCAGTGGAAGTTTTTGTTAGCTAATTTTATTAACAAGTTTTAGTTTTGTTTCATTCTGACAGTAAGAATTAAAAAGCAAGTTCTATTTTTTAAGATAATAATTAATCTTTAGAAGGGGAGGAACATTTTCAACTTTACAGAAACTGAAGAAAATAAGGAAATAAAAATAGATTTAACCCAGTAAAATAAACATTAAGTTAAAAATTTGAAAAAATTCAACAAAATTAAGTTAAAAATAGCTGGGAGAAGTACTTGTTCTCAGTATATGAAAACATTCAATACATTGAATATTTACAATGATAACCTGTTTCTTACAACCTTCCTTAAAGCTTTTAGACTATTAACTTACAAGAGGTATCTTCAAAAAATTCACAAAAAATTCACAAAAGTAACTGTTTTTCAGTGATACATTTTCAGCTATTTAGCCTCAGAAGTAATCAATAAGCCACATTTAAAAAAATTTATTATTGTGAAAATACCATACAGATGGGTTACAATTACAAGTACATTTCTTATCAAGCATTGTTGCCTCCTCCTTTGTTTCCCCATACCATCCCTTCCCCTCTCCATCCTCCCCCACTCCAACACCCCCCCTACCACCACCACCACCTCGCCCCTCCACCCTCCACCCTACCAAAGTTGTAAAGTTCGTTTTTGACATAACATCTTGTACATCTCATTGTTGTAATGGGTCCACCTGTAACCCTATTTGTTTTTTTTCCCATTCCTCTCCACAAATTATATTAGCATCAAATACAGTGAAATCAGGACTTATACCCTGGGGGAGGTACATACAGTCAACAAAGAAATCATCTTATAAGTATGTTGGAAACAATCACAAGAAAGAAAAAAAAAAATCTTGGGGTTCATTTTGCCTAACATCAACTTGTCTGACAGTTTCTGTTTGTCTCAAACATATACTAGTTATTGCAAATAAGGGAAACCATGGGACCTATATTTTTTTGGGCCTGGCTTACTTCACTTAATATAATTTTTTCCAAGTCTTTCCATTTCCTAACAAATGGGGCAATGTCATGCTTTCTGAGGGAGGCATAGAATTCCATTGTGTATATATACCACATTTTCTTGATCCATTCATCTACTGAGGGGCATCTGGGTTGGTTCCATATCTTGGCTATGGTAAATAATGCTGCAATAAACATAGTTGTGCTGGTAGCTTTAGTGTGGTCTTGTTTGTGATCATTTGGGTAAATGCCCAAAAGTGGGGTTGCTGTGTCATAGGGGAGCTCTATGTGAAGTCTTTTGAGGAACCTCCATACTGCTTTCCTAAGAGGTTGAACAAGTTTACATTCCCACCAACAATGCAGTAAGGTTCCCTTCTGTCCACATCCCCTCCAGCATCTGTTGTTATTAGAGTTCTTGATTATAGCCATTCTAACTGGGATGAGGTGATATCTCAATGTTATTTTGATTTGAATTTCTTTTATGGCTAGGGAGGTTGAGCATTTCTTCATGTGTCTATTGGCCATCCTTCTTTCCTCTTCAGAGAAGTTTCCCTTTTTTTAAGTCTTTAGCCCACTTATTTATTGGGCAGTTGTTTTTTTGAGGATCTGTTGTTGGGGGATTTAATTTTTTGAGTTCCAGGTATATTTTAGATATGAGACCTTTGTCCATTGTATAGCTGGTGAAGATCTTCTCCCAATCCATAGTCTTTCTATTGATCTTGCTAGCTATATCCTTTGCCATGCAGAAGTTCTGCAATTTCATGCAATACCATTTGTCCAACCTGTCTTTGATTTGTTGTGTTTCTGGGTCTCTATTAAGAAAATTTTGGCCTGTGGCCTAGGGTTTCTCCTATTCTATCCTGTAATGTTTTCAGTGTCTGCTTTGACTCCGAGGTCTTTGATCCATTTGGAGTTGATTCTGGTGAATAAGACACATTTGTAACATGAGATACATTATTTACCTTTTAAATCAGAAAATATTTTCAGAAAAATATCAAGGGCTGATAAGAACAGACATTGGAATGCTATTTATATAGCTGCCATATTATTAAATTATACGTGGAGACAAATTCTAGAAAATAGATCGGCAAATTTTCTCCTATTGCCCTTTGAACAAAAACATTACTTGCTATAATTTTACTCTAAGAAGTAATGCACAGTAAAAGTATTGGTGTATAAGAATTTCTTAGAGATTCTTAATGTTAGAAATAAATGGAATATAATTCAGGTGCAATACTAATGTTCACAATAATTTATTCAAATAAGAACATACTGTGAGTATAAAATATGCAATATATATGATATGATGTCTAATATTATATGCTAAATGACTGAAGGAAGAATGCTTTCTTCCTAATTAATATTGTTTTTGTGTGTGTGTGTGTGTACCTTTTCTATCTCCTTGATTTTCCATAAGGGATATTTATTGCTTTCATAATCAGGAATAATACATTACTAATAAAATTAATTTGGTTGTAAATGAATTATAAATGAATAATATTAGTATAACACTGTATTTTATCCATGAACCTCTAGTAAACTAACACATTCTTTGTGGACTACATGGTTATCTGTCATATGATTTGTTACTTAGTAAATGAGTACTATGGTCTTTAAGGGAAGGTGGCATTACCAGTTAATAAATATTCATCAGATTTCAGGTGAGTATGGGGTTATTTACTCTTCCAGACAGCTCTTCTCTACATGGGTGTGGGTAAATGGTCAATTATTTTAGCACACAAATCTTTGTGCAAAAAATAAAGGAGGTGGTTAAATAAACAAAGCATTAGGTTGTAAAAAGAAAGAGCCCTTAAAGAATGGCCTACTAATTTTCTGACTTTACATTTATTTTACAAGATTGATATTTGGATGGAGGCATTTTTACTTTTTTCTGGATTTAGGCTGTGATGGGAATTAGCTTCTGAAAGAATAATGCATGATAGAATTCAACGTTAGTTGAGAAACACTTCCACAGGGAGTGAGAAAGTGTGTGTGTGTGTGTGTGTGTGTGTGTGTGTGTGTGTTTAAATCTTTAGTTACACAAAGTAAAATTCTATACTCCGCAGTTCCTGCAGCAATATTAGCTGTAGTCTTGGAGATTCTGATCAAGTCTCTGTTTTCTTGTACAAATATGTGTTTGCATTATGAGCTGTCAGATGACTTCCATCTTCCCTGGGTGGCATAATGAACACATCTTCTTGATGGGGAGAGATGCCTTGTCCTAAGGACAGACACTTCTTTCTCTCCACCTTCACACATTACCCACAGTTGACATCAAGGACACCCATACTTCTGAGTTGTCCCAGGGGTTGGGAATAACCAGATGCTTTGGGGACTATTCGAGAAATTTTCTACCATTCTTTTAGCCTCATTCCACAGCAAGTCTTCATTTCTGCTGTTTGCCCACAATGTGTCCTAACTATAGAAATTTCAAGACTATATTTGAAAATTAAGATGGTGGTAATCCATGATGCTTGTATGACTTCAGTGACACATCATAAGACTCTATCGTTCACAAAGTTTGCTTTATCACTTGAGTTTGTCACCTTGTCATTTTCTTGTTGGTCAAAGCCCTCATTACAAGGAAAGCCATGTTCTATTAAAACTAGGAAATCTTGAACTTAAGGCCTAGGCATTGTCCTTGAGCTTTTTTTAAGTAAGACTAGCACTTTATCACTTGAGACACAGCTCTAGTTCTGTAAGGTCTATTAAATAGGTAGGTTTCATTAGGTAGCTGATGAAGAGAACACCACGCACTATTCAGGCAGGAGAAGTTTATTTACCCTACTGCTGCCCAGGCCATGCATGGGGAGAGGAATGGCTGAAAAGGAAAGCAGGGGTGGGTGGGGATCCACCTCTGGGCCAGGACTTACCTAGGCCAGGGCCAGGAAGAGGTGTGGCCAGGTGGGCGAAAGGTGTGGCCACATTGGATCTGGATGTGACCTCAGGGGCTGGGACCCTCCTAAGGTCAGATGGGAGGCATGTGACCAGAGGTGGCCCTGGATGTGACCTAGCAGGAGGAGAAGGTGACTGCTTCCAGGTCTGCCAATTACCTAGGTAACAGATACTGGGCAGAAACTTAGCCCAGAGGAAGGGAGGTATCCCTGTGCAGACCTTACCTAGTTCTGGCTTTTTCATGATTAATTGGAAATAAGGCTCTCTGGCCCTGACTGGCAATCCACAGATCTCAGCCTCCTGAGTAGGTAGGATTATAGACATGAACCACTGGCTCCTGGCTGAAACTGCTTTTAAGTGTTAGAGATTTCTTTCACCTTTTTTTTTTTCTTGATGTGGTACTTGAACTCAGGGACTGAGCACTGTCCCAGAGTTCTTTGCTCAAGGCTAATACTCTACCATGTTAGCTACAACACCACTTCCTATTTTCTGGTCGTTAATTGGAGAGAAGAGTCTCATGGCCTTTCCTGCTGAGGCTGTCTTCAAACCATGATCCTCAGATCTCAGCCTCCTGAGTAGCTAGGGTTACAGGTATGAGCTACCAGCACCTGGCTCACCTTTTCTTGTTGATACTTACAGTTCTATTAATCACTGATGCCTCTTGACAATTTTCTGTAGTCAAGAGTCCTGTTTTCCCACTTAGCTGTTTGAATAAGGTGAGAAAGAAGAGCCATGGGTTATTTGTGTTGAGACCCTGCATCTTTAATTCCCTGGGAAATATGAATGTATGTTTTCAATAGTCACTTTTCCTCTGTCTGGTACTTTTTTGTTCTCATCATTCCTGCATTTAACTGATAAATTCCTTTTGTATATTCCACAGTACCTTCAACATCTGACTACCAGGAATGTGCTCCAAATGTTTTGAATTTTGGAATTGAGTTAAATATAAGAATGTTCAGGACAGGTCAAGTGATAAAGCAAGCTGTAGATTAGGAGAGGAGGTTTGAAATATACACAGTGAAGGAGTGGTCTGTATAAATTCTGGAATAACCATAAAAAATCATAGCTACAAACAGTGAAGAAAAAAGGAAACTCAGTCAAAAAAAAAAGACCATAGGCTGTGACCATGTACTTCAGTCATACAATAAAGAAAAGCTAGAATGATTCTAAACCCCATTCAGATCTGGAAAATGCAATTTAGTACAACACAAAGATAGCAATGTCTATCTGTAAAAAGGGCTCAAGTTAAAGAAAACAGAAAATATCTGGTCTTACCAAGGTTCTGAGTCTATAAGGATTCTCAGGCTTTGCTGAATGGAGTGTAATTTGAGCCAATTGCTCTGTAGATCAGATAGGAATTTTGTGCTCTGCTTGAGTATAGATGCTGGCTCATCCATGAACACTGTTCTGTCTGCACCCAATGGGAATATACATCCATTTCTAAGGGAGGCGTATGTGAACGAATTTTGATCTTAGTCCTGTACATAATAGTTTAAGGTAGAAATACCCTACATGTTCATCAGTACCAGAATAATTACATAAATTATAATATATGTAGATAATGGAATACTATTCAGTAATGAAAATGAATACATTGCAGATGGCTGTAATAATGAAGTTGGTTTTCACAAGCAAAGTCAAATGTAACCAAGCAGATAAAATGATTGCATAATTTTCTATTATATACAAAGTTCAAGTCGGAAAACTATATTGTTAAATTTCTTTTATCCAAAAATATTTACGTGCCAGAGAATCTGCTGGGCAATGTAAAATACAGTAGTGACAAGTTTGATTAGTTCTTCTTCCATAGATGT
The DNA here is from genome assembly GCF_000151885.1 of Dipodomys ordii. Classification (NCBI taxonomy): domain Eukaryota; kingdom Metazoa; phylum Chordata; class Mammalia; order Rodentia; family Heteromyidae; genus Dipodomys; species Dipodomys ordii. The sequence goes on from NW_012267264.1 coordinate 2,607,186, forward strand.
TACTATTTCTTGTCTTCATTCCTTAGTTTTGGTTTATTTAGGGTCCTGAAGAATATTTCAGTAACTGTCTCCCAGAAATCAGAATGCAGTACAAATTTACTCATTTATTATTATTATTATTATTATTATTGTCGGTCGTGGGGCTTGAACTCTGGGCCTGGGCGCTGTCCCTGCGCTCTTCAGCTCAAGGCGAGTGCTCTATGCTTGTGCCACATTGCCACTTCCGGTTTTCTAGTGGTTTTATTGGAGATAAGCGTCTCACAGTCTTTCCAGGCTGGGCTGGCTTTGAACTGTGATCCTCAGATCTCAGCCTCCTGAATAGCTAGGATGACAGGGTTGAGCCACCGGCACCCGGCAATTTTCATTTAGGATGGTATTAAGATACTAATTTACTATCTACTCATCATTCTTAAATAAAGATAGCAGAGGGAAAAACATACCCATCACCAAAGACAATAAATCCAACAAAAATAACTAATCTCCATGTACCTGCCTTGTTTGGTAAACATAGACCATATATAAGATTTTAGCTACCTGGTTGAGAAATGAATATTAGTTTATATGAATTAATTTATATGAAAGATATTTATTCTGTAAAGTCAGTTAAGGGCAGGTAGGAGAGGAGGAAAAGAGGAAGAAACGCCTATTGAAAAGGAGACGGAAAGAGAAAGGGAAAAGAGGAAGGCTTACTAAGTTTTGCTACTATTGGGAGCTAAAAAAAAGTGGTTACCTTATGTGTGCCTTCTGAAAGGATAATTAATTGTTTAACAGTAGTTTTAGCTCTTTCTCTGCTCTCAGCTTGCACTATCAAGGGCCTCCCTGGGAATGAGTTAGCCATGACTCCAAACAGGGAAGAAAATTAGATGAGAAAGAAGCATAGACAAGACCAATGCGAACCCAACGCCAACTGGATTTACATTAGGGCTTTGACTGTGTGATATTCAGTTCCCTAATGACCTAGTTGTGTTGGAGTATAGCAAGTAGGTAAGAAGTGGAGCTGTAGCTCAAGTGGTAGAGCGCTCACCTTAAGCTGAAGAGCTGAGGGACAGCGCTCAAGCCCAGAGTTCAAGCCCATGACCAAAAAAAAAAAAAAAAAAGAAGTGGAGAATTTGGCAAATAGAGAGGCTCCTTTGGGTAGGAGTTGAGTCTCTGTGTCTCTCTCAGTCCTTCACCTTTGTGGTCTGGTCTTTTGACATATCCTACCCAAAGAATTGAATACATTTGCTCTTAAGTCCTGGGTAATAAATATAATAAGCTTCAAGTAGTAGTTTGCAACTACTCAACTTTTCTGTAGTAGCCTTGAGCAGCTACAGGCTATAGATAGATAGATAGATAGATAGATAGATAGATAGATAGATAGACAGATAGATAGATAGACAGAGAGATAGATAGACAGAGAGATAGAGAGAGATACACACTTATATGTATGCATTAATTATACATGCATGTATACATGTAAGTATGATGTACATGTGCATGTTTAGATGTATATGCACATGTATGTACATATATATGTACTAACTATATAAATATGTAGTAAGTAAAATTACGTTGTCATAAAAACAATGGTGGGCAAAAATAGTGGAGAGCACACTTTGTTGACACTTGTCCTACTGAAGAAAGCCTAGAATTTAAATTAATACTGCCATATACAGGATGTATAACCTTTGCCAAGTCACTTAACCTCTCTAAATAGCTGTTTACTCATCTGGAAATTCAGGATAAAATGCCTACGTAATAGTATCTTGAGAATTAAATCATACCATTTATGAAAATTACCCAACACAGTCCCTGTTATTTATTTTCAGTCCAATAATGGACAGCCCTCATTAGTCTATTAGTCCACTCATTCACTCATTCATTGTGCCACTTGAGTCAGGCATATAGTAGGGTAGGATACAAGAGTATGTACCATCGATACCTGATCTAAGGGACCTCAGTGGAGAAGAGACAAATGAACAGATGTATAAGCATTTGTAGGTAATTAATCAGGGCAAGCAACAGTACTAGATTTAAAAAATACCCATTTTGGTTTTGATGATCTTTATATTTAGCAGGGTTGATAATCTAATACATTTTGGATCTGGGGGTGGGTAGCTTTTCCATAAAGAGGGGTTATGATTAGGCCAAGAGGATTAACCAGAAACAATATATAAAGTTGATAAATTGAGAAGGAAAATATGCTGCAAATTAAAAGCAATGAATTTTGTCATTGTTGAGTACCTGTCTGCGTACATATTCATTCTTATTAGCAACATCGATTTGGAGTCCACTGACTGGGTTTTTGAGCTTGCTATCTGAGAGTAGTGGGCTGTTATTCTGAGTCTCAAAATGTCTCCAGGTCCATGTGGTAAATGAAGTCTTTGTCCTCAAGATGGTGCTACTGAGCGGTTGTAGAAATGTTAGGAATTAGAGCTTCATGAAGGTCTTTGAGTCACTGAGGCTATGTCCTCAAAGTGGAGGTAGCATCCTGGTCCCTTCATCCTCTCACTCATTCACTCCATCATCTCAAGATGAATGACTTTATCCCAGTATGCACTCCAGTCAAGAGGCACCAGAGCCGTGTCGAAACAGGTCTGAATGATCATGGAAATAGCTTCTAGAACTATGAGTCAATGCCCTAACCTTAAATAACTCTTTTTTCCTTATAAGCTGATTATCCCAGGTATTTGTTGTAGTAATGTAAAACTCATATAGAATTGTTCTTAAATCTTCCTCTACACACATGTATCTAGCAAATAGAAGTAAATAGCTATCAAAATGGCTAGGAAGTCTGTGTAATTGAGAACAAGCTGAGATTTATGCCGTATCACAGGGACCTCCTGTGGAGGAAAATCCTAAAATCTAAGTCTTAACTGCCATCTGAAAATTTTTCTTTTCCCTGATAAGAACTGTATTCCAGGATAAGATGTACTTTCTGGCCAGTTGGTCATCTTGTGTTAACACGGCTATGCCAGGCAGTAGCACGTACAGCTCTGGGGCATTAGGACAGCACCTGTGGTAGACTCAGCTCTCATGAAATACACAGGCGACGGGCTGTGTGGCGCAGCCTTGAGCTGCAGCAGTAGGCACACTTACGTTACATAACGGCATCCTGGGGGGGAATCTTCCCTAAAAGTAATTTTTATTCATTTTCATTACCCTTTAAATAGTTGTACAAAGGAGTTACCGTTCAACACAGCAGTTTATGAACATAGTACATCTTGATCAGTGTCACGCCTTTCAACATTCTTACCTCCCACTTGTGGGAAGTCTTAACAGGAGACTCAAAGGGAGCTTATGGGCCTACATTACTTTATAGGCAAGAAGCTATAGGTAAGTCATAATGAATATAGGAATTCAGGGGTCAAACAATTGGCATCTACTTAGCTATTTATTTTCTCTATCTGCTAGCCATTTCAAATATTCCCCAAATACTTAATACATGTCCATGTCTCATGAACCTGTAAAAATGGCATTTCCTTTATTTTAAACAGCCACACACGTGTGTGTGTGTGTGTGTGTGTGTGTGTGTAAGTGTGCATGCATATGTGTGAATATAGGAATTTTCTACTGGTGGATTGGGTTTTTTATTTTTTGGTTACTATGATTGGTTCCTGGATGTTAGCAAAGACTTGGAGGTAGCAAGCACCTATTTCTGGGCAAATATAAATAGGTTAGTTATGGTTCTTCACCAAAGAACTGGTCAAAGAAATATGACTGATATATAGGTATATCACACACACATACATACACACATATTCACATAGATAGGTAAGTTAGTAGGTAGCAGATAAATAGATTCAGCACTTAGCTTTTTATTTTTTATTGTTATTATAAAGGGTGATATACAGAGAGGTTATAGTTATATAAGTCAGGTAATGAGTACATTCTGTTGGGACAATGTCACCCCTCCATCTCTCCCAGTTTTTCCTCTCATGCCTACCCACAAATCATATAGTTCATTTTCCACATAGTATCTGGAGAGTTCCACTGCTGCATTTGCTCACTCTTTGCCCCTCCACTTCTGTGTTCCCCCTTATCCTCCCAAAGACAGATAAGCAAACAAGACAGAAAGAAGCACTTCATTTTATATGAATGATGGTCTGACTGACCAGGCAGGGCTAGAGGTCACCTTGTGAATTAAGTGGACAGTCTTCTACTGACAGCCTCACTGTTGGTATGCCATAAATAACTGCCCTTCATGATGGTGGCATAGCAGAGAATTTGCCACTTGCCCCTTAAGAAACCTTGTTGCAGCTTACTCACACTTGTTCCTAGTCCTGTAACCAGAGGCAAACCCTCCCCTCCCCTCCCATCTCTAATGGGTCCTTTAGGGAGAAGTAGCCTGTGACAGACTTGCGATTCATCACCCTATTTTTCTCTCTTCAAGGACCTCATAATTCTTGTGTCTCCCATTACTGTAATTAGAATTCGATTGTTTGTTAATTACAACATACTAATGTAGGTCCTGTTCATTACTGTAAGCCCACCTTCTCCCTTCCCTCTGGCATGTAGTTGATGCTCCAGTCATATTTGGTGTAAAAGTTATTGTACTCTCCTGGGGCCTGTGTTTCCACTAATAAAAGGGAAACATTTAGCTGAAAGATCTCTACAGATCTCTTTCCTCCTTAAAATGCTATATTCATTTTCTTTTAATGTATCCCCATTTCTAAACTTTGTATCAGAGGAAATTCTAGCCTTTAATCACAAACTGTTTTCATGCATCCAAAAATATTAAGTAGAATATCCATTTGGGAAAGAGTTCCTGCAGTCTGTACATTTTATGTTATTATTCTAGTGGTATCACACTAGATTTAAGGAGTATTTAAGCCTGGGCTAGTTAATTATATGATCCTTAAAGGTAGGGACATGCTTTCTCTCATCTTTTTAATTCAAGATCTAGCACTGGTCCTGCAAGTTGGAACACACTCTTTATGAATTAATAAGGAAATCTAAGTGAATGAAACAGTAGGAAAACAGAACAATGCAGTAGAAATCTTTGCTGGTGGCAGGGTCAGGAATTTGAATAATAAACTGGATCAAACACAGATATTGAAATAGGAAGTCTTCATTTCTACTAATGACTTATAGAGGTTCAGGCAGAGATTTCAGAGTTTCAAAACAGCTCTCATAAGATTAGTGACAGTCATTTTTGTCATGTAAATTTAGCACTATAGAGGGAGAAATTTAATGCTTAGTTGGAGCTCTTCTCATTCCAACTCAACACAAATCAATTTTGAAAAAGGTCTTCTTTTCTGACATTCAGATAGGATCTGAAACCATCTCCATGACCTGGTATTCATCTAAAAAGGAAGCTGCAAGCACTTCAGATGCATCAGCTTCTCCAGGCAGCTAAGTACCTCTTCACGGAAGATTGTTTACAAAATATTTTTTTCTTTGGATGGAGGACTTCTAAGGGGTGCTTTTAGTTTATCAGAAAGAAGAGACATGCTGCTTTGAAAGTACTTTAAGTAGCTCGACTGAAGCTATTTCCCCCTTTTAAAAAAAAAAGAGAAGGCTATTGTCATTTTTCTCATCTTGTCTAAAGAACCTAAGTACCACATTTTCTTCCCTTTAAACTTCACACATATATAACATTCCACGGACCTTTATGGATGCAATAACTTGAGCTCCTTAACAGTAACAACCTAAGCAAAGACATCTCATAATCAGATTGCTCAATGCCATTATTTGATTATTTTCTTTTAATTTAGGATATTATTCTATTTACTTATCATGTATTAAGCACCTGTTGTATATGTCCTGCACATAAAAGAACCAAATATAAAAACCAGACGGCAAGAAAAACGTTTTTAGACCTATATGAAATCCCAAACCATGCTTAAGTACTTTCTGCAAAGAAATGATCAAATTATTGTTAAATATAAAATCTTAATAGTGCCAATGTCCTTTGATGTTTCTTCAAACAATTACCAAAATCTTGACCTATGTCCTTCTCAAAGGCCCTTGCTGTCTTAATTCTACCACATTCAAGGGCAAATGTTGGGCAGAGGAATTTGGGGAAAGCCCAAGCATTCGGTCCATACTCTGGAAGACTGATGAGATTGACCCATAAGCTAATACATTTGAAGCATGTGTGTGTGTGTGTGTGTGTGTGTGTGTGTGTGTGTGTGTGTGTTTGTGTACTTTCTCTCTCTGCTTAGAAACAGGACAGGAATCTCAATTCACTTACTCGTTTTGAATTACTTTTCCTTACACAAGTTTTAGGCTTAAGTGTATACAAACCCAACAGCAAATACTAGATAAGGTTTGCCTATGAATGTCTCTAACTGTCCACAGGCTTTTGTGTTACCATGGTAACTTACTCTAAGTCAATGTCTTTTATTCTTGTCTAAAAGGCATGTGACTATTTGGGGTATGTTTTTCTTTATTATGTTAATTACATTAGAGTTCTTTTTTACTTTTACCCTGAATTCTCAGATGTTAGAAATTACATCTAGTAATTACTCCAGTATCTAACACAGTTCATGGTATAGTTAGTTTTGCTTGAAAAATAAGTTTGAACAGTTCAAGAGCCTGACTGAACATGGTAACTGCCGTGAATCTGGCATTATTGATATGACTGGAATACTGCCCCACACTAAGTGAGCATTTCTATCGATACAAATCTGGGGATGTGAGTACCAATTTCAGGAGGATCATGTGTCATCTTATACAGAGGAGAAAGAATACCAAGTAGAAAATATCAACTAGAAAATATTGTCACCCACATTTAAGGATTATGAGTAGGAAATGCAATGCCCATTTTAATCCTCAGTCCTTACGACTCAGACAACTATAAATCTTCTCTGTTGCTGCTTGGGGATTCTTAAATCTTTTGTTAACGCTATAGAAGAACTGGAGTATAGATTTTGTTGAGGCCTTGGCATGAAGAGGGGAAGAAAATTAATGGAAGAGGCCAGTAGGTTGAGAGATGGAATAAGAATGGGAAGAGATTGAATTGTAGTGTTTGAGTTAGGTAGAAATGATGTTCAACCAGAGTACAGTTTATATTGCACTAAATCAGTTCATGGAATTGAGGACAAAGGTCTGTATTGATACATTTACGTTATCAATTCACTGTGCAGAATCACTGGAGAGGGCTAATAGAATGCCAACTCAGATTAGGGAAAATATTAATAATATGTGATCCTTCTCTAGAGTGTCTCATAAAACCAATGACTCTGAATTGGAAAGTTTCTCAGAGGTCATTCAACCTACTTCTTCCCGTATGTCTCCTCAAACTTTCATGTCAAAGACAGATTTCTGAATGTTAGAATTCAGAGCAGCGGCGTGAGAGGATTAGGATGTAACAACTATGAATCAGTTACCCATAATTAAAACTCAGCTTCTGCTAGGACAAATCTGACAAGTGCAAGCTTGCATATTAAAGAGAAAAGAACGATAATGACTCCCATTGTGTTCCTAGGAGATCTCTTGCATCCCCTTCACCTCTCCATGAAGGGCATGGAGGATTGTAACCCATGTGTCATTGCTTTGTGGGACTTGTCTTTGTCTATAAAGTAGGAAGTCTATTTCTTGGGTGAGGCAATAGGATTTGTCTCAAATAGACCCACTTTCAATACAGGTCTAGGTACCCTACAGGCCAGTTAGCTTCCATTTGAGATCCTCATATGGAGTCATCCAAGTATGTTGTGATACAGTCAGTCTATCCAGCATGTGAGGTCTGCTTCCAACAACAGGTGAAGAGGGGTGCAGAAGTCTGACATTGTGTTCTTGTTACTGTTCAATGGTCACATGTTGCTCTTGTGTCTTGTCCTCTGTCGTGGCTGGCCGTGGATGAAGCAATGCCACAGTGGCTCAGCTCTTGTGCCCCAGCATATCTTGTCTTCAGCATCTGTCAGCATCTGTCCTGTCTGAGTCCAGCAGTCTCCCTACCCCTCACATCCCTGTTTTTTATTAAGGCAAAAAGGCGAACTGTCTCTCCAGTGTCTTAAAGTTTGGCTTCTGGGAGTCAGCTGCCACCAGAGGGTGTCTACTTTCTTCTCTAGAAAGCCAATTCTGCATCGTGGTGAAGACTGAGGTGGAAAATTTTAGGGAACAGTGGCTTGATCAATTTCAAAATCAATTATTTCTTTTATTCTGCTTGAGTATTTGGTACCTTTTTCTTATAAAATTTTGACTACATAGGCAAAAGAAATGATCTATAAATACAAGTATATGAACACAGGCACCTGGAAAATTGTTTGGAACATTTTCTATTTGACACAATCAATTAAAATTTATCCTTCCCACTTTTTACCCAGAAGACAAATAGCAAGTGTGATTATAACTATTCAAATTTCACCTTTCTATATAGTAAAGGGTTTGGGGTAATCTCTGCTTCAATTTACCTAATTGTAAAGTAGTGATTGTAATCATGGAACTAAATGTTTCAGGTTGTGGTGAAAATTTAAAAGGCACTAAAGTCTGTTTGCTGCTAGATCAATGCATAGTGCTTTTGAATAGCAAGTATTATTATGTTAACAGTAATGTGGTTGTTATAATAATAATCTTTATTATTGTGCCCCAATTTTTTGGCCTGGTCACTTGGGACTAGGTGTGTTTTAAAATTGGTATTACTGGTTTTTTTATTATTATTTAAAAGGCAACATGAAGACTGGAAAGATTATGTAGCATTATCAGCTGAGCCTGAGGAAGAATGCCATCATGATTTCCATATGAGTTCCTTCACATAGTCAGGAGATGATATCTTCTATATTTCAGGTCAGGATTAGGAAACAATGAAATTAAGTGTCTTGGTTTTCAGACTGTTTGGATTTCAGAAATACAGACAAAAGATGGCAAACCTATTGCTTAAATTCTTTTTAAAAATAACAATTGTAGTTTTATATATGTCTCCCAGTTTGCCACTGCTGAGGGCTCTTAACAGAGAACATTGATTCTGGGTGTGACCTGCTAGGATTAATAGAATTGATATATCAGTTTCTGGCCTCCAACAGCAATCCTCAGATCTCAGCCTCCTGAGTAGCTAGGATTATATTGTGAGCCACTAGCACCTGGCTCATGCTAGATTTTTCAATCAACAATCTTTACTTCTTTTTCATATGTGCTATTAAATAAACTCATGTCTCTTACTGCTTCTGTGTAACTGGTCTTTGGAAAACAAGCTTCTCCCTATGAAGTTGTTTTCACTTCCCATAAAATTTATTTATTTTTAGCTCTGGCATATGTTCTTGATCTGATGAGATGATTTTGGATCCTGATTATGTCATCTCATATCTACTATTGCCCGTATCAGATGTAACTTTCATCAGCATGTCTAAATTCAATATCATGAGAAAAAATATTGGATAGGACAGTGCCAAGGACAGAATTCACATTGCCTATTAGTGAATATCAATCAACACTATTTGACATGATCACTTAGTGTATTAAAATACATCAAACTGTGATCTATCCTTGTTTCTAAGAATATTGAGAAGATCTTTTATTTCAAGTCTTGTTACAATGCACATTTGGAGCTGGGGACCTGTGGCTCATGCCACAAGAAGCTGACACCTTAAGATTAGGGTTTGAAGTCAGCCCAGGCAGGAAAGTTCCTGAGATTCTGATATCCAATTAGCCACCAAAAATCCAGACATGGAGCTATGACTCAAGTGTTAAAGTGCTAGCCTTGAGCAAAAGAGTTCAGGGACAGTGCCCAGGCCCTGAGTTCAGGTTCCAGGACTCTCTCTTTCTCTTTCTCTTTCTTTCTCTCTTTCTTTCTCTCTCTCTCTTTCTCTCTCTTTCTCTTTCTCAAACATACACACACACACACACACACACACACTCCATACTTGATCTATCTATAGACCCCCATGCAGAAACTGCAGTAATCCTAATGAAGAAGGAATTAAGATAGGCTCACCTGATTTGGTCTTTATGAACATAAGCTTTGTTTCACTTATTATATCTCCTCTCTCAAAGCCATTACAAAAGTCTGAATAAAAATTTGTTTCTTAGATTATCAAACTTAGGTATTTTCACATATATATGTATTTATATTTAGTACACCATTATCTGTATCACATGTATTATCTTTCGACTTTTGGAAATTAAAACATCTGCTCATTTCTACTTGCATGGCATCACTTCTATTTTCAATGACTTTCCTAAGGTTATTGCAAACAATAAGATATGCATTCTGTTATCATGTTGACAGATGCTAAAGATGGCCACATAATTTATCATCCAAATGCATACAATCTTAAAATAGATAAGAGTCCTATTAATACTTACACCAAAAAGACAAGCATGACATAAGCTTCTCTTCGGCAAAACAGAATGCATGTCTGCCCATGAAGTGAACCTAGCTGAGTCTTCATTCAGAGAGAGAAAGTGCTTGTAGAATGTTCTCCATTGGCTAGTTTCTTGATATCCATTCCAGCCATTATGGACAGCAATCTTCTGTCACAGAAGAGCTTAAAAATTACCATTCCATTCATAAAGCCCCCCAAATCATTATTTATTCCATTGCTGAGGACCAAATGATATTTGCCTTCATTTCTTGGATTGTATGATTATTTTGCAAGGCTATGATGGAGGAGGAGGTGGAGGATAATATTTTGCAGCCATGTTTATTTTTTCAAGTCTTAGTTTACTATAATAGTATTAGCTTTCTTAGCTGTGGAATTTATAAACATTCCCCTCTTTATGCTTTGCGTCTTTATCAATGGCAAAAATCCTCACAACATTTGAGGTCATCAGAGATTCTTGCTGATCTTTGATATGCCTTCCTCCCCTTTCCTTTCTTTTATGAATTATATGTAAAAGAAAAAAATGCCAGTTTCTTCTGGAAAGTCTAATAACCCTCAAGCTTTTTTCCATGTCAGAATCTTAGCTTTACTTTCATGCTTCTCTTCACTGAAACTTTAGGAAGCTTCCCATCTTAACACTATCTATCTGATTAAATTGACCCATCCTCTCACTAGATCCCATGAGGCTTGATACATCATAGCCATTTTCTTCTGTCATTTTTCACCGTCAATCTACATGATGGCCAGAATTGTTTTGAACAATATATTTTTTTCATTCCTTATTATATTCTCTTTAGAATAGTTTACGTGTTTCTCATAAGAGATCTTTTTTTTACAGTTTTGTTTTCTTGAAGCCTCTCAATTTACAGAGAAAGTAAAAGTAGAGTCCCCAAAGAGCCTACTACCAAATATAAATTTAGAGTGATCTGGGAAATCTGAAGGTATTTATTATAAAATAAGAAGTGAATAGGACAGAAAAGTGGGCCGTGGCACTTTAACAGCTAATGACAATACCTTTCCAAGAATCTATCAAAATGTATGCTTTGCACAGGAGTCTTGAAATCATTAAACAGGAAACAGGAAAGAAATCAGGGCACTGTGAAGTCTGAAGCAACCTCTCATTAAAATGGCATATATTGATTTGAAACAAGTTGTTAAGGAGTTCCTTTGTCTCTCTTATTTCTGTAAGGGAATTTTAAATCTACTCTCTTGGAAAGAGGAGTGGAGCAGTGCACTTTCTGAAGCTTTTTTGTTTCCACTCCATGTCCCTGCTAGTCAACAGAAGTTCACTTAGCTGGCCTACTGTGTGGTGCAGGTTGAAAAACTGCATATAGCCTATTCTCCATAGGACAGAAGTATTATAGGAAGCGCTAGCATTGGGGGTATTTATTATCAGATGCTGCAGGTGTTGGGTTTCTTCCTTTTGCTGTAACTATTGAAGGAAGGTCTGCTCAGGATTCCTGTGATGGGTCAAGGTCCAGATGTCCCCTGGGGCTGAGTAAAGGGAATGAGTTAGGAGCTGCAATGTATTCTTCAATCCTTTACAATGATGCATTTAAAGCCCTGATTTTTCTTTTTGACAGCTAGTGCTGACATTCATACTCTAACATTATATATTTATACTCTACTGGACAGACCTTGGAAGTGATTAGAGGAGAGGTAAGATTTTTGAGTTCACCTTGGGCTTAAAAAAATAATAGCATTTCTAGTGCTTTTTAGAAACATGACATTTTCAGATACGTTCGTTAATTCCCTCTTGGAACTTTTACCAAGAATTTTGGCAGCATGATTAGTCAAGGGTGTTTTCTGAAAAAAAAAAGAGAATAATTATGGTGGGATAATTGCACTGAAAGTAATTAAAACATTATTCAGCCATTCTGATTTTAATGTAGTCGCAGTGTTCTATTACTGCCCAGGCAAGATCGATGGGCGTCAATAAAAAGTCTAGAAACATATCCAAACACCTGTAGTCATTTAGTCTGCAATAGAGGTAACAATTCAAATGAATGGGGTGCAATGTATATTATTCAGAATAACGTGTTGTTGGCATGAATAGGGAAATCACTAAATTTAGATTAATTTTATCGTATTATCTTAAATAATGTTCATTGGGGAGAGCATTTATATATGTGCCAGACATTCTGCTAGGCACTTTAAAGGGATTAGCCCATTTATTACTCCTAACTGTCCCATGTTGTAGAAACTAATATTAGCCATACTTTATCATGAAAAAATTACAGCACAGATCAGATTAAATATTGGATGAGTGGAAGCAAAACAGAGCACCAGGTTAAAGTCAGTAATAGGGAGGACTTACAACCTCCATGCATATCACTAAAGAACTAAGTGAATGTACTTCTGAGTCTTTATTTGTAGGTGTAGCAGAGAGGAAAATTTACAAAACTTCTCACCAAAAGCAAATTCTGTGAAGCCAAATATTCAACTCAGTAGAAATTTAATTATCATCAATGAAATAAGACATGGCATTTGAAATTCACAGGACAGAGAGTGGATTAGCACATGGAGGGCAGGGAAAACTTAATGCCTGGAAAGCAAAATGGACAATAATATGAAATCTGTTCATGGAAGAATTGTAAATAGGCCAAAATAGGGCAATAACAATCTTGCTAGTAAACAAATAGATACAAATAGAATCCAGGACATTAATGTGACTTTATTTGAGATAGTAAAAATTTAGAGACTAAGTTTTTAACTTTAGAAAGTGCCTAAAGGAATAGAATTTAACATAAGGTTTTAAAGAATGTTTTTAAAATACAATAAAATAAGGAAGTACACAAGGTTTGTTCAAAATAAAAGCATTAGGATTCCAATTTTATTTTTAAATGAGACACAGATATGCAAATAAATACAAACTGCGGTTCCATGTACCAGCCTGTTAGCAGTTATTATTTTTAAATAGAAAGATTGACAGTGAATATTCTTGTTCTTTTTTCTCTCTGGCTTATTTTCTAAGAATTTTAAGCTAGGACTGACTGGTGGCTCATACCTGTAATCCTAGCTAGTCAAGTGGCTGAGATCTGAGGATTATATTTCAGAGCCAGCCTGAGCAGGAAAAGTCCATGAGACTTTTTTTTAATGTAAATGTGATGTACTTTTTAAGGGGTTACGGTTACATGAGTAAGGTTAATGAGTACCTTTCTTTTTGAACAATGTTACTGCCTTCCTCATTTTCTCCTACTTCCCCTTCCCCTGAATCCCTTCTCCCTCCATTTCCAACATAGTATCTAGTGAGTATCACTATTGCATTGGTTCACCCTCTGTCACACCATTTCTGTGATTCTCTATCCCATTCTCAAATCAGGTAAACATATATACAAGCCAATGGGTACAGAAATATCTCCAACAGACAACCAAAAGCCAGAAGTGGGGCTAGTGGGGCTGTGGTTCAATTGGTAGGGTACTAGCTTCAAATAAGAAAAGCTCAGGGATAGTGCCCAGGCCCTGAGTTCAAGCCTTAGGACTGGCACAAAAATAAATACATAAAACAGAAGAATCTATCTATATCTGAACCAGATAATTTGGGGGGTAGGTAAGGTTGGGTTAGATGAAGAGGAAATGTACTCATAAGACAAACATGTCATATGATTTGAAACTAATTTATACAACCACTTAAAGATCACATCTATATATATATATATTTCTCTCTATATATTTATGTCTCTATAGAGATAGATATCTGCAACTAGAATATCTCTATATATGGAGAAGATGATAGTTATAAGCATAGAGATAGATATTATCAACAAAAAGTAAACACTGAAATCTAAAGTCCCTTTAGAGTATGTTTTTTTTTTCTGGTTCCTTTTTTCGAGTTTAAAAAGATCAATTGCAATACACTTCCTCATTTAACAAAAACAGTACCCCAGGCATATTCCCACTGCTGCTTGTAATAGCTTAATTTTCTTTTTTTAATTTAAATTTATTTTAACTGATACATAAAACATTAAAATTGTACATATTTGTGGAATGTGGTGTGATGTTTTGATACATGAACTAACTTAATTTCCTACTGCATGCATTTGAAGGTTACAGGAGTCTTTTCCCAAACCCTCACTATTGGAATTCTTGTGCTAATTCCTTCCAGTTCCTCAAAGAACTTCATCCATACTGCCTTTGTTCAAAGAACCAAAACCTTCATGTCAGTTGATCTAACATGCAAGAAATTCTTTACACTTGACTTGTTTCTTGTGTCATTATTTTTTTTCCTTCATTTCTCTTTTGAAATTCAGATAGCCCTTAAACATGCTAGTTTATTTAATTCTTTTTCAGTTAATTCACACAATTTTAGCCTGCAGGCCATTAGTTTCAAGTTACTGTTTCATCTTTAATGATAATATATCATCAGCATCTCTTTAGTTCATTTCAGTGTGTCTCTTTACTTGATTTCAGTGTGTGTGTAGTTTCTGAGAAGACAGACCCAAAATGAAGATCAAGGAAGCGTTTGGCCACTGTCCACAAAAGCCTTCTTTCAAGCACCTCACACTCATCCAGCAGAGGTGCATTGTCTGCTGACTCCTCCTCTTTCCTGTACTCCCCACTGGATGGTCCACTGATTCAATGACTATATTTAAGGCTTGGGATACATTCTCAGCTTGCTTACTGTGGGAGTAAGTTGACACACACATACTAGTTTTGCAATTTACAGTTAAGCAAATATTTCCTAAATATAGCCGGTGTTATCCTGTGTAGTTTATTTTTTCATTTTTCATTTCTTTGTTTTTCTTTTTTTATTGTGAAAATACTGTACAGAGGGGTTACAATTACATTATTTTTACCTCTGGAGTTTACAAAGAGGGAAAGTAAGGGAGAGTGATATAGGTCTGGAACTATTAATACCCATGGAATCTGACATAAACTTTTAAGTTTGTAAACACTTTGCTATAGTAATCAGTACATGCTAGAAATTTCTACTTACCATATCTACCAACATAGTGTTGTTTCTCACTATTCATAAACTAGAATTGAAAGCTTTTAGAGAAGAGACAGCTTTACAGTTAAGAAAAATGTTTTGTCTTCCAGATCTATTTGAATCAAGAAACTTCTCAGGATCTTTTTTTAAAATTTTCTGTTCTGGTTTTTGTCTATAGAGCCAATCTGACTCATCTGCTTTGACTCTATATCTGTGCTTTATTTTCTTTAACAAAATAAAACAATAACAACAACAACAACAACAAAAGACTGGAGGTATTACCTTGTGGAATTGTCTCCAAGAATAATAGAAACGATTGTGGCACTCAGTAAATATAAATTGCTGCATGCACAATACTAAATCACAGCCATTGTGCTGTATGCATAAGCATTTTTTTTCAATCTGGGCTCTTGGCTAATGCATTAATCTGTTGCCAGAGTTTAGACTTTCTCTGCAGCCAGTGTCAGAAGTGAATGAATTTGTTACCCAGAGTTCTCAGAGCCTTCAAGACAATGCTTTCACCCAGGAGAAGCAGTATGTTTAATTTGTTATTATTAATAACAAGCACAGTTTGTGAAAGCATCTCCAACAAGCAGAGCAGCATCCCCTCCTCTTTCTACTGTTGTTTGGTTACTGTTCTTCTAGGTAGTCTTGTTTCCAAAAGGGTGATATGAGGAGTGGCTCTTATTCAGAAGAGATGCCCTGAGCAGTCAAGGCTGGCTTTCACATTTCCCCTTCACTTTTCTTCCTCGCTGTCCCAAAGAGGACACAGGTGCCACATCCTCTCACCAGTGTACTTGATTATAGTGACACAGTTTTGCTTTCCAAATCCCCAAAGCACTGACATTCAATGCCCCATGACATTATTTTATAGTTATTATTTCTGCTTTGTAATTCGGAACTTATCCTTTCAAAAAAAGAAAGCCAACACCGAAAGTTCAGAGGACAGTTTCCTGAATCTGATCACCGATGCATTATTTAGGATAGGTTTTATTATTTATGGTTTACTGCCAACTACGAAGAGATGGCTGAGCACAGTAGCTATTTGCCAGAGGAGGGAGTGTCAACCTTAGTCCTTTTTCTGTGCATTTCCTTGATACCTGTATCTAACAACATGATTCTGATGTTCTCTTTTTTTTCCCAGGTGCATGCTTTAGAAACCTGTCTATCTTGGACATCAGTGAAATCACATGTGGGTGGGTGATTGAAAGATTTCTTTTTTGATTTAAGCAAAGCAAAGCACCTCCTTTAGCTTTGGATATGCTATTTGGATTCTATCATTTTTACAGTTTGAATAGTAGCTGAGAAATTAAACCAGGAACACAGACTGAAATGCCTCATGTGCCTAAGGCATTTAACGAATTCCTTCTCAGGTTCATCTGTAGAGAATATTAGACTGGGATGAGACTTGTTCAGGATGAATAACTAGTATTTAGGATCGAGAAGTCTGAGATGTTTCACAATTTCTAGCTCATTTTATATGATTATAGGATAAAATTGGGATCAAATCTCCTGGGATAGAAGGGTAGAAAAGCTTGTTGTACAGAACTCCAGATGAGCTGATAAGCTGAGTTCTGAGTATAATGTTTAATGAATGAGTGAATTGTGGAAGAGTGAATGAATATTCACTATCAACGGATGCTATGATTGTCTTTATGATAATATGAAGTCATGAAAGCAGATCTAACCAGGATTAATAGCCCTGCCTGAGAAAAGGAAATCCCTGTTGCACCTTCATTTTATATATCTCCTTTATTTTCATTCTTTGGCTACATTTCTTGAGGAACATTTCTTCAGGTTTCTTGCCAGCATTAGCCATAGTCAGTTCCTCCAATCAATGTTAATTAGCACCAGTTCCCTGTGGCTCTTCCTGGATATTTTTTTCCCGCAGAATAGTAATTTTTTTCTTTAACACTTCCTACTGTTTTAATTTTCACTCCTGTTTTAAATTCTTCATTAACTTTAATTAAGCTTTCCTAGGGCTTAAATATCTATAAAACTTAAAAAAAACTTAATCATTTGATTTGGCTGTTCAGCTTTCTTAGTCTTACCTAGTTTTAAGATTGTTAAACCTAAAATTGTGCCTTAGAGATGGTATGAGTACAGAGGGGAAAGAAGGAAATGATGGCATTGTTAGTGAAATTAATGATGAATTTCACTGGGGAAAAAAAAATCTCACACTCCAGTGCTCTTTGTGTTTCATGCTGATAAGCAGCTAATAATTTTCAATGCCTTCATTTTGTATTAAAAACACTTATAGGTTTAAAGTCCACATAAATACTAGGTACAGGTTCACTTAGTCTAGAGGACAATGTACCTTGTATTGCTCTTTGAGCCTTTTCTTGCTTACTTCAGCAAATCGTTTTGATTTTAATTCTGTAGCCTATTCATTATCCTCTTAAACTGTGCCCTCTATGTTTTCCTGATTAAGAATTTAGAACTGGAGATTAATCTTAAAATAATTTCGGATTTGTTGCTTTTCAAGAGAAGAAAACCAAAGTTCAAAGAGGTTAAGCTTGAAGAACCAGATCCCAGAAGGGCCTGGGAAGAGCCCATGCAATCAGTTGGCTTGGGGTCCACCCACATACAGATCACCAAAGATGTTTGGTGTTACCATGGATTAGGGAGACCTGCCCATTGCTCTGGAAAACCACTCTTGTCACCTATACCTAGATGCCAACACATATCCAAATGTATAGGAAGGATAAACATGCACATCTACTGGTTTAGGGCATTGATTATTTCTAGAAATGGTTATAGGGTCTATAACTCTAATAAAATGCTTTTCCCTTGGTGCCCAGGAAAGTTGTAACCCTCTTATGATCTTGTCATATGAAGTTTAGAACTATGCCTTTCTGAATTGTAAATTCAGCAGCTGTTTATAGTCTGTTTATAGTTACAAATTATCAAAGGATATCTTTTGCACTATCTTAGGTTGCCCTGAGTCCAGTTCTTTTCCCCTTCTTGCTCACAATGTATATTGCCAGGATAGGCTCTGTTAACAGTTTTAGGGAAGAAAAATAAAAATATAGATTGCTCTTTGAGTAGGCAAAAAGTAGTCCTATGAACTGAACTGTATGAAAACCCAGATATAGCTAAGTATTTTGTTACTTGCCCTGGACTATTGCTTTTACTTGATCTTTGTGGGTTTTGAGATTTCCATATGTATGCCAGTCATGGCTTGAACTCAGTACCTGGGAGCTGTCCTTGAGCTTTTGCGCTCAAGGCTAGCACTCAACCATTTGAGTTTCAGCTCCTTTCAAGCTTTTGGTTGTTAATTGGAGATAAGAGTCTCATATCCTTTCCTGCCCAAGGAGGCTTTGAATCATTATCCTTAGATTTCATCCACTTGTGTAGATAGGATTACATGTGTGAGTCACCAGTGCCTGCCTCATAATCTGTTTATACAGTGAACCCTTTTGGTATGGCAAAGTTTATGTACGTTTAGAATCTGTAAATTTTATTTATAGATCCAATGTAATTTTTTGCATGTTTTTGCTAAAGTTACCTATTTGGGGATAAAATTGGGACAAAATTATTTTGACACACAGGAAAGATGAGCTTAGTGACCACCTTTTATCCTGAGGATAAAAAACTTTTTCATCAGGATATAACATCCTCAAGATAAGCTTTGTGTTCCTGTATCTAATTACTAATCACTAACTGAAATGTGTGCTGCAAAGATTTCTGATACTGGAAGGAGACACATAGAATTTATAAACCAGAAAATACCCTTCATGCTTGCTGGAGTGATCAACCACTTGAACCACTTACCCAGTCTTGTTGCTTTTGGTAATTCCAGTTAATTTTTTTTCTTTATGCTGCATCTTGAATTCAGGGACCTCTCAATATTGTTCAGATTGTTTGTTCATGGCTGGTGCTCTACCACTTGAGCCATGTTTCCAGCCCATTAATTCTAAGTAAGAGTCTCATGTATGCCATCACCATCTTCTGACCATAATCCTTTTGCCTCTCTTCTTCTCAAATAACTTGAACCACAGATTATATTACCACACCCAGATTATTTATTTATTTTTTTGTCTGAGGGAAGCAGAACTAGGTGGGAGTTGAAGAAGAACCAAAGAGCAAAGGATGATTTCCTTCTTCTCTCCCTGCATGTAGTCATCGCTTCCTTCTTTCAAGTCTTCAGTGAGTGTCCATTTAAAAGTAGATAGGCAAGCCTGGTATTAACTTAGAGGCCAGGGGAAGAGTGAAATATACAAGAACCTATGAAGATGTGCTCAGAGCGTGGGGAAGTAATGACCAAAATGCACAGAATGACATTCAGTGTCATGGAAGGGACATTTTCAGGAGAGAGAAACAAGGAGGAGGTAGGTAACTAACTTTGAAACTGTATCTGTGGAGAGAATTAGTGGCCAGGCCATTATGAGCTTTATTTTCACAGGGAATTAAAGGGCAACAACATCAGCTAAAGCAGGAAGACATGGGGTAGGAGGCATACCTGGAGGACAATGGCCAGTGTTTGTGGAGCACATGAGAGAGAGCTAACACATTGTGAAATGTTCTGAGATTACCAGGTTGTGCTGAAGTCTTTTTAATGTACAGGAACATGAAATTAAAGTGATACTAATCAGACAAGACCTATTTTTATCCTGCTTCTCTCTGCCCACAAAGCCATTTTAAAAGTCTGATGTTAGGTTGAGTGTAGAGAATAGATTGGAGATTAAATACGATTCAGAAGCAAGGAGACATTAACATCCTCACAGAGGACAATACTTCCTTTAGGGAAGGATCCCAACCCAACTATCTTGGTGGGATCCCATAGACCCTAGTCATGGCTAACTTTATAGAGAATATATATCTCAAGCCAAAAATAAGTATTCCCAATTATATGCTAAAGACCTAAATACACAAGTATTTACAATAGGATACAATAAATGGGTCTCATCAACATAAACAAGACTCAAGAAACAAAGGACCTCTTCTTCATTTGTCATATCATTTCTAGATGACCCCAGGTCCTTGACCCCAGATATGGTATATATGTGCACATCTGAGGGAAGCTAGGAGAAAGGCACAGATTCAGAGGGAAACAGAGGGAAAAAATACAGCAGAGGGGCCCAGAAGCTATACTGGACATTGATGGAAGTGAACTAAGCAACTCAAGGGCAATGATGAGAGAGAGGGAATGAGAGAGAAAGGGAGAACAGCTTACACTAAGCAAAAGGAAAGAAATGTACATATCACCTGATTTAGAAAAAAATAGCTGTTGTGTTAACGTTTGTAGAGACCATAAGCTTTATAGACCATGATAATGACAATGCCTCGTGAAGGTTAAAATGTGTATGACTTGAACTAAGTATCACTATCCCACAATACTGTGAAATTTGTGAAATTTATATAATCACTTAATCTCAATAAAGAAAAAAAATGTGTCTCAGTTAACCCAGTGGGGTTTAGTTGGGATTTCTTCTATTTACCTTTTCATCATCTACCTACTGAAAAACTTCTATAAGCTAACCATGGAAGTTAGGTTATCCTATCATGTAACAAACTTAAGTGTATACAGGTACATCTTCAAGATATACGAAGTAGTGGGTAATCCATACATGAATAAGTATCTCTGGTTAATACTTGTGGAGGTAGAAAATGAAAAAAAAAGTAGATTATTCCATTGGATTATTTCATTGTTTTTTTTCTGAAGGCACTTAAGCAACACATTTTTTGTTTGTTCTGAAGAAGAAAAATTCCTATATCTATGAAACTAAAAACATTGGTGAATCTGTTCACATGTTTATTTGCTAAGTATAGTATCAGTCCATAAAGCCTGGCTTTAACATCCAGATGTTTGTCTTGAGAACCGAATAGTAAACGGAAATAATTCACTGTGTTGCCAATTGTTCTTCCACTTCAGTGGGATTTAGAAGGCATTTGGAAATTAGCTATAACATATAATATTTGCATGGTAGATTCAGCCTCTCTGAATTCTAGCAACAGTCTACTCCAAATGAAGTACAAGCTATGCATGGAAAACTAACCAATGTTTCCAAGAGATTTTGATTGAATATACTAATTTCCAAAAGGAGGAAGTCATCTTTTGCAGCATGACTTAGGGACTTGGGGAGATATAATTTCTGTCTGTGGAAAGCACTACCATATGGCTCTGATAGCAGGCATTTTTAATCCTTGAAAATTAGATTTTAAAGCAGAAAAGCCCAGGGATGGTGTGAGTTCTTGCACTTTGTCTCCATTCCTTCCAAAACTGCCAACCAAATTATGGAAAAAAAAGGGAAAATTTTCACCGTAAAGTGAATTTTCAAAATTCCTAAAATGCTTTCCTAAACATTTATTACCCAAGTTTTGAGGCCACTATGGATAGGAGGAGTGATTAAAAATTTTAAATGATTAAAAATGATTAAAAATTAAATGATTAAAAATTTAAATCACACAAAAAAGAAGTTACCATTGAAATTAATTCTATACATCAGATCAAAATTGGTTCATTAGCAGTTAGTCCTTAGGGACACATTTTGGAATTGTAACATTGTTCTAAAATACCATTTCATGTAAGATCTGTCATTAATTTTATAAGAAGTTTGTTTCTGGGGAAGCAGATTACATGTATATCTTTAAAAATAAGAGCTTGTTTTCCTATACCTTTACTCAAATGATTTGTTTTTCTGCAAAGTTGAGTCTAAGCTTTCCTCTCATTCACAGTCTGTGTGTTCCTCATGATCTTTGACCTAAGCCCATACAATGGTGTGCCGCTTCCCCAAGCCCGTGCTTATGATCTTGACCTGCACAATCCCCTCAGGATTGGCAGAATAATTTAGAAGCATATCGAAGAACACTAGGTTTTGTTTGCATTTCCTATTTGGTTGAATCCACTGTTTCAATTTTTCTCTAAAAGAAATATATGTTGCTAGATATTAAACAGCTTTATTTAATGTCTGACTAGCAGCTAGAAGCTGTCTAATGAAACTCTATGGGTCTCAGGAAATTTTGTTAGCTTTTATAAATCCTCTGACTTATTCTAAGGGTATGAAAAATTCTGTTACCTTTAGCTATCGCTTCATGGGTGTATTACATACTGTGGCTACTTGAATATCTATACATTTATACATATATAAATATATATATGCATAGTTTTAATTACATGCATATATCTCATTTGTTAGGAATTATAGAAGACCTAAAAGATAGTAGTAATCTACCTTTATTCCCCTATGGTGATTCATTGCCTCAAACATATTACTAAGTGATAGCAAGCAGTTATTCAGCATTTCCTGTGTGTTAGAGGCAATCTATTAACAGGAACTCATATAATCTGTATAGTGTAGTATTGTACACTATACAGTATAGTGTACTGTAGATAAAGTGGATTCCTCAGGGTCACACAGCTCCTAAGCTGTGGGGCCAGAGCAATCTCCGATCCCAGCAACTATATCTTTCACCATGTACTATAATGCCTCTCCTGTGTCTTGTTTTGATAATCCTTTGCTTGAAGTTGTTACATAGCATCTGATAACAATTATAAAGAAGATAATTAAGTCCACTTGTGTATGGAATGACCAGTAATAATAATAGCACTGTGGTGACAGGGATGAACATAAAGCACCTTGAAGACATAGCCAAGCTGCACGCAGTCCCTGACATCCATTGTGACACAGGGAAATTGTGGTACAGGAACAGTAAGTAAGAACATTAAGAGCTACTTTTTGTTGCACTGTTCCTTACATGGCTCACTCAGAGTGACAGGATGTGAATGATAACCCGATAGGATAGCCACTGATGGTGTCTAGTTTATTACAATCCTTTGTCTAAAGGGTAGCTGTGTGCACACCTAGCCTCCAGCTGAGGGCGCTCTAGGGTAGTTCTGACCAATGAAATGTAGTTGGATGACAGGATAGTGATAGTTTGGGGATGTGATTTTTCTCCCTCCGGATTAAAAGGAAAAATCTGGGCACATAAACAGACATACTCTAATAACTCGAACATGCCTTGGATTCTCTTCCTCTTATGCCACAGCTCATGCTGTACGCTGTGCATTTCCCCCACTAACCCCCTCACCTGGCTGCAGTATCTTCTCATTAGAAAGAGGCCTCCTAGCCATATTTTTTTAACCAAATTATGAATCTTCTAAGCATCGTCATAGTCAAAACAAAATAGTAAAACTACCGGTTTGGCGGATGAGAGAAATAAATGCAATAATGTGTGAAAATTATCTCACATGTTACAAAACAGGCTTTCTCCTGTACTTAGCAGAAGGGATTTTTAGCTTTTCCCCTGAAGACTGCTCTTGCAATGTACTTATACATGAAAACATTCTGTGTTTTCTTCATTTTCATGAATAATTTCTGTATCTTCCTTAGCAAACAAATGGAAACTTTGAGGAATCTAGGGAGTCTTGTTTTACAGTATTTGTTTTCAACTGTACTAAAATTGTATGTTGTTCTAGAGCTTAAGCTAACCTGAATTTATTTCACAGACTTTTGCTTTGTTTAGAGTTCAGATCAGCAGACGGTCAGTTTAAAAAGGTTTTATTGAATAGTCACAGATCATTGCACTGGGGACAAAGAGAGCAAGCAAATAGATGTAGGCTAGAGAAACTCAGAAAAAGTCAAGTATTCCCATCGCTAACAGAGTACTTGAAGAGTATAATTCAAAATCAAATAAATATAAGTCGATATTTACAAATGTAGTTTGGGGGGACTACATTGAAAGAAGGAATAAAGTAGCTGATACGATACTTTATATTAACTTTCATTAACACTGCTAATAATAATATTAGAGTACATTGTTCCACACTAGGGGATGGAAAACCCTCCGGGGTTAGAAGATACTACCCTTTCTGATGACATATTGCCCCGTTGTGTGTTCTTTTTGTTATTTGGGGATTGGTTGGTTATCTTAGTATATTCTCTGTTGCTGTTATAGAATGCCTAAGAGTAGGTGATGGTGACATATGAAAGTCGAGGTGTATTTTTCTCCTGCTTCTGGACACCGGAAGTCCAAGACTGAGTGGCTATATCTGGCAAGGGCCCTGTCCTACACAATATGGTAAAGGAGTGGAATTGTAAAAGCTAGTGCGAGGGGTTAGGGAGGGCATGAAGAAGGCGGGGAGGGGGCACGTGTTTTTACAATGACATGCTCTCAAAGCAATAAAACCAGTACAGTCAGAACTTTTTCACTTTCTCCCTCAGGAATTTATGGCATCTCTATCAAAAGATATGAATCTCCCTTAGTGAACTGAGTAACTTTTTTTTTTTTTTTTTGTCAGTTGTGGGCCTGAACTCTGGGCCTGGGTGCTGTCCCTCAGCTCTTCAGCTCAAGGCTAGTGCTCTACCACTTGAGCCACAGCGCCACTTCCAGTTTTCTGGTAGTTAATTAGAGATAAGAATATCATGGGACTTTCCTGCCCGGGTTGGTTTTGAACCACCATCTTAGGATCTCAGCCTCCTGAGTAGCTAGGATTACAGGCGTGAGCCACTGGTGCCCAGCTGATCTGAATAACTCTTCCTGGATTCACCTCCCAACTCTGCCCAGATCAGTTAATTTTTATGTGAGTTTTAAAAGGGGCAGGACATATTCGAATTATAACATGTGGCATGAAAAAGATACCTTCGCGTTTGAGACATCCCTACTTGGACACAAATGAATTTGGCAAAGGGTAAGGAAAGAAGAGAGAGAGAGAGAGAGAACAAAAAGTAAGGTGAAAGATACATGGCAATTCAGACCAGAATTTTTCTACTTTCACAATGGGGCAGAGATGGAAGGATGTTAAGGAGGTATATATGGTGAAAAAGCAAGCCAGAAGAATAGAAAAAATATGTGTACACACCCATTAGAGCAGTTGACCTACCCTCTAATATCTAGCAATGATATTCTTAAAAAAAACAAGCAGCTTTGTTTTTATATACCTCAAAATGGTAGCTGGTGCTCAGTTATTCTCATAAACAACAACAACAACAAACCATATAGCCACCGCTGGCAGAAGGGATCCAATGCCAATCAAAATAATTAACATCTTTACTCCTATTTATTCTATACAAACTACATAACAAGGTAGCATAGCTCCCTCTTAATCATGCTGGTGTTACATACAATTTTTTTAAACAAGTTCCCTTTTTCTATAAAATACGTTCTTCTACTAAGTTAGGCTCAAAGTGAGGCTATTGGAACAAAATTCATATCCCACATCCTTCTGCTACTGTATTATGGCTCCTATGCTCTGGTTATATGTTAATAGTTTTCTGACATCTGAAATAGCAGCCCCATTTGAGCCCCATGGAGTGCTTTTATCTCAAAGGGATTCAGCCTTAACTACAGATGGGCTTGTCGGCATGGTCTAGATGACATTTTTATAACCTGTAATGTTCTACAGCAAGATGTGGTTAATGAACCTTCACATCAGCCAGCTAGAAAGTGCTTCGTTCCTAGAGGAAGGTCTCATTCACACCAGTTGCTGAGCCTCCTAAACACGGAGTTATTACTGTGCGAATGAACTAATGAAAATTGAGACATGGCTACATTATTCATTTGATCATGATTGGAATGAATCCCAATATTTCAACCTCGTATTTGTACCCTTGTCATACTCTTTGAGCACAGCCTCATTTGACCTTTTGCTTTTGTAACAACCCCCTTCCTATGCTTGGAGGGAAAGGATGGCCCCCTAACTGTGCTTCCTCTTGCTTGGCCTGAACTTCAAAATGAGCTAGTCCTACTGCAATCTGGCTTCCAGACATTTTACAGCCTGGACTCAAGTGATGAGACTGACTGCTTAGAAAAGTATCATGAAGGATACAGGAGAATCTTGAGTGATAGGTCTTTGGAATACCTGAGACACACTGTCTTTCATACGTCCCTTCTATTTGCCATATTCTATTCTCTTAAATTTTGTCTTTGGGGCTTTTGGATCCTACAATGGTGGATGTAAATTCAACGAACTGTGGTTGAGCATCTGTTTGGAGTAAGGCACTGTGCTCTGTGGTGGGAGGTCCCCACTTCATACAATCCATAAAGTGAGATCATAAGTAGGCTACATCATGATGCAATGAGCAACCTAGTGATGTCTTCATTTTTATGGCATTGCCATGTCGAACAGAACCAATGCCATAAAGGGAGATAGAAGCCAAATGCTGAAGTTCTTTCCAAGTGGCATGCAAGGAGAAAGTACCAAGGAGCTGGCATCAGGACAACTTGGAGGGAGATTCCAAGTTTGTTAGCATAAGGAAAGATGGGTTGCCTGGTTTCTCTGCTATCAGCAGAGAAATCTGGTATGTGGCTTCAGTGGATCATGTGGCAAGAATAATTGGGCAGTGAGATTCAGAGGTGAGTGAAAAGGAAGTGAGACCAGACAGAAAGCACATGGCTGGATATGTGATGTGCCATATGGAAGGGCAAGGAAACATCACTCACCTTGATCTCTCTTCCAGGGGGAGGCATCAGAGGTTTCTTAGTAATATGATCCTTCTAATGCCCAATGGAGAATGATAGGGGCCAATCACAAAGCCTGTATATTGGATGAGGGTACGTGATCTACAGTCATGGAACAAAAGAGAACTATACAGATGGTGGAGAACCTGATAGGAAAATTCAAAGAAAGAATGAAGACTCCAGAGTATGTACTAGGAATGCTGGTGCCTTGTTCTGCAGGGTCCTGCAATCTACATTTATGAAGAGGAAAATGCTATGGTCACCTGTGCTTGATAATTGCTCTTAATCTTCCTGGCACTATTTCTGGCAGACCTGCTCATTCTCTAGTTCCTCTTTCTCTGGGCTGATTTATGATTTATGCCCACCCAGAATTCCCTTTTAAGACTAAAGCACATAACACATCTGTATCCACATGACGAGAATCATCAGAATCCTCCATGGTTAATGAAAAGATGAAGTTGTTTTTGCTAAAATATTAACAAGTCTGTGAGTTAACCTCTGCAATAGTTATGGTAATGAGAGGATTCTCTGCCCTGTGCCAGAGAAATAGGAAGTTATCTGGAAACTTCTGTGTTATATAAGGCACATCCATTTGTGGAGGAACAGAGTTTGACCTTTCTGCAGACATGAGATGGAAAATGGTAGAAATTAACCAATGATATTTAGGCAAGGATGGTTCACAAGACAGAAATAGATGCTAAGCAATGTTTATTTTCAAAGTGTAAATGCATTGTTTCTTTAAAATGTCATATCACACTGATGTTAGAAAAGTGTGATGTGTAGTGCTATTATATTATTTTACTTTTCCAAGTGCACATCCATTAGGCAAAGTGTTGATAAGTTAGGGGAACTAGTCATAGGAGACTGACATTACTGCTAACACTGTCCCGCTTCACCTCTATGAAGATTTCCATTTCTTTCCCAGGCACTTCCTGGCCAGTTTGCATGATCAAGCCTCAGGGGTCTAATTGTTCATGTCCAACACTTCTGTAATATAGGAATCCTGTTCTTTCCTCCTGAAGTGCAGAGACACCTTAGGGGCAGGTGATAATGACCACTTGAAAGAGCATAGACTCCTGTAAACAGATTAAGGGTAGAAGTGACACAGATTATAAGAGACTTCTAGGGACTTCTAGGCAGCTAGAACATAATTATACAAATTAAATTTGGCCTAAGCAAAACAGGCTCATTCATCTTTCCTTGCCACATTTTTCAGGGAGACAGTAATGTGGGACATTGTAAATTTTCTATGCAAGGAGTAATAGATACTTTTTTTTAAAGCAAAGCCACTGTTGATAAATCCATTTTTTTTTCCTATTTACCTTTTGGCTCTTTGGCATCTAGAGATTTCTAGAACCCTTTATTATTTAAATATTTATTTACTTTTAAAAATTGAATTTGTTTATTGCTTAATTGGAGTAAATTGACATTAACAAAATGTATCATTTCCATCATAATTTAAAGATCAAGGTATTTTAAAGACAAGTCCGTTTACTTCTTTCAGGCCACCATTGTCCTCCTTTTTTGTTTTCAGCTTCCTGGTCATTTCTATTATATGGTTATACATATAATATGTACATAGATAAAACCAAGGTTTTATATTTCTTTGTTTCTCTTACTAACTAAAGTTCATGTCGTATTGAAATTACCTATTAGTTATCTAACTTTTTTTTCTGTTCCAAGATCCTGTGCAGGACACAGGATATCATCTCCTTAGACTTCTCCTTGGCTGTGAAAGTTGTTTTTGGCAATGTTGTTTTAGGAGACAATCATAGTTACCTTTTACTTGAAGCCACTTCTTATTCTTTCTTTTCTTAATTAGTAGGCATTATTTGCACAGTGTACAATGGTACAGAGTTTCCTTATGAAATTTCCGTACATCTTTAATGTGCTTTAATTATAGTCACTGCCTGTGTATCAATTCTTATTTTCCCTCTCTTCTCCCTTTCCATTCTCCCATTCCTCCAATTCACTTTTCCATTTTAATATCCTTTGCCTCCCTCCCTCGATTCCACATATGAGAGAAAACATGCATTACTGGCTTCAGTGAAACTGACTTGTTTCATCTAACATGTAGATCTTCAGTTCCATGCATAAATCTAGCAATAAAAATGGTTGTCCTCAAACAGTGGTATCATGGTAGACAAGTATTTCTTTAATTGTATTGTCATTTTGCTTATCTCTATGTTTCAAATAGATATAAAAGTCTCTATGATGAATATTTTAAATTAGAATAAAAATGAGCATTCTACTCTGAGTAAAATAAAGTCAACTTCTTTCTTAGCATACTTGATTATATTCTACTACTTCCTATTTTCAACAATAAAGATGAACAATTACATAGACTTTGTTTTAAAAGAGCAATAGACAAATGAAACATATTTAATTGAGTTGAATACTGGCTCTTGGGTGTAGTTTTCTTCTCTTGATATACCAAAAGCTAGGGCCTGGACTATGGAAATGTGAAAATTTAATTTTCCCTCTTTCTTGATGAGATAGTGTGATTGCTGATTTTTGCAAGGTAACATCATTGTGCATCCTTTAGATATAATGGAACTGTATCGATAATGTGACTTGCATTGAGATGGCTAAGAAATTTAGCATTAGTTAAATATGATGAATGAACAGCAATACATTTGAAAAAGATATATTGCTGAAAGGTCAGAAGTTATGTGACATCTAATTAAAATTTTCATGAGTTAGGTGCCTGCTGCTTACGCCTATAATCCTAACTACTCAGGAAGCTGAGATCTGAAGATGGCATTTGAAGCAAGGCTGGACAACAAAGTCCATGAGACTTTTATCTCTAATCTCCAAAAATGGAGCTGTGGCTCAAATTGGAGAGTGGTAGCCTGGAGCAAAAAAGCCAGAGAGCAGTGCCCAAACCTTGAGTTCAAGTCCCAGTACTGGCACAAAATAAATAATAAATAAATGAAGCTCTCTTCGAGTTGTATGCTTTTATTTTTTTCTATTTTCCCATTTTCTATTTTATTTTAGTTAAGGTGTAAGAAAAATTTATCAATCCTGTGATAACACTTCAAACAACAAAATTTCTGATGACAGACAAAAAGAACATATTATTTAGCTTCAGATTTGATTCTGGTTCAGATAAAAGAAATTGAAACAATCTTGTTCTCTATTGCACATTACATACACAATCCTGCTAGGCTGTTCTCAGATTAAAAAAATATAAAATATATATTTTACATGTGTCAGAGGGTGTTTTAGTCATAAAAATGCTTTTTATCAACTCCAGGGAACTTCACTTTAGCAAACATTGAAGTCAGAACACATAAAAAACACAGCAATTTCAAGAGAAGGAAAAGAGTATTTCATACACATTTCAAAGAAAATTTTTGTTATTATTCTGTTCAGATACTTGTTTTGGACCATGTAGATGGAATACAATATTTGGAATGCTATCTTCATTAGTTTGGGATATCAATTTTCTAAAGGAGAAATATTTGGTTTCATTAGTGAATTTATGACCTATGAATGCTGGTATGCAATTTAGAAATTTAGTAGTATTTCAATAAATGAGTAAATGTGTGATTTCATCGTTTTGCTCTTACAGTGAGTGAGCAACTGATGGTTGAGCTGACTCCCATTAGTATAGAATTCTAACCAGGGCATCTGCAAGCCAGATGACAGCCAATGCTGTGCACAGCAACAACATTCTTTTCTCCATGTAGGACATAAATAGGAATGACACAGGTATTATCAACTTGAATATGCTGTTTTCCCTCTGGAGGTGAAGTGTAGCAATATGCCAGACTTTGTATAGACTAACATACAGAAAATTAAATAAAAACAAACAGAATCTGGGGCAAAAATGGTCTTATTTCTCAAAGAAGATAATCAATGCAAACAAATTTTAGTTTCATTCACAGGAGCAAATAATTGTACTGAATCTGTCTGTTAAACTTGGGTCTTCCTTGAAGGAAATAAAGATAAAAGTAAAGAGTCTTGTGGGTTCATGCTTCTGCCAACCACCTTTTCTTTCATTTGGTGAGACTCAGATCAGTTTCTCAATTAGCCAAATATGGAGGGGAATGAAAAAAAGAGCTGATATTAATTCCCAACCTGAACATATATAGCTCAAGGGTATTAACTCATTTCCCATGAGAATCCCTATTGACATATACTAAATATCAACTTGGTTAATTCTTTTACAGTCTTGATCAAATCGATAGAAAAAAATAAAATTACTGTTTTTTACTTAATTAGTCATTTGGCTGTACAAAATTATGGATTGAAGTTATTGATTGATTCTACTTTTATAGACATGGCACCAAAGAATGAAAGGTCTAACAAATATTGACAGCATAGATTTTTTTATTGTGAAAATACCATACAGAGGGGTTACAATTACATGGGCAAGGTCATGAGTACATTTCTTATCAAGCATTGTTGCCTAAAAATTTTGTCACTTTAACACATTAGCCACCTTTTAACATGGATGGTGAAACTTCCTCCAGTCAGTGGCCTGAGTAATCAAAAGGGATAGTTTTTCAAAGATCTCACAAATGCGCATTTTATAACTACAATATTTTCTTTATCCAAGCATCAATTTTGGAGTCCCTAGGCTGGTTCCATTGTATCAGCTACTTGGATGTGCATGTTTTGTTGGTTGTGGGGCTTAAGCTAAGAGTCTAGGCACTGTCCCTGAGTGCATTTTGCTCAAGACTAGCACTCTACCACTTTGAGCCACAGATCTATTTCTGGTTTTTGAGTGCTTAATTGGAGATGAGTCTGACGACTTGTCTACTCCAGCTGGCTTCAAACCCAGCCCCTCACATCTCAGCCTCCTGAGTAGCTAGGATTATAGGGGTGAGCACAGGTACCTGGCTTATTTGTTCTTTTGTTGTTTACTTCTTTTGAACTCTTTATTTATTCCATGTATTAATACTTTGATGAAAAGCTTGCAAATATTTTCTGCCATTCTGTGGGTTCTCTCTTGATTCTGGAAATCGTTTCCTTAAATGTGTATAAGTTTTTATTTTATTTTCTCTTACTTTTTATTTGATGCTGCTCCATTTGTCATCTCATGCTCTTAATTGATGAGCTACTGGAGTTCTGTTCAGGAAGTTTTTGCTTTGCCTGTATCTTCCACCATTTTCCAGTGCTGTCATGCAGTAGATTTCAAGTCTCATGTTAAGATCTTTGCTTGCAATCAATTGATTTTAGTATAGGATAAGGGACAGAGGTCCAGTTTCAGCCTTCTGTATGTGGATATCTACATTTCCCAACACCATTAGTTATAGAGACAATCTTTTCTTCAACATGTTTTAGGCTCCTTTGTCAAAATAGGTGGCTGTAATTGGGTTTATTTCTGGGTCTTTTATCCATTGGTCAGTTTGTCTGTTTTTGTGCCAATAGCTTGCTGTTTTTATTATTATGGCTTGGTAAGGTAATGCGAATGGTATTTTGATACTTCCAGCATTGCTCTCTCCCCACCAGGTTGCTTTGGTTATTCAGTTTTTATGCTTCTATATGAACTTTTGGATTGACTTTTCTATTTTGATGAAGAATGACCTTGTGATTCTGATGGAGATTGAATTGAACCTGAAATGGGTAAAAACTGAATCCATTTTCTCTAAAACCCTCTTATTCACAATAGTGTCAGAATTCCTAACCTAGTATAATTCTTCATTTCCTGTTAAACAACATTGCTGAAATTCTCAAACAAATTTTGAAATGACTTTTTAAAAATGGCAGTATGGAGTCTGAACTTAGCACCATATCCAGGCTAGGTTAGCGTTCTACCACTTGAGCCTTTTTAGCTGTACTTGTTTCCAGATAGAATCTCATGTTTCCAGGGAAATGTTTGCTCCTTCTTGAGTGAATAGAAACCTTGAGATGGGCTCAATGTGCTGGATTTCTTCTCCATTGCTAACCTGCTATGCATGGGAAATCACTGTCAGACCAAATTCCAGCATGCTGTGTAAGTCTGTTAGTTGAATTTCTTCTGTGACCAGGACTACCAGCCAATCTCTCATCACCAGGACATCTGACTGGTCTTATAGCTTCAGGTCCCCATCCCTTGGGGCAGCTGATGATGAATTTTAAGACTGCATGCTTTTCTCTGTATTGCCTTTCCATTTCTCTGTGCTCTGACCTGTCCAGTCACCCCTTTCTTTATTCCAATACTCTTCCTCTCCTTCCTAAAGATGTAACTCTCCTTTGTTTCCCTGATGTGCTTTATTCAGAACTACAAAGAGGAAATTCTAATCCTCCATTGTGACTTCAAATATCATCCTGTGCATACACTGCTATCTGGTTAACCGTACTCTATAGTTGTAATTTCAAAATCTCCCAGCTACGGAGTTAAACTAGATCTTAATTTTTTTTTAAACACTGGTGATTATTGAATTTTTTAAAAAAACGTGGTGTTGTTCCTACTTTTAAAGCATTTTATGGCTTTGATTAAATTAAAAAATAATGACAATGAATGATGAATATATCTGGCAAATATTTCATGTACACTTAAAATATAACAAATTATTTAAACATTATTATTTTTATCAAGAGTTCAGCTTGGGAAATGGGCATGCTAAACTCAGTTTTTAGATTTTTTTGACAAATTTTTGTCTTCATATAACTTCATTGTTTTCTTTTATTGTACTCCATCGGATAGTATGTGTTTAGTAGAATCTCAAGTCACCATAGCAACCGACACAATTCACATTTATCACAGTGGCCTAATATACATTGACAGTTCATGTAATTACAGAAAATCAGCTCCATTATAAGTAAATGATTTATATCCTTTTAAAATTTAATTTATAAACTCTTATTAGAGATGAGTAGACCTCTAGAAGTTTGATATTTTACTCATATTTTAGACATTTTGGCATCTGTTTCTATAAGATTCTTGTATTTGATTGACTGACTATAATTGTGCAAATATTATCAAAATATTAATTCTGAAATGCAGTGAAAGGCTGTACCTTAATGATATTTCAGACAATGAGTTATCACAAAGGCATGCAAAACCCAAGATAAAAGAACAATTTGAAACTCAGCAAGAATGAAATAATGAGTCAGCTGTGAAGAGACAAATTTCAGCTTTATTTTATTCATATAAAAGTTCCATAATGAAATATGAATTAAGCTTTTGGCTTAAAATGTTCATGATTCTAATCACAGTTATTGTTTATAAACTGGAAAATATGACAGAAGGTTGACTAAAATAAGATCTAAAAATATACATAAATTTGCTTTAGAGAATTTGGTGAGGTGTGTGTATATGTGTGTGTGTGTGTATTTGTATGTGTGTGTGTGTGTGCACGTGTGCGCATGTGTGACCTAATTTGTTTGGGTTCCTAGAGCTACAGGGACAATTCAAATTCTCAAAGGGCAAAATGAGAGGCCTAAGTATAGCATTCAATTAATTCATACAGTTTAAAAATGAAAGCATCTTTCCTTTTACATGATTTCAATGCAAACTTCTCCATTTAAAAATATTAATCACTTCGTTATTTCTACCTTTGTTTCATTTCTCTATTTTACTCCATTTTCATTTCATTCTCTTCCTTTAAAAAGCACCTTGTCCTTCACTCTTCCTCTTCCTTCTCCTCTTCTGTTCCTCTTCCTCCTTTCTCTCCTCCTTCTTCTCTTCTTCTTTTCTTCCTTCCTCCTCTTCTTTGTTTCTCTCCCTGACTTCTGAGCAGGTTCTTCATGACCACACTCATTGTTCACCCATGTAATGTCTACTCTTACTGATTCAGATATTTCACTTGTTTAAACCATGTAATATGTGCCTATGAAAACTAACTGCCCCTCCCCTCAATAAAACTTAGATATTGACAAAAAGCTATTTCTAAGCATGTATTTCCAGTACCAAGCTACCCTATTACTCCTGAAAAATCAACACCATACTTTTTGTCCATCATGGGACTTGAACTCAGGATTTGGGTCCTGTCCCTGAGCTCTTCTACTCAAGGCTTTGAGCCACAGTGATTTTTCTGGTGATTAATTGGAGATCAGAGACTCATGAGCTTTCCTGCCCAGGCTGGCTTTGAACCACGTTCCTCAGATTTCAGCTTCCTGAGTAGCTAGGATTACATGCATGAGCCACTAGTGCCCAACTCAACACCATACTTGTAAGACAAATCCATTTGTCTTCCATCTGTGTAGATTTCACAAATGAATACAATTAAAAATCAATTGTTTTTCCTTTGTAAATTGCATTTTGTGAACTTACTTGCTCTATTTAATGTTGGTAAGATTCATTTAACATTTTGGGTTATCTGTATATCTCATCCAGTTTAGTAGATGCCTGTACCACAATTGATTTATTACTCTGTCTGGACACATGGATGGTTCCAATTGTGTGCAATAAAATATTCAAATAAGATATTATCACAATTTTATACAAACTTTTTCAGGCATTAGAAAAAGAGGGATTATTTTCCAAATCATTCTTTGAGATAGACATAATCCTTAAAACACAGCAAGAAGGATATTACAAGAAAAACAATTTCAAATTCATTTCACTGATGGGTATGCATGCAAACATTCTAATCAAAATATTATCAAATTGAATCTAATAGTGCATATAAATATGAAATATTAAAACCAGGTGGTATCCATTCTAAGTTCTATAACAGAACATTAGAAACTATATAAATATAATTTATTACAGTAGCTCATAAAGGAGAAAGAATACCTTAGTTGATGTAGAACAAGAGTTTGCCAATATTGAAACTGTACCTATGAGAAAAAGTTCACCCTGTTGAAGTTAAGGAGTACTCCAAAAGTGTTAGATACAACATAATGTAGGAGGCATTTTTTAAGTTAATAATAATGAAAGGGTGTTGACTATTTCTTCTCATACCAGAGTTTTCCTAAATGTCCCAGGGAGTACTGTGGCAGTAAAGATCAGATGTTTAAGAAGTGTAAATGGAAAAAAATGAAAACAAAAATACACCTAATATGATTTTTTACAAAGAAATAAAATACCTTAAGCTATATTATTAGGTAAATTAGGAAGACTTAACAAGACTTTCTTGACCTTGTGGCTACTGACTCTGTGGATTTGTTATAGTGGGCTATCTTGCATAATGTGGCCTGTTGGCATCCCTGGTCTTTTTTACTAGATGTCTTTATTGCTTTCCCAGTGTAACAATAAAAATATTTTCAGACATTAGCTGGGTGCTGGCTAATTACAGATATGGCCCTATATTCTACCTCATCTGGAGGGTAAATTCATGTGGATTGAGGCTTGAGGCCAGCCGAGGTAAAAATTGTCCTAAGATATTTTCTTTATCAATAGTTGAGTGTAGTGGCATGTGGCTGTTATCACAGCTATACATGAGCTAAGCAGAAATCAGAAGGTTTGTAGTTCTAAGCAGAGAAAAAAGCTGGACATGGTGGCATGCACATGTCATCCTAGCTATAATGGGAAATATAAAATAGCAGATCATAGACCAGGTGCATATCGTGAAAAAAGCAAGATCCCATCTCAAAATAATCAGTGTAAATGAAGGTTGTGGGTAGGGCCCAGTATTAAAGCATCTTCCAAGGAAGTGTGAGGCCCTGAGTTTGAACAGTACCAGTCCATCCTCCACCCCCAAAATATCTTCAAGCATTTGCAAATATCTCATGGGGAAACAATCACCTTTAGGCCTTGAGCTAATTGTAAGTTATATACAGAAAAATGTCAGGTATACTTTATATACTAGCAGCAAAGAAGTAGATTATACAAAGTAAAATACATATATAATGATATTAAATAATATTCAGTACCTAGAAATAAATATATAAAATCTTATATGATGCTATGGAAACAAACTTTTCTAACCGAAGTGGATGTATCTCAGTAGTAGAAGACATGCTTATCATCTGTGACAAATGAGAGAGGAGGTGGGGAAGAAGGGAAGAAAAGAAAAAAGGAATAAAAGAAATAAGAAAGAATGGAAGGAAGGGAGAAAGGAAAGAAGGAAGGAAGGAAAGAAAATGAAATAAAAGGAGATTATAAGTGATTTAAACCAGGTGTCAATGGGTAATGTCTGTAATCCTAGTCCTTGGATGACTAAAATCTGGAGCATCATGCTTGTAAGTCATCCTGGATAGAAAAGTCTAGGAGACTTCCTCTCCAAAACAACAGCAAAAAGCAAGGCTGTAGGCATGGATCAAGTATTAGAACACCAAATCAGCAAATGCAGAGAGAGCCCCGAGCTCAAACCCAGGGTTTAATAACTAATAACTTTTAGGCTTTGGGGCAAAACCAGATTTATTATACAGACATGAAAACATTCATTATTTTAAAAAGATAGATTGGGTTATTATAATTTTAAAGAGTATTTTGTTCTTCTCAAGTAACACAGTGGATTATTTTATTAAAGTCCTTCTAGTAGAGCTAATTGTAAAAAACTGGAATGTATGTAAATGATTGTAAACACACACACACACACACACACACACACACACACACACTTCTCTCTTGTAAGTCTTCATCACTGGAAGATATACAAGCATTTATTCTTATACTGAAAACAGTGTAGTCAAATTCTTATTTAGAGGGTATTTAATAATCACTGCTAAATTATGAAGGGCTTAATTTGTCCATGATGAAAGGAGTTCTGTTAGGGTAGATGTTGGTTTATTACCAAATTCCCCTTTAGATATATAACTTAATCTTCCCTAAATGTTATATATTCTTCTGATTCCTTTTCTTTAAACAAACATTTGATACTTAATAGTCTCTTTGGTCAATTTTCTGATAAGATTCTTTGATTAAACCTTCTAATTTATCTAATTCCTTGAGATACGTATCACTAAGTAATGGATTGTTTATTTTAAAATTCATTCTGCATATTTGAGTGCTTTAAATGCAGTTATAAGTTGTACTTCTATTTCTCAAATGGAAGTATGAATGATGATGACGGTTTGTGATCTGAAAGAACCTTTAAGTTCAAATACTTTCCCCAAGAGAAGCTATTACTGTCATCTCAGTTTGTTAATGGACAAAACCAAGAAGGAGAGTATCTCCAGAAAACTGGAAATATTCAAGTATCTTCCTTATCCTGTACTTTTTTCTTTTTCTTTTTGGTTTAAAACAACAGAAGTTTATTTTTCTTTACAGTCAATGTTAATAGGGTTTTTTAATACTTAAATTTTATTGTAAAGGTGATGTACAGAGGGGTTACACCTACATAAGTCAGGTAATGAGTACATTTCTTTTTGAACAGGGTTATCCCCCACCATCACCATGATTTTCTCTCATTTTTCCCCTTGACATTCCATCCACCACTCTTCCAGGTTGTAAAGTTCATTTCTAATGTACTATCTAGTGAGTATCACTGTTGGATTGGTTCACCCTTTGTCTCACCATTTCTGTGATTTCCCTTCCCTTCCCAAATCAGATAAGCTTATATACAAGACAAAGGGTATAGAAATGAAAAACAGTGACAAAAGGGAATGAACCAAAGGGGAAAAAGAAAGAAAACATAACTGCAAATAGTACAATAAAAAATCTCATTTCCATTTCTTGGAGTTCATTTCAATAAACATCCTTTTATAATTATATGCACATAGCTATTGAGCCATTGTGATCCTCTTCTAAGAATATCTTCCGATGTTCTCACTGGGAATACTTAGAATGTTGTTCAATTAATCATGCCCAAGTGTAATTATTTGTCTTTTACTATCCATTGGATTTACTTATAGATTTATAGACATATTCTAGTTATTACAGATGAGGGAAACTAGGCTGCCTATGTTTCTTTGGGTCTGGCTTACTTTGCTTAATGTAATTTTTACTAAGTTCATTTCCTTATGAATGGAGCAGTGTCATTTTTATGGAAGCATAGATTTCCATTGTGTATATATACACCACATTTTCTAGATCTATTTGTTTACTGAGGAGCATCTGTGTTGATTCCAATCTTAGTTATGGTATACAATGCTGCAATGAATGTGGTTGTCCTGGTAGCTTTAGTATAGTCTATTGGATAAATTTCCAGGAGTGGAATTGTTAAGAGAGGTAGGTTAAACCCAAAGAAACCTAGGCTGCATAGTCTTCCTTATTTGTGGTAGCTGGAAAATGTCATAAATCTACAAGTAAACACATTAGAGATAAAAGATAAAATATACATCAGGACATGATAAATTATACAGGTCTCTTGTTTTGGAGAAGGTAAGGGAAACACAGAAAGAGTGGAACAAAAGGTGAACAAATGCAGCGGTGATACTCACTAGACACAATGTTGAAAACTACAACTTGTGGGTGGGGATGGGAGGGAAAAAGTGGGAGAGTGCAGAAGGCAAATAAAGGGGTGACACTATTCAAAAAGAAACGCACTCATTACTTGACTTATATAACTGTAATCCCTGTGTAAATCCCTGTGTAAATTTTATAAAAACTACATATATAGATATAGATCTCTCTATATTAATGAAAAGACACCACAAAACTCCATGTATGCTTCCATTTCTCTATAATTTCACGTGGATGAAAAAGTGTTTTAAAAGTATTTAATGCACATTAACTTAAAAGTATTTAATGTGCATTAAACATACAATATCTAATGTGCAAAATGGAAATGAATAAAACACGAAAACCTGATGGAGCATAATTTGTGGCATAAAATGGATTTCTGAATATTGTCTATCCAAAGAGAATAATTACGTTATATTTCTTATCAGTGTTCTTCTTAAACCATAAAAAATCAACAAATAATATTGAGACATTTGCCATTTGAAATATTTTCTGAACAAAATGCCACTCAATTTTGTTTTTTTTATGGTGGCGGATTTTGTATAAAAGTTATTTTTTGATGATGAGAAATCTGTATAAAGCAGTACACAATTAATGATTTTCTTATGGTCTTTAAAGGTGCTCTTTGTTGCATAGAACAGTGTATGGGGAAATTGTTTGAGATGAGTCAATATGCAAGGGAGGCAGGCCTTTATGAAGAGAGTTTACTTAACAGTAATTCAGCTGTTAAATTAGCCCATGACAAGAAAGCAGATTAGGAAAAGAAGATGCAAGAATGATTATCAATAAAATCCTGCTTCAGCTACAAATAATTAACTCAGAAATATGACACATTTTGTTTTGGTTTCCAAAGTCACCCTGATAACAAAGAGAAAAGGCTGATGAAGTCTCTTCATTTGTGAACATAAAACATGAGTGGTAGAAATCACTTCATAATGTTCAGAAGAGGATGAATGTGGGTTTGCTTGAGAGAATTAAGAAGATGCCTTTTTCCTGCCTGCTTATAAGTTATCAATGGTTCACTCAGTGTTGAGCAATCTTTGATGCATGCTTACAAAGAGAACACACACCTTCTATCTTCACCCAGCCTACAGTTCCGTGAGGAATGCAGGATAGATTAGCACATAGTAAATTCTTTATAAATGCCTGGTGAATAAAAGTTGTG
Source organism: Dipodomys ordii (assembly GCF_000151885.1). Lineage (NCBI taxonomy): Eukaryota > Metazoa > Chordata > Mammalia > Rodentia > Heteromyidae > Dipodomys > Dipodomys ordii. Next base: position 2,647,145 of record NW_012267264.1, read on the forward strand.
CTGGTGAATGCAATGAATGGTGAAGGTGTGTGGAGTAAAGTGAATGGCATGCTTTGACGGAGTGGGTGAGGAAAGGAAGAGGTACTTGGGTACTCTGCTCCAGGTTTGGAAGAGGCAGATTTTACAAGTGCATGTCCCTTGGGCCATACCTAGATCGAATTAATCAGAGAGAAAAGGTTATGAGAAGAAGGAGGAAATTTGCTGTTCAAAGACAGGATGGTAAAGCACACAATGACAGATCCAGAGAAAGGGACTTTAGGAAGATGGGACATTTTGCTGAAAGGGCACAAAGATTAGTAGGAGAGAGACTTTATAAAAAACCATACTTGCTCACTGAGGTCATATATTCGCCTATAGAAAGTGTCTTAAACACAACATTGTCATAAAACAACAAAAGTAAAAAGCTATACCTGCATAGAGCTTGTCATTTACTTACACATATTGATTTGCTTAATAATTCTCATGGAGTCCTCTGAGATGAGAGTTGCTGTTTGATTACTTTAAAGGGGAGAAAAACAATACACCATCAAGAATTCACCTTGTAAAGTTAGTTTTTTGACATAACATCTCATCTTATACATCTCATTATTGCAATGGGTTCACCTGTATCCCTATGTAAACCATTTGTTTTTTTTTTCCTTCCCCTCCACAAATTATACCAACATCAAATACAGTGAAAACAGGGGTTATACCATGGGGGAGGGACATACAAAGCAACAAAGATATCATCTTATAAATATGTTAGAAACAATAACAAGAAAGAAAACCCATTTGAGTCCCTATCTTGGGGTTCATTACAACTTTGGTGGGGGTCGGAGGAGGGTGGATGGGAGGGCAGGGATGGTAAGGCGAAACAGAAGAGGAGGCAACAATACTTGATAAGAAATGTACTCATTACTTTGCTCATGTAATTGTAAACCCTCTGTACGGTATTTTCACAATAAAAAAAACTTGTTAATAAAAAAAGTAAAAAAAAAGAATTTACCTAAGGGCAATAACTTCTTTTTTTTAATTTTAATTTTTTATTGTGAAAATACTGTACAGAGGGGTTACAATTACATGGTCAAGATAATGAGTACATTTCTTATCAAGCATGGTAGCCTCCTCCTTTGTTTCCCCTTCCCATCCCTTCCCATCCTCCCCCCGCCCTCCTCAAAACAAACATTTTATTTTATTTTATTTTTTGGGTCTGGTCATGGGGCCTGAACTCTGGGCCTGGGCGCTGTCCCTCAGCTCTTCAGCTCAAGGCTTGCGCTCTACCTCTTGAGCCACAGAGCCACTTCAGCTTTTTTCTTTTTGCTTATGTGGTGCTGAGGAATCGAACCCAGGGCCTCAGGCATGCAAGGCAAGCGCTCTACCACTGAGCCACCTTCCCAGCCCCCTAAGGGCAATAACTTCTAAAACGTGATAGATATTGATTGGGCTTTGACCCTGACCATGTGTTGAGGTTCATTACTTCTTTCACAGATTGTCCTTTAATGTGATGCAAAAATTTCATGTTGTTTTATATTAAATCATATTTGTGCTATCAGATTTGACAGTTCTTGTTTTTGTGTTAATGCAGTTTTTATGCATAGATATCCATGGAGAAATAGGAGAATAGAGATGTAGAAAGAGCCAGCACGTATATATAGCCACAAGGGTGCATTGATGGGAAGCCATTACAGAAGTGACATTTTTCTATCTAGGGAATCATAGTAAAAAAAAAAAAAAAAAGGAAACAGCTGTTGTAGGAGATAAGAAGTCATTTGTTCAAGGAGGTTACAATATTGGGGATTGACTCAAAAAAAATTAAAAATTGCTTTATTTAGGAAGCCTATGACCTCAAAAAGTTTCAAAGCGATAATATAAATGTCAGGAATTGATCACGCTACTTAGAAATTCATAACAATTTTTTTCCAGGCAGAAATCCCTTTCTTACTTGAATGCTAATAAACCTTGGTTTAGGCGTCGTTTAAACAACTTTCAAGCAAAAGCCTGTTATTTCAGTGACTCTCCAGGTAGAGACAGAGAGTTCACAAGTTTGAGGTCAGCTTTGGGAAAGTTAGCAAGATATTTTGTTGGTTTGTGTGATGAAGATTGAATCCAAGGCCTCCAGCTTTTAATCTTTTATGATTTGAGTCACACCCCAAGCTTTTATGCTTTTGTTTTGTTTTTGAGAGAGAATCTCACAAACTTTACTGGCTCTGGACTCAAGCTTGTGATGAATCCTTCCATCTCTGCCTCTCAGTATCTTGGATTGCAGACATGCACCACCATACAAGGGTGCAATCTTCCTTTTATTTAGACATGTTGGTGTTTAGTAAAAATGAATACAGGATGAAAAGTAATTCATTATTACCTCATTCATCCTTCCAGGAACTTGGTGAGGATTGACTCATTTAAATTCTTGTAACATCATAGTCGAGAAAACTGTTAAATCTACCTAAGATCAGTAGAATTTGCGAATGGATTTTGTTGAGGATAACAAACAGGCTTCCACTTGAATAGCTAAGGAGTCGTAGAATAGTGAGGGTAGGGAAAAAAGTTTCTATTTTCTTCTCTAATTTATGATTCTGTGTTTGGTTTATTAAACCTTTTCCCATAGAAATTAATGAAAATTATAAGCAGCAATAAGTTACAGATGTTATTTTTTTTAGTACTTTATTGTTAAAATTCTATTGAGAGTGACAAAGCAAAGACACACTAGTTGGAAAAATAGGTGATGAGTGGCCTTCAAGGGTCATCTAGCTCCTGACCCTCATGCCATTCACTTGTCCTGTCTATACTGTGTCTTAAAGGCTCAGCAGGTCTTAACAACATCACATAACTGTGGCCTCCTTCTAGATTTCACACGATGTGCAGATTTGAGGAAAAAAAATTAATGGAAGACAATGTTAAATGCCTGCATTAAAAAATACAAACTCCTTAAACTTTTGCTCTGTGATTCTGATTATGTGTGTTTTGTAAGTTATCACCTATTTTGTTAGTCATTTATTTTGCTTGATAAGCAAAGATACTTTAGAATTGTAGTGATTGATTTTGGTTAACTATACACATAAAACAAGACAGTCGTGGAAAATGGAATGATAAAAAGTTGATATATTTAACTGCCAATTACAGATAATTTTGGAGAACATAACATGGAAAGGAGATAGCACAGTGCAAAAACTGTGTATTATGGATTGGTAATTGACTCTAATATTCTTTTTTATGGTTTATATCTATATTTATTATCTTTAAGTAACTGTACAAAAAGTTCCCATTCTACAAAACAGTATATGAGTACAAAATGTCTGACAACATTGTTACCCATCGCTCCTAACCCATGCCTTCTCTCACTTTTTTAAAAAAATTGAGATTAAGTAATTCCATAATTTCACATATTTCACAGTATTGTGGAATAGTGATACTTAGTTAAAGTCACAAACACATTTTAAGCTTCACATCGTTATTATCATGGTCCATAAAGTTTGTGAATTCTATGAGTTTTGACAATGCAAATTATTTCTTCCACATCAGGTGATGATTACATTTCTTTCCTTTTGCTTAGTGTAGGCTGTCCCCTCTTTCCCTCTCACTCCTCCCTTCCCATCGCTGTCCTTGGGTTGCTTAGTTCTTTTTCTTCTATGTCCAATGCAGCTGATGGGCCCCTTTGTTGTATGCTGTTCCGTTTCCCACTTATTCTGTGTCCTCCTCCTGGTTTTCCTCCATTGTGTGCATATATCTACCATATATATGGTCAAGAACATGGAGTCATTTAGTAATGATAGGACAAAATGAGTGGCTGTCCTTCATTTCTCGAGTCCTGTTTATTTTGTCATATCTTCTTGCATTTTGGCTTTAGCATGCATATATCAGGGAGACCATGTGCTATTTGTCTCTTTGTTCTTGGCTTACCTTGCTCAAAAAATTTACTCTAGTTCCATCCATTTCCCTGCAAATGTCCTTTCTAATGGCTACATGATATTCCATTGTATATAGGCACCACAATTTTTGGATCCACTCATCAGTAGTGGGGCATCTGGGTTGTTTCCTGAGAGAAGATGGGCCCCAAGAAAAGGGGCTGCTGTCAGCTGGGTAGGTAGAGGCAGCAAAGCAGAAGTACTAGCATGGACAATTTCTTTAGAGTGGAGTTGAGATAAAGTCCAAGTCAGGATTCTGGTTGTCATATTCTACTGCCAATTTCAAGTTACTGTTTGTAGTTCATATTGTGCAATAGCTGTCACACACCAAGACATTTACATTTTTCTCTATTAACAGCTATCCCGTACCGCCAGTCCCGAATATTTCACCTATCAACTTCTATTTGTTATCTGCTATGCACATTGCCGAACATGGATTCTTGTCATTTGGTTTCTAATGTGCATAATAAAGCTCATCTTATCCCTATGTGGACATCTGGGGTTACTTTTCATGTGAAAAATATTATGCTATCAAGAATGACCTTGCAGGGAAGAGGATCTTTGTATCACTTCCTTCATGCAGTATATTTTAATCTACCATTCAGCCTTACAAGAAACCAAACACAATGCTATATCTGACTAAAACTTTATTAACACTGTTTTCTAAATCTTTATAGGTAGTGCTGGTACACCTGTCACTTTTAATGAAAACGGAGATGCTCCTGGACGTTATGATATCTTCCAGTATCAGATAACCAATAAAAGTACAGAATACAAAGTCATCGGGCACTGGACCAATCAGCTTCATCTCAAAGCAAGTATCAGTATAAACCTCTGTCAATATACACAGATGTCAAGAAGGAATGTGTGGTGTGTGTGGTGTGTGTGTGTGTGTGTGTGTGTGTGTGTGTGTGTGTGTGTGTGATTCTTCTCTAGAGGAGTCTCATATCTCTAAGGATTTAGTGAGATCTTTCTCCTTTTAATTGACAATACTCTCAGAGAAAATGTCTTTGTTCTGAAAGATACATGGTTTAAGCCTTGTATTCTGCATGTGTGTGCACTTGGTCACCAGTGCATGTACATGTGTCAGGGTGGGTTTGGCTGATTTGTAGTGAATTATAGTGTTTAGGCTAAGGGAAAGCCTGTACCACTTCGATTACATCATAAGGTGACACCTTAAGGCTACAACGATTGCCAGATGTGGACAGTGCTTGTATTTTTATCACCTCTTTCAGTTGCAATAGTAGGAAAGTCAATGGATCCCAGACGGTGGTGAGTTTATGTAACAGCCCTTCTAGCTGCCTGCTGTCCTGTCTCAGGCTCTCTTGCAGTCTCAGCATCACAAATTTCACACTTATTAGAAATAGCCACATGAAGGAGATCCTGGGTGTTGCCTGAAGCAGCTGGGAACTTGGTTTGACTGTGTATCAGTCATCCGTAGCGGGGCTCCATCTTGTTTGACAGGAGTCAGTGGGAAACCAGTGATCTGGGCACACCTGGATGACAGCTGGGAGGAGTGTCTTTATGTATAGTTGGCTGGTGGAGGGGCTCTAAAGTGGATCTTCTAGGGTAAGGGTCATCTTCAGGCACTGAGAGAGTGTCACGATAACTCAACCAAGAACAGTACAGGAGTTGGTTCCTCGACTGTCTCTGCTACAGAAACAGAACTATCTACAGGATCTTAGTGCCAAAGAATTTACTAGGCCAGCTATATGACTTAGAGTTTTCTTTTGTTGTAGTTGTTGTTTTGTTTTTGGCAGTAAGGGGCTTTTCAAATGCTTTCACCAGGAATAGAAATATGTTCTTTTTATTCTTCTATTGTTCCAGAGTGTAATTAATTCATCCTTTATTTTCTCTCCTCTTGATTCTTAAAGCTACCTCAATCCTGTGAGTGTGTGCATGTGCTTTCCTGTGTTTGAACCCATAGGAAACATCAGTGGGTATTTTTTGAATATTTTTCTTTCTTTGCTGTGTCCAAATATGTCCCCCAAAGTGATTTGTTTTTGCAGTACCATTCACCCTTGTTCTCAGCCACGGAGATGATGAGAGATTACAGAACTTAGAGGAAGGTGTCTCGTTTCAAGGAAATGATTCCTTAATAATTATCACAGCTCTGCATCCAGCAATGCAGAGACAGTTTCTGCTTCTAACTGTTGTAATATGTCAGCCTGGGTCTCTACAGTTTATTACTGTAACTGCTTCATGAGACCTTACTCGTTCTTTTGAGACTTATATTGATTTATTGAAACAAAGCTTTGAAAACTCCACAGGTTATGAATAATCTGAAAATCAATAGCTTTTGGACCAATGCCCTTTGGAACATAGATTTATTCAATATGACAAAGAGTTTTGACAAGTGTTAAGCCAGGCAAGTTACTTTCATCTGACTTTTATAAATGCCCCAAATGCCTGTTCAATTGAGGATTCACACAAACAGAATTCAATGTCCTAGAAATGCACGCACAATATATATAGTACCATGATACCTAAAATAATTAAACACACAAGCACACATGCGCACATCTATTTTTTGCCTAATGTATTTATTGTAAAACTTCATATCAAATCTCAAGCTGCTCTTTTATGTATATTTAACGGCCCATGAAAGTTTTATGTTTATGACTGTGTTATCGTTCATAAAATATATCAAAACAATTTGTCAGAATTATTTCCCATGTGGTGATGAGCACTTATAACTACCCAGTGGTGCTATTTGTACTGAAACAGTGAAAATGTAGCTAGCTCTCAGAAGGAAATAGTGTGTATGACTGTGGAGAGGAAGTTTGTAAATCAGGGATTGCATTCTGGGGACTGTCAAGACAAACCAAATAATTCTCCTTGGGAGCTGGGTAAACTACTTTTATTATTAGCAGCAGCAGTATTTGTAGTAATATTAATTATTAGTATTAATTATTTTGTGCTGGTGCTGCAGCCAAGACTCTGTCCCTTGACTTTTTCACTCAAGGCTGACACTCTACCACTTGAGCTACAGCTCCATCTCTGACATTTTTGGAGATAAGGATTGCACAGATTTTCTTTCCTGGTCTGTTTTTGAATCCCAGTCCCCAGATCTCAGCCTCCTGAGCAGCTGGGTATGAGCCACCAGTGCCTGCCTTAACTACCTATTTTTATATGTGGGGTCTGGGTGTTCAGAAAGCTACTGATTTGTTGACATTCTGCTTAGAGCTTAAGTAAGTGCAAAGTACATAGCTTGTCCCAATATCTCCCAAATGGAAACCTGGTAGCAGCCACTTTATAGGGATGCAAAAAAAAATTAATTGAAATAGCACGATAAATCTTCTAGTTCATTGCCAGGCATACATGAGATCCAGAAATATTACCTGGTATTATTTCCATGTTTCATGATCCTACCTGGGAAATAGGAGATCCTGTATGCAGAGTGGAGAAATTATGTTAGTTGTTTCTACCCATCTCTGATAGTAGCAAATTTCTCTGCACTTGAAATATAGACTTCATTTAAGATAATACATAGTCTCTTTTCATATGCTAGTAGATGAGTAGATACTGTCACTTAGGAAATGTGTGTGTGTGTGTGTGTGTGTGTGTGTGTGTGTGTGTTTTCAACATCCTATTTTGTTTTCTGTACTGATACTGGCTTAAATTCATGGCCCCAGCAATGTTCTTTAACAATGTTCTTGACTCAAGATAGATATTCAGTCACTTGCATCACAGCTCTAATGTCAGCTTTTTACTGGTTAATTAGAGATAAGAATTTCCCAGACTTTTCTCTTTGGGCTGGGTTTTAACCATGATCATCAGATCTCAGCCTCCTGAGTAGCTATAATTACAGGAATGAGCCTGGATCAATATCTTAGTCATTAATACATGTAATAATCTCCTCCTCCTCCTCTTCTTTCTTTTTGGTATTACTTGAGTTTAAACCCAGGGTCTTGCAATTCTTGGCAAACATTCTAACACTTTAACTATGAACGCAGTCTTTTTATTGTTTTATATTTTGGATATGATCTTGTACTTTTGATCCAGGACAGGGCTCTTATTGCAATCTATCTACCTATTTTCCCACATAGCTGGGTAGTACAAGGGTGCAATAGATTTGACTCATTAGTGGTGATGAGATCTCACTAATATTTCCCATGGATTGCCTTCGAATTGTGATCCTCTTGTTTTTTGTCTCCTGGGTAGCTTAGATTATAGATATGTGCCAAATGCTCCGCCTAATGCTTAAAAAACTTTAATTAGAAAATTAATTGTACTAGATGCCAGTGACTCGTGTCTGTAATCCTAGCTACCCAGAAGACTGAACTATGAAGATACTGGTTCAAAGCCAGCCCCATCAGGAAGGTCTGTGAAACTCTTATCCCCAATTAACCACCCCAAACACCTTGGAAGCTCAGGGATAGCACCCAGGTCCTGTGTTCAAGTTCTAGGACCAGCACACAAAACCATTTAATTGATGACTACTACTATTACTACTACTACTAATTATGCATATATTTAAGATATGGAATGATTAAAACATTCAAATGAACAAATCCATCACCTTTCGTACTAATCATTTTTTGTGATAAAACCATTTTACTGTAAAACTGCAGCTCCACAAGTAATCAGGAAGACTACATTGCAGTGCTCTTTCTTGTAATCATTTTCTGTGATCAAAGGAACAAAGCTTCAGGTAGACTGGAGAAGTAGGCAGTTCTTTATTATTTTTTTTCTGTATTCTAGGATTATGGATGTGAGTCACTGGTGCCTAGTTTAGGCAGGGATTTTTGTTGTTATTGTTTTTTCTGGGCCTTGAACTCAGAGTCTGGTAGCTGTCTCTGAGCCTCTTTGTACTCAAGGCTCGCACTGTACCACTTGAGCCACAGCACCACTTTTGACTTTTTCTGAGTAGTTTATTGGGCAGAAGAGTCTCATAGACTTTCCTGCCTGTGCTGGCTTCAAATAATGATTCTCAGATCTCAGCTTCCTGAATAGCTAGGATAATAGGCATGAACCACAGCACCACTTTTGACTTTTTCTCAGTAGTTTATTGGGAATAAGAGTCTCACAGACTTTCCTGCCTGGGCTGGCTTCAAACAATGATTCTCAGATCTCAGATTCCTAAGTAGCTAGGATTATAGGCATGAGCCACAAGTGCCCCGCTTTAGGCTGTTATTTTTTAATGGGCTGGGTTACTTAATTCTGTGCTCACATGATATGCTAGGGTATAGGACCAGAGTTGATATGTGATCCCTCGCTTAGGGCTCTTATAGCTTGGATGGGAAGAGAAGAGACTCACTCTATCAAAGCTAGTCCCCAGGGGCAGTGCAAGGAAGACAAAGATGAATCTACATGTGTGTGATGGAAACCTAAGGAGAAGGTTCTAGATCTAACCACTGGCTGAGATCATTGTAGGGGAAAGGAAGGGAATGGAGAGGAGGATTTATTTTCCACATGTGCTATTTCTCTTTATTCGATTAAACCAGATTTACGATTGGCTTCACAATCTCAATGGTAAGCATTTATCAGCCATTTATTGAGCTGAATTCTTCTTGTTTTCCAAGACCCAGTTTTTCTGGCTGAATTCAACCATTGTAAAATTTTGCACACAGAGAGTACATGATGAGGCCTATTGGAATTCAACAATTTATTCTGAATGTATCTTAGTAAAGTGAATGAATTTTTTAAACCAGCAGATTATTCTTTTTCCTGGAAAATGTCTGAGGCATGTATATCCACAAAAGAACTGCCCTGATTGTACAGAATATTATTGTATTTTCTTACAGAATGGAACAAATCTGTTTTCAGTGCGTCAGTTACAATCAGTTAACATAGACGTGTAATCTTGTATCAGCTATCATTTCAATAATTTTGGTCCACACCTAGAGGGTATATTGTCCACTTGGAAGTGAATCTGAAAAATTAGATCTCTGTTTTGACATGGCTGGATCTCTTAAGAGACAGGTGGTCCTTGTTAGTGATTACAAAACGTACTATAACCAAGAGGTTCAGAGTAAACAGAAGCAGGCAAACTGTGGAAAGAACAGCCATATGCTGTTCTGAGTCCATGGGGAGAAGGTGTATTGAGGTTACTGGATGGGCTAACATAACTCTGGGCTCTCTTCTGTATGCTTTCAAAAAGAACTACCTTTTCTGGATTCCTGTAGGAATGAGATACAGCTTTTTGCTGCCTTTCTTGTCTTATTTTCTTCTTTGTCTACTCAAGTAAATAATTAGAAGTAGATAAAATAGCACAGAATAGTGATTTCATGATGGTGCCTTCATCACAGTTATTAGTGACACTTATTAATTAGAAGGTAAGACACGTAAGAGACAGGCTTCATTAACCTGATTTGATTTTTTTAGTGGGCCATTCCATAGAAAAACAACTTTGGGTGAAGGTGGAATAATAATGTGAATGGAGATTAAAGGCATTGGCATTTCAGGTGTGAGCTGAGTACCCTGTGGTACATTGTTGTGAAACCTTTCTTAAACTCAAGTTTATGGTCTCCCAGGATACTATAATATCTATTTCTTCAATTTCTTGAGATCATAAGGGATATTCTGTATACAGTGACCCATAAACGGGCTGACATTTGGTATTAAATAAATGTAATAATAATAATAATAATTTTTGCTTGTTTTGTTAGAGTAACCAGCCTACTGCTAAGGAGCTAAAATCAAAATGGAAGCCGTATAAAAAGACTTTTCTTGGCATGTACCCTTGTGTCTTGAGTAGGGAGCATAAAAAGTTATAAAAATAATTATATCCACTGTGATAAGTTGTTTGATTGTATCTCACGAGCCTAAAACTTGTCTTCCCTGATTCAACTGCTTTGGGAACAAACAAAAATTTAAGCAAACTGTCCATTGGCATTTAATTCCACTAAATCAGTTTTGCTACAGACTTGTAGAACTTCTGCTGTGATATTTTAATTGCATATATGGCTCTCTTTGTTGATAATTATTCAAACATATACATACTATACTGTGCTTTTCTTTATGCACTTAGAGTACAGAATTCTTGATTATCTTCATTTGCCTGAGGGGGTTATTGATTTGGATAAATGTCAACAGTTTTTGACCAAAATCCTTAGGCTCATTAATTTAATACAAGAGCAAATTTGATGTAATGAAGACAATTAAACTATACTTGATAGACTGAATGAGGTTGAAACAGTGTATGAGAACATGTAAGCTATGGATTCTAGAGGTCATATGCTTACCTGTGCCTCTGGATCCCTGTTTGTAAAGCTGTTTACATTTAAAACTGCTTTCTCATACTGTTGTTCATATAAAAGTTTACAGTAAAGTTATGACTTTTAAAGTGAAGGAGTAATATTGTATATCTCTCCCTTAGTCAGAATCAAGTAAATCGAAGCAAACTTGAAAAAAAGACATGATTTTTGTAAGCACCTCTTTCCCACAAGCATGAATTTAAGTCAGTTCCCTTTCCTCTCTTAGAACTCTGAATGCCACTGGAGCTCCGGCTTTTCACTCTGCTCTGAAAATCCTTTGTCTTTTCCTCGTAACAAGATGATTCATCTTCAAAACCATATTTTACTTATTAGATGCTAATTTATTCTGTTCAAAAAAAGTCATTTTGGTGCCATTACTTTTATCTCTGTTTATAAACTAACAAGCATTTGGTAAAGTCATATTTTTTGACATGTCGAGCAAATGTTAAGATGATTAAAGTTTAACTATATTCTTTCTAGACCCAAAGTAGGTGCTCAATAAGTAGTTATTGAATATGTCATAAATAATATCCAGATCATTCCAACATGCTGACTGAATGTGAACAAAGATCCATGATTATGTGTACTGAAACAGTGACTGCATTTTTTCAATCAGGATAATAAGCCACAGATGGACACAATGTTCAATAAAAAAAACAACTTCCCTCTGTCCTAGGATATATAACCAACCAAATCAACTACATATCTGAATAACAAAAGTTGAATGACAGTTGGATAGGTATAGATTACATAATAAGGCTGTGAATTCAGAGTTAGTTAGTTATAACTTCTTATTTGGCTCAGTGTTGAGGCATCGCTCTTAAACCTCAGACCTTACTGAGCTCTCTGATGATGTGGAAAGCAAAATGGGGAGTCAGAAGACTAATCTAGCTGGATGTCATGAGCCACCACACATGACTTGTATGTGAAATGAGATCTCACTAATGTTTTCCCTGGATTGTCTTCAAATTGGGATCCTTCTGTTTTCTGTCTCTTGAGTAGCTGATGTTATAGATGTGTGCCAGAATGCCCTGCCTTATGCTTTTAAAAACAAACAAAAAAACCCCAACAAATTTAATTTTTTTATTGTGAAAATACTGTACAGAGGGGTTACAGTTACATGGGCAAGATAGTGAGTACATTTCTTATCAAGCATTGTAGCCTCCTCCTTTGTTTACCCTTCCCATCCCTTAACAAATTTAATTTAAAAAATTAATTGTGCTGGGTGTCAGTGACTCAGGCCTGTAATCCTAGCTGCTCAGGAGTCTGAGATCTGAGGATCACAGTTAAAAGCCAGCCAGGCTGAAAAGTCCTGGTGAGATTCTTACCTCCAATTAATCACCAGAAAACTGGAACTAGTGCTCGAAATGATTGAGTACTAGCCTTGAACAAAAAAATGCAGGGACAGGGCCCAGGCCCTGAGTTCAAACCTCACGACTGACAAAAAAAAAAAAAAAAGAAGAAAAGTCTTCAGATAGATTTATGATTTCTTACTCAGCATTTAAGACTTCAGTTCTTATGCACACAAAATAAGTCATTGCTATTCATTGAAATTTCTTCCAGATCTGTTGTTTTCTAATTGGGCATCTCAGATATTGAGAGTTAGATTATAATGTATTTGCCTATTGGTTTTGTTTATTCAGAAGCAAAATTTATTCTAATACTTTTAAGGCCTCAAATGTGTATCTACAAAACAGCAATACTGGCACATAGACCTCAATGTGCTTAATTATTCTTATTTTTAAATTAAGGGTATCTAAAGAAGTATATCTACCTGCAGCCTATGAAAAAATTAAGACTGATTTTGGAGAGAATAATAAACCTTAATTATTATGCTGTTTCTAATTAAAAAGGTCAAAATCATTACAATGAGTTTGACATTGTTGTTTTTTTTTGTTCTTGCAATAACATAATTTTGTAATGTGCCTTTAAAAACTAGGGGTCCCTGATACCTTTAGTCTATTAGATGGACTGATCTGAGTGACATTAAGTTGTAAAGACTATGTGATTTGTGACAAGTGTTCAAGGCCCTTTTATTTGGTGCATGGAGGAAAGTGTGTGTGTGTGTGTGTGTGTGTGTGTGTGTGTGTGTGTGTGTGTGTGTGTGTATGGGGGATTTCCATGCTGCCGCCTTCCTAGCACAGGTGTATCCATTTTTGTGGAGCCTACAGAGAGCTCTGTCAACATTGTGCAGATTTCCCCATATTTTTATGTGAAACTTCTCTCCTGAGACGAACTCATAAATCTCCTGCTGCCTGGCTAAGCAATTAGTGAGCATTGCATGACAAATAGAACATTTTTGCATCCTTGAGGATATTGTTAGGAAATAATTGGCCTTAGAAAGTTAATACCATTCTCCTATGGCTATGGTACAGGGCCCCAGAGGACAGAATTTGGATCACTTTTTGGACTTTGAACATTAGAAGATGGTTTCTTTTACAGATTTGTTTTTAAATGGTTAAAATCCCGAAGGCTGAAATAACTTCTAAGACAATAACTGTAAGTTCTTTTCCCAGTCAGCATTTTCTCAGTAACCTTTCTCAGAACATTGGTTCTATCGACTTTTAAATGGCTGCTCCATATGCACAGTGAGGCTTTCTGGTGAAAGGAGTGTGGAGGATGTTAGGAGATGTTTATTTTGTTTTGTTTTCCTGTAAGAATTTTTAGAGGCTACAATATGCAAATATATATCATGGTTGAGTGAAAATTGGGTACTGGATTGAACTGGTTAATAAACTGAGTAATTCTCAAATTTATTTTTTATGTGAAGAATATTTTGCGGTACCAGTATTTCTTGAAGCTGCTGAGAAGCGTTGGCTTCAGTGGAATTTTCTGACTATATTAGATTTTACATTTAAAGTTTATCATAACCTATGAGTTAGGCACTCAAAGAAAGCCCATTCCAAGAATGCTAGCACAAACCCCAAATCCCAGCATTATCCCAATCATCTCAGAGGGTCAGATTAGAGGATTCTTAATTCCAGGTTAGCCCAAATTGTGCTCTCCTCTCTCTCTCTCTCTCTCTCTCTGTGTCACACACACACACACACACACACACACACACCTCCCAAAACAACATAGATAGGGAAACTAGGATTTATAATGTAATAAGATGCTTTTATTACTGTCATTCAATAGGAACATAGGGAATTTTTTCTTTTTTTCTTTTTCTTTTCCCAGGGGTACTAAGATTAAGTTTGAACTCAGAACCCTTGTGTTTTCTAGATAGGAGCTCTACCACTTGAGACACGCCATAGTCCACTTTGCACTAGTTATTTTCCAAGTACGATTTTATACCTTTTGCCTGTGCTAGCCTCTGCCTGGTCTCCTTTGTAGCTGGGATTACACTGTGTGCCACTACACCTGGTTTATTTGTTGAGATAGATTCTCACTAACTTTTTTGCTTGAATCACAATCTGCATAATCTCTTCCTCCCAACTAACTGGATTTACAGGCACATACCACTATGCCTAGCAACATAGATGAAATTTAAGAACACATATGGAGGATTCCAAGGAATTCTTGAGAATTTGAATCAGGCAGAAATTGATTACTGACTGGACATAGGAAAAGGAAGTAGGAAGACAGAATGACTAGGTGAGAACACAGAAGAAAGAATTCAGGTAAAAGGAAGGGAAGAGTTGAGGAAGTCACACTTAAGCTAAATGAATCTAGAATGTTCTGGGCAAAGGACAGGAAAAGAAAGATACGTCTTGGTTAAGGAATGGACTGTACCAGGCAGCAAACAGAGGGAGTCATGGAATTTTCATGATAAGTTAAGGGAGCCAAATGAATATCTTAGGTCTCCCCAAGAAGCAGATTTTAGAATTTGATGTCAACTTTGAGGATAGATTTCATCTTATAAGTGGTGTCAGTTACTATAAAGAAATCCTCTGCTAACAACAGGCCCCTAGAAAGATTCACTCATTCATTTATTTTTTAAGATTATTTTTAGAGATAATTGCTGATTATCAGTGCTACTTGGCCATTCTAATTATTACTAAATAAATGTGCTTTTTACCTCCAGCTTATTTATTGAAATTTTTTTATCCTAACTAGAATCTTTCTTTAGTTTTTCATATCAAATAAGCATGTTTCCTTTTGACAAAATACTCTATTTCATTATTTTATTGTTTTATTTTACTGTTATCCAATCTAGGGAAGGAATCTACCACTGCTCTTCCCCCCATATCCTCTTGTTTTTTCTTTCCCATAATATTAATCTGGCCTCATTTTAAGAAAGTTAGGGATCATCTGAGTCAGAGATAACATTATCATTTTAATCTCATAAGTATTTATTTCTGTAACATTGATTAACATCATCAGAATACCAAACAAATTCCGTATTGTTCAAATTCATTAATCTTTACTATTCCCTTAAATAGTACAATTAAGCATGTATAAAGGAATGATTTAGTGGGAAAATTCCAGAGATACCTGGCCTGGGTTTTCCGTGAGGTTGACAAATAACGGACACTTATGGTGCCCTCCAGCCAAGAGGCAAGTGGAGTTATTTCTCCTAGAATACAGATGACATCTGCCTTTCCCATCAGACAGCTCGGCCACAGGATGTACCAAAAGCAGAGCAGAACCCAGCTGTAATGTCTGTTTCCTGCTGTAGGATTATGCAAAGGTCAATTCTGTGGCACAGAGGCCAAGCCAGCCAGCATGCTACTGCTCTGAAATCAAGCCTCATCTGTAAATGGAAGGATCCTCTTTTATTGATCAATATGCTATAGCATTATAAACTATTATTTGTGAGAACCATAACTATTCTGATTAGAAAATACCAGTCACAAAAGTTTAAAACAAAAACAAAACCACTAATACCACCAATTTAAAAAAAGGTAATCAAGATCCCAAACACCATTTTGCCCCTTTATTCTGAGGGAGAATTTATGATATTTTGTGAAGTAAGCATACATTTAATCAGTATTGTATTGACATCTATTTAAACAGAGATTTGGATAGTTTGTTTTCAGGTGTCTTTTTGCATGCATGGAATGGAGAGTCGGCCTCTACTAAGATCATAACCATAGATAGGTCTGGCATGGCTATTGGCACGGAGTTTAGGTTCCAGGGACTAAAGTGGGAACCGGGAAATTCCCTTTGGGATTGTCACTTGATTATTTACGCCTTGCTTCAAATGGATAAGGTCAGGCTAGGAGAAATTTTTCTTTTTCCTTTAAGCCTCATAATTGTCCGATGGCTTTTGCATAGTGTGAAATACAACTCAAATTAGAGGGCTTAATTATAGACCCAAATTAAAAATGGTAATTTCCTATGGATGTGCCTCTCTGCAGCCTTGTAGTAGGTCACAGCATATAAATGTAACTGGGGTCCTCGCCATTCCAGAGTTCACCTCCAAAACAGGATAGCCATCTGCTGCTGCTCCCTAGTGGCCACCCCACACTGCCCAGCTCTCACATACAGCCTGGAAGGGGAGGGGACAGCAGCTGTTCAGGAGCTCCGTGGCTGCCTCTGTCCTCCTCACCACCTGGCTGGTGCACAGTTCAGCTACTAGAGCAGCAGACACACTAAGCCAAGCTGAATCCGCTTCCATACCATTTGCTCATGTCTTGCTTGAACCACTGATCCCTACCTTGTGAGCATCTTCTCTTAGTTCCTACCTGACTTCAAGTTGCTAAGCGGGAGACTGAGACTGGTCACAAAGCAACGCAGAATCCTGCTGTCCTTCTCACTACTGGAATGTATAGAAATATATTTTATAATTTCATTTCCAATCAGTGTGCTATAGATGATAAACATTGCTGTACATGTGTATATATGTACATATAAAGCTAGATTATATAAATATAAAAAATATATATAAACTTTTATGTGTATACACATAAAAGGAATTTGTCTATTAAGTTTGTTTGAGCACAAGTATCTAGCTGATGAATGGAGAGACAATCAGTAATCATTGAAATTAGTTTGACACTGAAAAGACCACAGAGAAAGGAATAGATTGAGGACATGAGAACAGGGAAGGGACCAAGGATGAGACTTTTATAGGGGACTTTGAGAGCTACAAAAGAAGAAAGAGAGTCTCTTGATCAATTTCAGAATGAGAAAGATATATGCTCAGTTAGAGAGGGAGAGAGACAGACAGACAGAGACAAAGAGAGAGACAGAGAGAGAAAGAGACAGAGACAGAGAGAGAGAAAGAGAGACACAGAAACCCAGATACAGACACAGAGCGACAGAAACACAGAAACAGAGAAAAAGAGTGAGAATGTTTGAGACTGAAAGACCTTCCATAGGAGAAATCTTGCTCAAGAGAGATGCTAAAGGAGGTTAAGAAAGCTACCATTTATTTTTTGGATTATTATTTTTAATATTGTTTAAGAAAATCTTTTTGGTGATCACAATTCAATAATTAGCTTTTCAAATTTTCTTTCTAATATGTCAAAGCTTTTCAAATTTTCTTTCTAATATGTCAAACATATAGAAGAGAGTGATGATTCAGAATGGAAAAAGGAAGTAAAGCAAATTCATGACTGGATGGGATGTGACTCACATTTTTCTTTCTGGAGGTTGGGCTTGGAAACCCACTAATGCTGCAAGGAATTTAAGGAACTGAGGGCCAAGGGTAGCTCTAGGCTCTAGCTCTTTGTCATGTATGTAGCTGCTGTCTGAAATAGGACAGTCAGAACTCATGCGTAGTCATGCATAGTGAGTGATGTGTGAGATGGTAGGGTTTAGCTTGGAATGCTTTCCTGCAGTCCAAGGCTAACTCTGTACTTCTTTTTTTTTTCCTTTTCTTTCTTTGTCGATGGTGGGGTTTGAATGCAGGGCCTGCACTCTGTCCCTCGCCTTGTTTTTCTCAAGGCTACGCCTTTACCACTTGTAGCCACAGCTCTGCTTGAGTTATCAGGTGCTTAATTGGAGATAAGAGTCTCACATACTACGCCTGCCCAGGCTGTCTTTGAAACATGATCCTCAGATCTCAGCCTCCTGAGTTGCCAGGACTACAGGCATGAGCCACCAGTGCCCTTGAAACTCTGTACTTCTGATGAAAATACCTTGCTGATCTAGAAAGAAAATGGCAGAAGTGATGGAGATTAAAAGTTTATATCTACACTTAGGCTTTGATAGTAAAGGAAGGCATATGCATGCATGCATGGAGGCTGGAAGGAATTCATACACTGGCTTAGATATTGGGACTTTATTATTAAGATTTTAAGGACTAGAGAAGGGGAATATTGAAAAAAATGGAGGTTTGAGGATGAGCCAACTACTTATCATATGATTGAAAACTATGATTAGTTAAAAGCCCTAAAACTCCACTTGGAAACTAATTTTCTTGTGTAATAGTTAAGAAGAGAGAGTAAAATTCTTCATACAGCCTGAGGAAACACAGTCCAATTTTAGAGTTGGCGCCTCATAAGTTTGAATACCATAGACTCACAAAAACAAAACAGAACAAAATAAAGCAACTAAAACAGCCTGGCATTAGTGGCTCAGAACTATCAACCTAGCTACTCAGGAAGCTAAGATATGACCATCACAGTTCAAAGCCAGCCCAGGCAAGAAAGTCTGTGAAACTCTTATCTCCAATAAATTACCATAAAATCTGGAAGTAGATCATTAGCCTTGAGCAAAAGAAATTTAAGGCCCAGGCCCTGAGTTCAAACCCCAGGACTGGAAATACAAATAACCAAAAAAGACAACATTGGTGTATGTAAACAAATGTAATTTTCCACGCCCCAAGTGAACATCCGGTTATTTGATTATGATGATTTCCTTAATATTTTATTTTACTCCTCAGACCTGATGATAAGATCCTTGGATTAACCAGTAAATTTACCAAAAGAACCCGTAGTCTATCCTTGCACTTGTTTAGTAGTGAAAAATTAGCTGGGGGAGCAGGATCCTTCAGAGAATGTAAGAAGATAGCAAGCCTGTTTCGGAATGGAAGACAGCGAGGCCTGTTTTGCTCTCCTCACATGATGGAGTCAGCTGTCACGAGGGATCATATTCACATGAAGTATCCATTGCATGCTTTAACAGCCAGGTTGATCAATAGCATCAAGACAATAGTCCCAGTCTGGGACCCTATTGGCTGGGAACACTGGTAGCCAGTGTTCAAAAAAGACCTAGGGGGAAAAAAGTACACTATTCTTTGGGTTAATAATAAAAAAAAAGAAAGAAAGAAATGTTGTTGCCCTTGGGGAATTTCAGATCATCAAGTACTTAAAGGTTTAGCTCTGTAGAAAAAAAAAAACAAAAAACAGAAAAAAAGGAAAGTGAAAACAGAAAATACCTCCAGGTATTCAGGAAGTGAAATTTTCAAACCCAGGTCTGTTCTGAAGTTGCAGCTTCTTCACTAACGGTGTAATACCAGTGGAAGGTTTTAGCTCCTTAATAAAAGGCTTGTTTACAGCCAGCATTAGGTGTTCCTGATGAGTCTGTGGGTTTCTGCATTTGCCACATTGGTTCCATTCTTCATAATCATCACATCCTTCTCTCCACCCACCCTACAGCCCAACAGCTTGCCATGCCTTCGCTCAGTGAAGCTAGAACTCTCCAATCATCTGTTCAAGAATTGTTATTTCCCATCTGAAATCAGTGGACTTGTCTAAGTGCATCATTGATAAGAGTCCATCTTCTTCTAGTAACAACAGCAAAGAGTTTGGTGCAGTGCTTTATTAGACCACTGGTTGTCCTAATGAACAATGATGATTTCCTGAACCTACAAATAGGCATTTGGTTTCACATTAGTTGGTGATGACAGTAATGTCCCTGGAAACAGTGGTGTAGAGATGAATAATCATATTTTGAAGCTTTAGGTTTAGAAAATAAAAATTCTTTAACTAGAATTCAAGAATATCTGAGCTCATCTCTCCAGATCTTTGGACCTTCCCTAAGGAGACAACCTCTTTTAATTTAACTCCAGTTATTATTTTTCTCTTTCAGCTTCTTCATTTATTAAATTTTGTTCATTTTCACTGTATTTGACACTGATCTTTTCCTAGTGACTTCTTTTTATGATATTGTTTGGAGATTGTTTTGTTGGAGGAGGGGGGATGAAGTCTGGTAATTTTTATGAACCCCCCCCTCCTCTATCAATACAAATAAGCTTCAGGTTTGACGTATATCTTGACTCTTTGTGTTGGAAGAAAAATATTCAAAAACATGTATATTTTGTGCTGTTCTTTCTTCCCAATTATACAGTTTAAAAAAATGATACTGGGGTTTGAACTCAGGGCCTTGTGCTTGCTAGGCAAGTCTATACTACTTAAGCCCTGCTTTCAGCCCACTTTTTAAAAAAGTTATCTGAGTTATGCTTTGATCATTACATCTTTAAAGTGTTAACACAGACATGCTATGTAAGGACAAACAAGCATTTCCTTTCTTTGTCCTTGGTTGACTAAAAATAGAAAGCAAAGGAACATTTGGTTTATTATGACCATGTAAAATAAATATTAAGTACTGGGACAAGACTCCATTTTTTTAATGTCAATAAACCTGGGCCAGAGGTCACTCAAAGGACAGTTTGCTGGCTCCAAGGTCAGATGCATTCTCTTTTCTGATATTAAATCTATTGTTTAACATTCACAAACATTTTACTAGTTTATATTTTGATTTAAAAACTTATTTTCTGATATTCTAGCTTTCATTCACTTTATTTTTCCTTGCATACTACGTGTGTGCATTATGTATAATGGCAAAGACTTATGACTTTATGTTCACTTGTCTATCATGAAATGGTAGACAGAAAATTCAGAGCTAAGTCTTGCCTGTATAAAAAAGTTTTAAAATCAATCACGTGAAATGTTTCATTGTAAAGTATTATGTTTCATTGTCAAGCTGCTGGTGGGTTGTACAAAGGACTGGATGTAGGAAAAAAAAAGTGACAAATATTCTAGAAAAGACATTGTAGACATCCCATTTGCTGAGAGATCTAGTCATGAATATGTGAATGAATTGGAAATCTTTTCTAGAAAAGCTTCTAGAGTGTGCTTTTGCTTCCCTAATTTTCTTAAAATGCTATGACTAGAGGAAGTGCTGTCATGTTAATTCTATGAATGGGGCATCATGGGTGGAAAATGTAAGGGAAGGCTCCTGAAACTTTTAAGAGTTTTATAGTGTTTAGAGTCAGGTAAAGCAAGGTTTTCAAGAGCTCTCCAACTCTCCAATGAATGGATAGATATTGGGAATCGTATTAAGTCAATTATTCATAGTGACCACTTACAAAAAGTTATTTAGAGACTTCTAACCTTTGTGACTAAGAGAATTGCTACCTAAGAGTACAGATGATATTCTGAATTTCTAGTTTCTAGTTTATTTTGCACTTATTCAATGAACTTAGCTATTGCAGCTGGGATAGATTAAGACTTGGAGCCCTAAAGTTATAATTTAAGAAATATCCTGCCTGACAGATGTCTAGGATTCACATCTCCCTTCATGCTCACTGATGCAAGGTTCTTTGATATGATGTTTTTCTATACTGTCTCCCAGTGGGGGAGTGCAGGTGAACTGAAACCAAACACAAAATCACTGAAGGCCAGAAAATATGAATATGTGATGTAGACACAGGGCAGGCAATACGGAAGATGCAGATGGAGAGGAAATGACAGGAGAGAGAGGAGCAGCCAGGGAAAGGAAAGAAGATAACAGACAGTAAAAGAAAATATTAGCTTTAAGAACTAAGAAGATTGGAAAAATACAATGTGGTTTGGAGCCAGGGTAGGGTTCAAAGGAGAAATCACGATTTCAGATGATGACATCCAACTGAAAAAGCAATGAACTCCATTTCAGGTGACTCTGGAGAAAGACAATTTTCTTACAGGGGAGTAAGTTGTTCATCAAGACCTGTTGTATAACTTCCAAGCATTTTGAAGGACAAAGCTTGTACTGGGATAATTCTAGGATTGATATTGTTCAGGTCTGAAAAATCAGCAGAGTTTACCTTTAGATAATTGGCCTTCCTGTATGGGCCTTGGAATCGTAGTATCTCCCTCCCTTTCTAGACAGATGCTACTACATTTTGGGATAATTTATCCTGTCAAATGGGCCTGAGAGAAATCATAGTTTAAAGCACATCACTGGAAGAAGCTGCTTAAGCCCTTCCCTTATCTCAGCAAAGCTGAGGGACTTTCTCCTCTTGGAGAGTTCTCCGCATGCTTCTGTCCCATTCTCCTGACAGTTTGCCTACCACAGCCTCTGAAGTGCTGCTCTGTCAGCATGTGACTGGCAGCTCTGATCTGAATACAAAGTGTCCTCCTTCTCCTATGGTAAAATCAAATTAAAAATAAAATCCAGTTTCAGCACTTTTGTTTCTGCTTTGAAGAATTTCAGTTTATCTTCAGTGAACAAAAACTCAGTTGCATGGAGCCTGTCAAACTTGTTAAACATCAAGGTTGAGAAGTATGTCTTTGCAAACAACAGTTACTTGACACTCTTGCCAGCTTCACTTTATGAGGTAAATTGGAGAATTGCTGGCTTGTGGCTAGATTATGTGAAACACAAAACACATGTAAATTAAGAAATGATTCAGTCTTCAGAAGACTCACTGTTTGGAGAACAGAAACATTTTCCTCTCTCCCTCCCTCCCTCCCTCCCTCCCTCCCTCCTTTCCTTCCTTCCTTCCTTCCTTCCTTCCTTCCTTCCTTCCTTCCTTCCTTCCTTCCTTCCTTCCTTTCTTCCTTCCTTCCTTCCTTCCCCATTCCTTCCTCATTCCTTCTTCCTTTCTTAGTTTCTTTTTTCTTTCCTTGCAGATTATAAAATATTTATTTACTTACTTTTTCTTTTTCTTATTATCTTTAAGCAGTTGTACAAAGGAATTGGTATTTAACAAAGCAGTTTATGAGGTTCCTCAAAAGATTCCACATAGAGCTCCCCTATGACCCAGCAATCTTACTTTTCGGCATTTACCCAAATGATCACAAACAAGGCCAAACTAAAGCTACCAGCACTACTATGTTTATTGCAGCATTATTTACCATAGCTAAGATAGGTAACCAACCCAGAATGCCCCTTAGTAGATGAATGGATCAAGAAAATGTGATCTATCTATCTGTCTATCTGTCTGTCTGTCTATCTATCTATCTATCTATCTATCTATCTATCTATCTATCTATCTATCTATCTAATGGAATTCTATGCCTCCAGCAGAAAGAATGACACCACCCCATTTGTTAGGAAATGGAAAGACTTAGAAAAAATTATATTAAGTGAAGTAAGCCAGACCCGAAGAAAAAAGGTCTCATGGTTTCCCTTATTTGCAATAACTAGTATATGTCTGGTATAATCTTACCACACAAGCAGAAAAGGTCAAAAGCTATATACATATCACCATATAAGATGATGCTAATCGAAATGAACCCCAAGATAAGGACATAAGAGGTTTATCTTTGTCACTGTTGTTTTTAATGTACTATGTGATTTTTTTTGTTTCTTTCATTGTTCTTCTCCCATGGTATAATATAATCCCTATTGTCTCTGTATTTGATTCCAGTGGCTTGCATCTTGTGTGCGTGTGTGTGTGTGTGTGTGTGTGTGTGTGTGTGTGTGTGTATACATACATACATACATACATATACACACACACATGTTTTTCTAATTTGGGGAGTGAAAGGGAAATAACAAAGTGCAGAAACAAGGATTCAGGTTAACCCATTGTAACAATGAGATGTACAAGATACTCTTGAAAATGAACTTTACAGCTTGGAGGGGTCGTGGAGGAAGAGTTGGGGAGGTAGAGAGGGAAAGGATGGTAGAGGAAAAACAAAGAAGGGGGTAATAATGCTCCATAGGAAATATGCTCATTCCCTTACTCATGTAACTGTAACCCCTCTACAGTATCTTTACTATAAAAAATATATATATTAAAACAACAACAAAGCAGTTTGTGAATACAATATATCTTGGTCAATGTCAACCCTTTGAACATTCTTACCCATCCCTGGCCTACCCAACTCTTCCATCACTCTTCCTAATATTGTAGGATACACATTGGATTCTTGACTACATTCTCCCCCTCCGGAGAAACATTTTCTTCATTATAGAACTGG
Source organism: Dipodomys ordii (assembly GCF_000151885.1). Classification (NCBI taxonomy): domain Eukaryota; kingdom Metazoa; phylum Chordata; class Mammalia; order Rodentia; family Heteromyidae; genus Dipodomys; species Dipodomys ordii. The sequence goes on from NW_012267264.1 coordinate 2,671,250, forward strand.
GAATCTTCTGTGTGTTTCTTTGGAGCAGCTAAAACTTGGAGGCAGAATAAATGTAAAGACTTCTAATTTAAAGAAGGGTGAGCAAGTGGACTTTTGAAGTCACATCAGAGAGGGGCGGAGTCATTGAGGAATGATTCATTTTCACAGGATTTGCTCTTCTCTGGGATTACATACCTTGATTTGGTCCCTCTTCTCCTTGTGCTTCCTTATGATGGTCTAATCCTTGCTCATGATTTCACATCACACCTTTAGCCTTGCTAGATCTCTAATCCCTTTGTAATGGTTTCAACTCATTAAAGAGCTATGAGCAATTGTCACACTACTGAAGCCAACACTGAGGTCCCAGCAGCATTCTCTGTGTTTATTTGTGATGTTATAAACCTTAGGAAGGAATAGTTCCATTTTTTAAAAAACCAATTGGCATTTTTAACTTCATTGCAGCTATTTATAACAGAAGAAGATGAAGGAAAGCATTTTCTTAGTATTTTTCAATAGAGAACAGATTAATAATCAGCTTTAATTTTGTAAAATCATTTACCTCAGTATTAAGAAAGTTATATACATATGACCATATAACCTGATGCTAAGCAAAATGAACCTCAAGATAGGGACACAGGAGATTTTTGTCTTTCTTGTTGTTCTTTTAAATGTGCTATGTGATTTTTTTGTTTCTTTGTATGTTCTTTCCCCATGGTATAACTTCTGTTGTCACTGCATTTGATTCCGGTGTTCTTTATCTTGTATATATATTTTTCTAATTTGGAGAAGGGAAGGGAAATAACAAAATGCTGAAATAAGGATACAGGGTGTATCCATTGTAACAATGAGATGTACAAGACACTATGTTGAAAACGAACTTTACAACTTTGCTGGTAGGAAGAGGAAGGAGTTGGGGAGGTGGGGAGGAAAGGGATGGTAGGGGAAAAACCAAAGAGGGGGTAACAATGCTCCATAGGAAATGTACTCATTACCTTTCATGTAACTGTAACCCTCTATACAGTATCTTTACAATAAAAATATATTTAAAAAAGAATATACTAATGTTTGCAATTATGTGATATTAAAATAATAATCCATAGAGGGATGGGGAGACCTGTGGAGAGAGTGAGGAAGGCAGCGAGAGAGACAGAAAGACAGACAGACAGAGACAGTGAGACAGAGACAGTGAGACAGAGAGAAAGAGAACCATATGGTTTTCCTGATGAAAAGTAAACCAAACAAGATGTTTCATATGCGAATCAGATAGCCTTATATTGCTTAGGTTTCATTCACCCCTTTGATGATAGGGCTTGAACTCACACATTTAAAAAGATATAAATGAATACATTAATTTTAAAGTGATTAAAAAGAAATAGAATCAATGGACAGTGGAGAAGGAAGCTCTAGACCATACTGTAGATCATTGTGGTGTTTATCATTTTGGTAAAACTATGGTGTAGCATCACAAATTGTTTTTTTGTTTTTTTTTTGTTGTTGTTTTTTGTTTTTTGTCTTATGGCTTTGTAGATTTTTCTTCCTAAAAAGGCACAGGAAGGAAAATGTAAAAGATGATAATTAGATCTAGGTAAAATAAAGAATTGGGCTAATATGAATTTCAATGTGTGAAACTCTAGTATGATCAGTAGATAATGTAATGCTTTTGTTATAGGGAGAAAATCTTGACTTATAAAGTCTTACATAAACAGCTGAATGCTGCTACCAAACTAGCATTTTCTTACTCTAGGCTCAAACTAAGGAGAGTCTATGATTTCTTAGTTTACTATAGGCTCAAACTAAGGAGAGTCTATGATTTTTTAGTTTGCCATTGTAATTACTACCTATGGGTATATTTTAGTAGCCTATTTAAGTCAACTTGGTAAGTATATATTTGATTTATTTTTATGGAGTGGAAATAGTATCTATATACCATTTCTAGATAGGATCAACCCAAAACTTGTTTAATCCTGTCCTGGAGTTAGAATTCAAGTACTTCAGCATTGTATTTATAGGATCATTATAGTGCAGCTGTGTAGCATTTTTAGTCTTCAGGAGACCTGTTGCAGAAACTAATCTACTTACCCTATCAGGTCTTAATTACTTATCATACTATGTTCTTATCCAAAAGGACATTTTTTCTGTAGCAGTAAATCTATCTATGATGTCCTTTACTTCTTTATAGTATACTCCTCAGAACTTTACTGGTTTGTTTGGTCTCTATGCAGAAATTTCCATTGGTTTATTGACTCATTTATAAGTAATGATGGAAAGGCTGACTTCTAGCACTTTCGCCAATGATTTGTAATCTCAAAATGTTAACAAGCCTGTGTCTAGAGTTTCCAAAATAAGAATCTAATAATCTTATATAATAATTTCATTTATTCTTTCAGCTTTTGCATTAAATAGTTCAGTGTTACTGTTTTGGGTTGAAAAACCAGATGATAAAAAGATTAGTAAGTAGTTAAAATTAGAAACCTTGCTGCTAATTTGATTTTTGGTTTAAAAAAAATCAATGACTTAAATGATATCACTACTGTCAGCTAAAAAGTATGTGGGTTTGAAAACCTCTCTGTTCAACACCTTTATGCTCTTTTATCTGAAATAGCTGTTCAGTCATGCCTTTAAAAAAATGTAGCACAGGCAGCCCAGGATATCAGTGTTGCTGCTGGTATGTAAGTACAGATTAGCCTTCTCTCTGACAAAGCAGCTCCCCGTCTTTGGGTTAGATTTCAAGTGGCAATGCATTTGTTGCTCTGGCTTTCTCAGATCAGAAAATGATCATGTCTGTTGACACAATTACAGATGCTATTATTCAAGACGAGAGAGTGACTGAAGAGAATTTCAAAGAGAAAATGCAACATACATGGTTGCAAATTGAGACAGGAGTGATTCTCAGAAGGCAGTAACTCACTACTGTGACGCTGAGCTTACACGGTGCAGAGAATAAGATTGAAATTTTCAGTTCCAATTTGAAATAATCGTTGAAATTCATCCCATCCAAGCCTCTGAAAGTTCCAATTTGCACTGAAATATATTCCCGTAGAGTTGAGACAATGCACTGAATCAATTGAGAATTTTTCAGTTCTTGTTTTAAACACATTTCTCTCTACGACCCAGTTTAAGTTGTCAAGCCATTTTGACGACATTTTAGAGGGAGTTGGGACACCACTAGACGGTGTGATTGGTTCAAGATGTATCCAACATGACAGTAATTGAGATGAGGTTTGAACCTTGTTGTGAAGTCGAAGAGCTCCTGTTGCTCTTTGCTTGGTGTGGAAATCATATCTAGCTGATGTTTTCTTCTTCAGTGTGAGAACTGAATGGTTTTGACTTCCTAGCCATGTGCAGACTATATTTCTTGTGTGTGTACAAGTCCCTATTTCTCTCCATAGTGTGTAAATGCCTGACCCTTAACCTATTCCTGATCTCTGGTTATGTTCATTCCTTTGGCCTTTACAATTGATCTTTAAAACCAAAAAGTTTCTTAGCCCATTTTGATATTAAACAATGATTTATTCTTTTTTGTGTGTGTGTCAGACGTGGGGCTTGAAATCTGGGCCTGGGCACTGTCCCTGAGCTCTTCAGCTCAAGGCAAGTGCTCTACCACATGAGCCACAGGGCCACGTCTGCTTTTCTGGTTGTTAATTAGAGATAGGTCTCACAGTTGTTCATGCCAGGGCTGGCTTTTAATTGAGATCCTCAAATATCAGCCTCCTGAGTAGCTAGGATTACAGGCATAAGCCACCAGTGGCTGGATGACTTATTGTTCTTTACATAGCCTAGGCATTTTTACAAATACTTATTTCAACGTATGTTGCTTGGAAAACAGCACACAGAGGCTGATCGTTAAGCCATCTGATCTCTCCTTTGTTATTTTGCCATAACTCTAGCATACGCAGAGTTGTCCAAAATAACGGCAATAGGTAAACTGAGATACACAAAACTTTCATTAGATCAGCTCATGACTTTGGTATTCACTTCTTTCATGTTTTAATCCTTAATTTCCAATGAGTTCCAGAACACGATGGGTGTTAAAGAATGGGTGAGTTGGGAGCTCCTCCAGGGGGCCACTTGTAGTTTGACTACCACTGAAAGGAATGCAGTCCTCTAAGAGTGAAGATTGGAGGCTGGCAAGACAGACAGAAGCAGCCAGGGGAAATCTTGGGCTGGTGTGAGGATGGGAGAGTGAGTCTGAGGTGGAACACCGCAGCTCAGTCTGTCACTGGTTATAATTCTCTCATTTCTCACGTGGCGTGCTACTCTGGTGGTACTGAATCTTGAACTTCTCCTGGTCTTCCCCGTCCTGCTGCAGCTGCCTTGGCTTTGTCTTAAGAGCACAAAGTTCTCTTTGTACAAACATCTTCAGGACAAAAAGTCACTAGGGAGGACGGCTGGGCTCCTCTGGGTTTGCCAGGTGGGGAGTGCGTATCGCTGAGAAAGGTCCCTGATCCCATCTTTATGGGCTCAGCCTCCCTGAAGTGGAATCACTTTCCAGAGGAAATGTTTCTTCTTATGTCATCCTTTGGACTCATCTCTTAAAAATATATTTATTGCTATCTCAGTATTTTTTCAAGTAACTTAGGGAATTCTAAATAAACCTACACAGACACCAGCGGAGAAACATTGACATTTGTATTTGATTAGAGAAAATATAAGATGGACAAAAGAACTTTTCAATCACTTTTTTCTTGGGCCAAAAGATATATTTGATGTTTTGTTTACATATTTTTTTTTTGCCAGTCGTGGGACCTGAACTCTGGGCCAGGGCGCTGTCCCTCAGCTCTTCAGCTCAAGGCTAGCACTCTACCACTTGAGCCACAGTGCCACTTCTGGCTTTTTTTGCTTATGTGGTGGTGAGGAATCGAGCCCAGGGCCTTATGCATGCAAGGCAAGCACTCTACCCCTGAGCCACCTTCCCAGCCCTGTTTACATATTTTTAAAAAAATTAATTTTATTGTCGAGGTGATGCACAGAGAATTAATTTTATTGTCGAGGTGATGCACAGAGGGCTACAGTTCCATACATAAGGTCATAAGTGCATTTCTTGTTCAACAGCTCCACCCTTCCTCATTTTCTCTCCCTGTTTTAATCCCCCTCATCCTCCCAAGCTGTAAAGTTCATTCCCAACATATGTCTTGTGCGTATCACTGTGCATCTTTTTTAAAGTCTCGGTCATGATCGATATTTACAATGCTGGAGGTTCCTTCTGAAGAAGTATTCCGAACAAAACCTTAACAAGACCATATACATTCTTCCCTTTTTATTTTCAAGAAGATTTCTCTAATATGGATCTAGCTATATTGTCATCCCTTAGTCCTGGTTTAAGGCCTTATGATAGAGGTTTCCATCTGAAAAATCACAAAACAATAACTGTTTTTCACAACTATTCCCACCTTGAAGCTCGATATTCGCTTCTATACATATAAACTATCACCAAGCACAAAACCTAAACAACTCTGTACAAGTTGGAACAATGGTAATAAAATGCTAATAATATTTTCATTTAATCATCAGAAGTGTCAAATATGAAAAGCCTTTTGAATAAATTTTTCTTTCAGTTTAATATAATAATTATGGTACAGCAATATAGGAAAAACCATAACTACAAGTAATGCATTAGTTAAAATAAATATACTCCATAATAAATAAAATAATTAAAAATGGGTTATAACATAAATACAGATATTTGTTATAATAATGGTTCATTTTCCAGTAATGAGTAGATTAGCCTACAGGCTTATCTAATGTGGCAAGTCAGAGTCTGGTTTCCAGTTGCTCCCAGCATTGGACAGACCTAGTGATAGGAAGCAGTAGAAATACTGCCAGATCCTGTTGGATTCTTCTGCCCTTGGGGAAGGCCATGAAGATAATCTCTTGGCCTGAACCATTCCTACTCTGCTTGTAGCTTCGCTTGGCACAGTGTCTTGAATCAAGCAATGATTTGTACCTACCTTCCTCTTCTCTATTCACATGGTTCAGATTAAACAAGCTAGGAATCTACCAAACAAATAAACTGTTTCTCCCTCTCTTTTCCCTCCCCACCATGCTGTTTCTGCTCTAAATGATGTCATTTGTATTCTTTGTGTTTGCCTGGTTTTGAAGTGTTTCCCTTAGTTCTGAGATCATCATTTATCCTAACTGACTCTTACTCTTTCATTTGAGTTACAGGCCACATGTTAACCATGATGTTTCTCTGGAAAAACATTGGAAGCTCAAATTCCAACTGGGTCACTTCTTCTTTCTTTCTTTTTTTAATTGTGAAAATAACATACAGAGGGGTTATAATTACATGGGCAAGGTAATGAGTACATTTCTTATCAAGCATTGTTGCCTCCTCTTTGTTTCCCCTTCTCATACCTTCCCATCTTCTCCCCCCACCCCCAGCCCCGGGGCCAAAGTTTGTTTTTGGACATAATGACTTGTACATCTCATTGTTGCAATGGGTCCACCTGTATCCCTATTTAAACATTTTTTGCCCTTCTTAACCATGTGATGTTCTTTAAATATTCTAAATCAAATTATATAACTTAGTGTCTTACTAAGGATCATAACTCCCTCTAAAACTTTATACCAAAAATAATTTGAATTAACTATGCTTCCATAAAAGCTGCAAACTACTTCTGAGCTTTGCTGTAATGAATGCATTCTCTTTTGTTGGACTTTAGCTCCTACCTCCCTTTTGTTTAATTCATTCCTTAAGTGATTTCTCCAAAGCTTGTTTTTATATTTTCATTTTTACCTAAACATTTTTTGATATTAGTATGCATGCCTTTATATATTTACCCATTAGAGATATGCAACTTCCTACTTCTTCAAACTAAAACCCAAAGCAATTTTAGAATGTTCTATTTAATTCAGTTCCTCTGAAATCTGATTTGAGAAATGATTAAGTAAATGGTATATATTTCTACAGTATCACATATTGACAATGACTGTATATTCGCATGAAAAAGATAGACTTTCAAGTGGAAAATATTACCATATCAATGCTGAGTGTGGAGTTCATGTTTATAATCCCAGCACTTGGGAGGCTGAGGGTGGGAGCTTCTGAGTTTGAGGACAGCCTGAGCTACTTAGTGAAACCTCCCATCAGACAAAGCCAAACATAACACACAAGTACAAAATGTTGGATGTGTATAAATATAAGGAGGAAGCACTATTGCACTTCGCCTGTGGTCTGGTGAGTAATGAAATTAACATCCCGTCTGAGCCAATGCAAAGCACAGGTGCTTTCCTGGTGATTTTACATTTGAGTGATGTTGATTTGCTTTCCAGCCATCTCCAGGTGATGTGTGCATGCTTTTTAATAAACATTGCCACTTAAATCTCTGGAGACAGGAAAAAGAACTATTGTATTTAAATGCTGAAGATGATGTTTCATAGGTAGTCAATATGATTGGGCTAATGTCTAAGTGCTTAATATCTGAGTTCTGAGGCAGAGTCACTAAGCCTCCATAATTGTTTGGACATAGAGAAATTATCATCCACACAGGGCAGAGTATTTCAGTGACTTTCACTCATTCACGTGACACATTCACTCTTTTTTTTATAAATTTTATTTTATTTTATTTGTGAACATACTGTACAGAGGGGTTACAATTACATGGGCAGGATAATGCGTACATTTCTTACCAAGCATTGCAGCCTACACATTCACTCTTGATCAAAGAAAATGTTACCATCACTTTAACATACTACTTCAGGATTTAAAATGACAGAAGATATATTTTTTAGAGATGTATTTTTATATTTAATTCAAGAAATTGAAAAGAATATAGCACATAAAACAATGTCAGTCACATAGTAATAAAACTACAGTAATGAAGATGCTATAAATTTTCTGGAACAAATTTTGTCCAGAGCACTCTAGATTTTTTAGCCAAATAATTCACATGCTTTTATTACAGTTTTACAAATATGAGGTAGCAAATAGCAGTTTAATCTTACTTAGACAGTAGAGGATATTTCAAATCCATTTGGGGGCTGAGCCTGGTAGTATATGACTGTAATCTCAGCCCTTGGTTGGCAACAACAAGAGGACCACAAATTTAAGGTCAAACTGAGATACATAAATTCTGTCTCAGAAAACCTAAAAGGTAGATATTTGGGAGGGAAAGAATAGCAGCAGTCAAAATGTTGGGGACCAAAAGGAGGTCATGGTAAGTTACGATGAAGTTACTGCCTACTTCTCCTATATCTACCCTATAATAGGCCTTTTATATGGATCCATTCATTCCATTTCCACAAAACCATTTGAACAAATGTATTATTTATCTATTTTCATAAAGAATATCAGAGGAATACAGTTAGTAACTTAAACATCAGAGACTTAAGCCCTGGTTTGATTTAAAATTTTATGTTAAATTTCCAAAATGCCTCAGGTAAAATGGTTTGTAATCTGTGAAGGATAATTCACTATTGGGTGCTAGAAAATTATAATGACATAAACAGGCAGATACACTTTCATTTTTAAAGATAAACCAAACCAACCTATCATTAGGTATAGCTGTTTAAAATGTATACCATCAGCTAAGATGCTCAGAGCAGCCTGTGCCCCACGGTAAGTGCGGGGACATAGAGCAATCATACATTTTGCTTTACATTTCAGAGTGAGGTTAACAGGAGGCGTAAGCCTGGAAATTGTGTATAATGGAGAGAAAGTGTGCAGAAATGGATTTTGCAGTGTTAGCTTGTATCACGTAATTCTCAAAAATGCACAAAGGTGATGGTGCACATTTGATTCTTTGTGTGCTATTATTTCCTACTGCCTTTAAAAAATGCGAGTCAGATTAAATTATTTCAAGAATGTACATTAAAATTGTCATTAGCACTTGTGCTTTCTGTGGAATGCTAAGTTAAATGATATGGATCTAAACAGAGTATATTTAGATGTATATTTGGCACTCTTTTGGCTTCAATGAGATTAAAAGCAAATAAAATAGTTAATTATAGCGTAAGGGTGGAAGGAAATTATTATACAAATGATACAAATAAAATTGCATGAGTTGAGAGGAAAGATGGGCCACTTAGGGTTTAAATGATAAGGGATAGATTAATGGAAGGAAGTATTTGACATTCTGAAAGAAATGGTAATGATTTGATCACTGAGAGGGAGCGAAAGGCTTTTAATGCAGAGGCGATGCAGGAGTAAATAATTACAGTCAGCAAGCAGAGGCAGATATAGGAAAAGATGAATATAAAAATTGTCAGGTCTATTCCAGTAATTGTAATTACTCAGGAAGCTGATACCTGAGCATGGAAGTTTAAAGCCAGACTACGTAGCCCTCAACACTACCATCTCCAATTAGTCAGCAAAATGCCAGAACTGAAGCATGACTCAAATGGTAGGGCATCAGCTATTAGTGAGGAAATGCTGTGGAAGTCTTGAGTTCAAGTCCTAGAAGCGGAACACAAAAATTAAGTAAATGATATACCTGTAGGATCATTTCATATGATGGTGAAATGATTGGAGCAGAATAGTTGAGGGCATCAAGTCTTGTTACCATTATTCTTTTGTAATCAGCAAGAAATCAAGATGAGAGAGGATATTTAGAACATTTCTTTTATCAGCCCCTATATGCAGGGTAGATTAGAATACTCACTAGGGGTAGACAAAGGAAAACAAATGTATAGGGTAGATAAAGTAAGGCATTCAGTTGTTTTGAAAAATAGGGAAGTCAAGAAGAAAATGCTGTAGGCTTGGGGATGAACTTACTTGTAGACATAACAGGCTTCCTGTCTTCTCTTCTGGCTCTGGCTCACTTTGCTTGGTCAGTAAGGCTTTGGAAACATTCCAGTTTTTAAGGAACTAAATCAGATTGAAACACAAAATAAATGATATTTAATGCCAAGGAATGGTTGGACTCTAACAGCGAAAGATAAATCCAGCACTCATAACAAAAGGGGGGAACCAATGATAATAATGTTCAGGTGGCAAGAAATGAGACTTTCAGAAGAAGGCTGGATTGAGGAGGTCTTTTGGTTTGAATGCCAGTGTTTTCTCACGCACGCTTAGGGAGAGTAGATGGCAAATGTTACTTTGGAAGGGAATGATGGGACAGAGGACAGAACCCACTGTTCCATAGGAATGTGTCAAGAAAGAAAGAGGAGAAAGACTGCAGCGGCCAGAGAATATAACTCTGAGGCAGAGTGGAACGATTGCAGTTTGGGAATAGCCCTGGCAAATATGTAGTGAGACTACCATCTCAACTATTTGTGTCTCAGCTATGAGGAGAATTGAAGCAAGGAGGTTAGTCCCAAGTGAAAACATGAGACACTGATGAAAAAATAACTAAAAGGAAAATGTTTAGGATTGCGATTCAGATAGTGGAATGTGCAAGTAGGGAGCGCATTTACCTGAGTTCAAACCCAAGGAAGGAAGGAAGGAAGGAAGAAAAAGAAGGAAGGAAGGAAAGTAGGAAGGAAAGAAGGAAGGAAGGAAGGAAGAAAAAGAAGGAAGGAAGGAAAGTAGGAAGGAAAGAAGGAAGGAAGGAAGGATGGAAGGAAGGAAGGGTCTTATTTCCTTACCCCTTCATTTCTCATATTATTTTTCTGAAATAATTGTTTTGGTTTCTCCTTAAGAAATATTGCTGGTATTTTTTATTTTTACCAATAATCAATTTCATCTAATTTCTTTTATATTTTCTAAATATTTTCCACCCCTCTATTTTCCTTCCTCCCACTATTGGAGAACGTGTATGAATTAGATTCTACATCAATAATCTGTTTTCATGCAAACTCCATAAGGTAGTTCGTGCACATTTCCTTCTTGATTTGTACTGAACATTTCATTTTCAACTTCTCAAGCTTTGTTTCTCATCTGTCCTTCCATTGGGCATTTTTGTCTTCATTTTCAATCCATTCTTGTTTAAAATTTTTATGAAATTTTCATGTTATTAAAAGTCATTGGTCCCACAAGACTTCTTTTGAAAATGCCAGTCCTTGGTATTTCTGCCTTTAATTACAAATAGCCTAAGGTAACTGTATTTAACTTTTTAAATTAATGGTTTTCTTAATGTGCTTTACTAGTTATGTCCAAATAACTTACATTTACCTTCTCCTTAATTTTTGTTTCTGTTGTGTTGCTTATGTTGACTCCTTACAATGGACAAGCAAGAACAATCTCTTAAGCCTGTCATTAGGGTTAGGCTTCCAAGTCTACCATCTCCCCTAAAGAAAAACACTATAGAGCTGGGAAGGTGGTGGTAGAGCGCTTGCCTTGCATGCATGAGGCCCTGGGTTCGATTCCTCAGCACCACATAAGCAAAAAGAAAAAAGCCAGAAGTGGTGCTGTGGCTCAAGTGGTAGAGCGCTAGCCTTGAGCTGAAGAGCTGAGGGACAGTGCCCAGGCCCAGAGTACAGGCCCCACAACTGGACCCCCCCCAAAAAAAAACAAAACACTGTAACTGACATTATCAAGGCCCCACAAATGCTATTCAAACAGGTGCCAACAAAGGTGCTTTGGTTATCTTTGCTTTCCTGGACAATTATTGTTATTCTCACTGTAGTTAATTATTATCATACTACTACTAATAATTGTTTATGTATTTATTTATTGGTTTGATTGCTATAGATATAAATACTATATGTATGCACCTATATGCAGAGATTATATCTGAAGATCTAACTCTATAGACATTTATATAAACATATAAATATAGGTATAAATATATATACAGAGAAAGATATATGAATAATATATATCTATATAAATATAGGTTCAAATACCTACATACAGAGAGATAGATAGATATAAATTTGTAGATATTTGACAGTTAACTCCCAAACAGTTAGATCAGAGGGTAGCTGGATAGTTAACAAGACTATGTTCTTGGAGATTCTCTCTACCGAAGATAGATAAGTATCTTTACAGGTATATGACACAGTTTGCCTCCTGGAATCTCCCTTCATCTTTAATTCTGGAGACGTCTTTCATCTCCTTTGTCATGAATCTTCTGTTTCCTGTAACCAACTTCCATTTCCTGTTATATTTAGGTACAGAACATCAATGCTAGCTTCCTGAACTGAAAAGTGAAGATTTTTTTCTCCAGCTCTTGAATACAAGTAGCCCAGCTAATTCTCATTTTATTATTACTATTCTGTTTCAAAATAGAGAGTCAGGTCTAGGTTGGAAATCATTTTACATCAGGATGAAAGATGCTGTATCTTGGTTTCTTGTGTCTCAGGTTTCACATAATCTGTTCTTTGCAACAGTTTTGGGGAGGGATTGTCTTTAGAATCCTTTAAGATATTTTGTCTACTCCCTATATTCTAAAATCTCAAAATATATAACTTACCTTGTATATTTTTAAGTGCTATATGAAGATCTCAGTAAGGCTTTATATTTGAGAATTTTATATTCGTTCATCCTGGAATTAAAAACATACTTGATAGCTCTAACTACAAGTTTTTCTTCCTTAAATTATTATTTTATAGATCTTGGGCTTCCTGTATTGACCCTTTAACTCTTTATCTAGTCTTCCTGATTTTTCTATGTTTTCTTGTTCTAATTTGTATGAGATCACTTCAGATTTGTATTCTAATTTTTTATTGTTTTCATTTCTGAAATTCAGGTTAATAATTCTATAATTATAATTTATTATAAATAGTAATTACTAATCATAACAAATGCAACTATATATGCATATTTTCAATTACCATAATGTTTTTATTAACTTCTACGCTCTGGTGAGCTCTAGATATTCTTTTTTATAACAGTATTTCTTATTTCAAAGATGCAATGGAAAAAAACTCAAGTTGTATAGTCTACACTTTTTCTAAAATCCCTTTTCTCTTTAACATCTATTTTTTATGACAGGATATTTCCTCAAATGCAAAATGATCCTTGGACTTAGACTCTTATTTATGAATATATAAAATAAAAAGCTGATTTTAAACTCTGTGCTGTAGATATATTTCTTAACAGTGGGCTTCACTGAGAAGTCTCTTTTTTTGCCTAAATATGAAGAATATTTAGGTCTTTTCTTTCAGGTTGCTGAATCTAAGTAACACCAAAGTGGAATTTCTAAAATCCCCTTTTCTGGAAGAATACAAGCCAGACTGATAATATTCCCTGACTCAAGTAGAAAAGAATGTTCAAAAACTCAAAACTCAGAACTTATATTTCCACTTTATTTTATTTTATTTTTTTTGTCGGTCTGACCTCTGGGCCTGGGCGCTGTCCCTCAGCTCTTCATCATATTGCTAGCACCCTACCACTTGGCTTTTGTTTTTTCTGCTTATGTGGTGCTGAGGAACCAAACCCAGGGTCTCATGCATACGAGGCAAGCGCTCTACCACTGAGCCACAGTCCCAGCCCCTATATTTCCACTTTTTTATGTAACATGTAACCGCAATTCCAACTAAGCCATATAACTTGATCCCAAGAAAGACTTTGTTTCACTTTTCAGGAAGGATATCGCTTAGGATTACTTTGAAAAAAAAAAGAAAGAAAACTTGCTAAATTGAAAGAGTAACAGATATGATGTTCTTATATTGCCTTAAATAGCTGCAGTTAACCTACTAGGAGACAGTATTTCATTGTAATGATTATGAGGGGAAAAGGTTCACTATGGTGAGCAGTTCTGTGAAACCAATTTTCATCTTATTCTAAGGCAGATGTTGTTAGCGTTCTGTTACTGTAACAAATTCTTGAGGTATCAGCTTATATAGAGAACAAGTTTATTTGGGCTCCTGATTTTAGAGGTTCTGTTCCATGGCTAGTTAAAGCTTTGCTTTTAGTCCTCCTGAAGGGGTAACAAATGGCACAGATGTAGAATGTGTGGAAGAGAAAATTTCTCACCTCATGCTCAGGATGTGACACAAAGAGAGGAAGGAGCCAATGGACTACAATCACCTCTGAAGGGGCTGACCTCCAGACCCAATGACCTTGAGACCTCCCACTAAGCTTGGCCTCTGAACGGGTTCACCACCTCCCAAACAGTATCCTGTTGGTGACCAAATATTCACATGGGCCTTTGAAGTACTATTGAGATCCAAACTAGAGCACATCCCAAGAGTCCAAAACCCTTTAAATAGAGAATAAAGTTTGATGACTCTTTCTAGATTGTCTCCAGACTTATTCTTCCTTTTCCATTCCCAGTGACTCACCCTCCTGGTGTAACTCATTGTTCTCCTGTTTCTATCTGAGGCCACACTCTTTGTCCCTACATTATTATTTTAAACAACTGATGTCTACTATCCTGTCTCTTCTGCTCCTCTTCTGGATGCTCTGAATGCAGTCAGTTTTCAAATGTGTTTATTTATCTACTATGTTTGTTGTGTATCACATACTACCTTGGGAACATTGTGAAAGGCAATAAAATGTGACCAAATTTGTGCTTCAGGTTCTCTAGACTCAAATCTGCTCACTCTCATTAAATAGCTGTGTCATAAGATGTGTATTATACATTGGTTTGAGGTATCTTAAACAAAATGGGGCATGGAGTAGATGCCTAACTCACAGGGTTGTTTTAAGTTTGTTTTTTTTATGGTCGGTCCTGGGGCTTGAACTCTGGGCTTGGGCGCTGTCCCTGCCCTCTTCAGCTCAAGGTGAGTGCTTTATTGCTTGAGCCACAGCAGCACTTCCGGCTTTCTAGTGGTTTTATTGGAGGTAAGAGTCTCACAGATTTTCCTGCCTGGGCTGGCTTTGAACCTTGATCTTCAGATCTCAGCCTCCTGAGTAGTTAGAATTATAGGCATGAGCCACCGGCCCCTGACTTTAAGTATTTAATACTAATTTCATAGAATAATTCAGATCTATACTGTACCCTCAATAGATAGTGTCTGAGACTATAATTAGTTATGTTTAGTTGGTTTATTATTGCTATTTGCTAGTCAAATATTTATCCTAATCCCTTTGTTTATCTCTTAATGTTTTGAATACCTTTAAATTCTGTAACCTACTGGAGGCTGAGTTAAATGCCTGGCATATGAGGTCAGATTAAAATGGAGAAGTGTTTTGCACTGAATAAAATATCTATTATGTTCAGTATATCAGAAAATCTTTTATAATAACTGTTAGTTTCTGCATGCATAAATCAAATTAGTGCAGAAAAACTAAGAAATATAAATAATTAGATGGAATACTGTGAAATTTTACAAAATTGATACTAGACAGTAATAGTCCTAGGGTAACTTTTATATTAATTGAATACAATTACTATAAATAACTGGTATCATGTATTTAATATAGTTACTATATATATATGGCATTTAACTCATATATTAGGACTTAACAAATTTCAAGTACAAAAGTGTGAACACTATGAATGGTTTTGAATAATAAGTCACTAAAAACTTAATATACTAAATCATCCTGAGAAGTTTAAATAGTCATTGTATAGTAAATATTGAAATGAATTATTCTTGCAAGAAAAAAATATTGATAGGAATTAGTTGAAACTTTATTTTTCCTATCTATGAAAATAGTTATGAACATAATAACAACCAAATTTCAATGGCTTTTGATATAAAATAATCACCTACAATGAAAACAAGCATAATTTTACAATTAAGAAGATTGGGTCTAAGAAGGTGGCTCTGTGGTAAATTGCTTGTCTTGTATGCATGAGGCCTTGGGTTTGATTCCTCAGTACCACATAAGCAGAAAAAGCCAGAAATGGAGCTGTGGCTCAAGTGGTAGAGTGCTAGCCTTGATCTGAAGAGCTGAGGGACATTGCCCAGGCCCAGAGTCAGAGTTCAGGTCCTACAACTGAGCAGAAAAAAAAAATAAAGAAAAAGAAGATTATCTGTTTTCAAACTACCTGACAAGCCAGGTGTCTCATACCTGTAATCCTAACTCCGCAGGAGGCTGAGATCTGAAGATCCTAGTTCAAAGCCAGCCCAGGCAGGAAAGTCCATGAGAATGTTATCTCCAGAGCCCTGGCCTTGAGTCAAAAAGCTCAGGGACAACAACCAAGCCCCAAGACCAACAAAACAAAACCAATAGATAAACAAAAACTATGGTAAATATCACAAGCTTCATACATATTTTAATGTGTTGTTTAGGGCTTAAATACTATCAAAGATCTGCTCTATATAATTTGGAAAAAATACAACAGGTCCAACATCTTGTACTCTTCTTGAAATCATGTATTCCCTACCACATTCTCAATACTTCCTTACCCTTAAGCTTAGAGGTGAAGCTCAGAGTTCTTCATAGAACTAGCAAGGAGTACAGAGGCTCCCCAGATAACAGCATCAAGAGCTGACATTGTGCAAAGATATAGCTAACAAAGTAGGTCTGGGTGGATTTCAAAGACAGTTATTTTTTACTTGTTGCTGCTCACATTTTTTTTTCAACAGAGAAGCTATAATTGATTATATGAAGTGCATTCCTCTTTTTTATGCTTGCTTTCAACTCTAAATAATGGTATAGTAAGAGTTCTACATATTTTACATTTTCTATTCACAAAACACTTTCAATGGTTTGACTTTTTATATCTTTTAACATTCCATTAAGATATGTGTCAGAGTGTTTAGTTTCCTTCTGATTAATTGTTACGAAACTGTGGATAAAATAATGTAGAAAACATACAGATTTAGGGGAAAAAGTTTAGTATTCACATCCACCTACAGCCTAAGCCGAGACACTCAAAACATCAACTAACAATTATAAAGTCAAAGTTGTTGGTTGGCGTACCACATCTTCTTTTTTGTTTGTTTATTTTTATCTTTTTGTGCTGGTCCTGGGGCTTGAACTCAGTGACTGAAAATTGTCCCTGAGATATTTGTTTTTGCTCAAAGTTAATGCTCTACCACTTGAGCCAAGGCCCCACTTCTGCCTTTTGGTATTTAATTGGAGACAAGAGTCTCATGGACTTATCTGCTCTGGGTGAATTGGAGCTGAGATCCTCAGATCTCAGCTTCCTGAGTAGCTAGGATTACAGGCTTGAGTCACCATCACCCAACTAGTGCATATTCTATTTATCAGTCATTCTATATATTTGTAAAAGCACAGAATTCCTATTGAATCTTACCTTGATGACATAATAGAAGGTAAAACTAAAACATTTTGTCCCTGAGATCAATATATTTTCTGACTGATGTGAAAATAAGCACATCATCATATAGCTACGAAATAATGCTAAAGAGTTACAGTAAAAGAATTTACTGGAGATAGGAACATTTCTACTTGTTTGGTGGGAGTGCTGGAAGGAAAACCATAGAAAAGTGAAATTTTGTATCCAGAAGAGAACCAGAACGTTTAAACCTTTGTCTTAGAAAGCTGGATTGTCTTTGCATGGTACTATTTGATTCTTAGAGTCTGTCAAGCTATGTTTTTGGTTTTTTCTTCACCAAATCTTCTTAGTCTGCTTCTTAAATTCTTCTCTATCCAAGCTTCTACTTGTGTTGTTTCCTTTGTATTTTCTATCAGTTCTGTGGATGGTAACTCATTGATAAGTGTTCATGGATTTAATTGCCTTGCATATGGTTATGCCTTTGACATTTTTATCTCTGGCCTTGAGTGTAAAAGCTCAGGGACAGCCCCATAACTAATCAACCAACCAACAACAAAAAACCACCAAAAGACAACAAAACAAACCCTATTATTATATGGTAGCAGCCTTTCCAGTAAAGGATGCCACTTTTCATTCACTTGTTTATTTCATTTATTCAATTGGTATTTACTAATTTTATTAGATCTCAGTTACCACACTAGACTCCAGAATGCGATGGTAGAAAATTGGACCTGGATTTTACTCCCCTTAGAAAAATGAACTTTAAACTAGAGCTTACCAAAATGTGTCTCATGATCACTGTGTACTAATCACTGGAGGAAGGAGTATTTCTTATGAAAATTGTAGCTTAGTGTCCTTTCCCAGACCAAGTAAACTATAATCTCTAAGTAGCAAGAACATGCATTTAGGATAGAACCTAAAATTTTAATGAACACTTTCTTAAATACAAAATAGCAAGCAAATACATAATTACAACAATAGAAAGTAGAACTAGGAATGTTTAAAAGTAATGGACAAGCCATCCATATCCTGGGAGACAGGCAAGGCTATGTAGCTTAGTGACTGGTCAAACATGAGAAGTGGCAGTGAGTGTAAGAATAAATGACATGTCAGAAATCTGGATGTCAGCTTTCACTTCCTTTCTTGTCCTCACTTAACATGCCTTAAGTTTATCTACTTTTTCATCACCATCACTCACAAAATTCACAGGCTCCTGCTTTGTGTAACATTATGGCTATAGTTCTCTTATTTATTTATTTATTTTCTGGGTCTTTATTAAGAATGGTTCAACCTGTGCCAAGAGCACTAGTGTTTCCCCTATTTCTCCCTGTAGTATTTTCAGGGTACTTGTTTTTACCTCAATGTAAAACAGGGCTAGGGACACAGGTCATATAGTTCTTTAATTCTTAGTATAACTTCTACTTTACTCTTCTTCCTATTTTGTTACCATAGTGACTACATCAATACTAACGAATAATATCCTGTTTTGTATTTTTAAAACTCTTCAGTCACTCTCTTTAACCTTGAGAACAGTCTGAAAACATGGTGCTTCTTATGGAGCTTCTCACAATGTGTCCATGGGCTCCCTCATTCTTGTATTCATGCATACTATAGTCTAATCATGCCAGGCCACTTTTAGTGATTACTCTGTATCATTATTCATGGGATAGGATGCATTTCTCTGCCATTCCTAGTTCCTGTATATCTTCCAAAGCAACCCTCACCCCCGAGAAACTCCTTTTGCACCCAGGTGTCAATGCTGACACATCCTAACTTAATTTCCCTAGTATCCTTTGCCTACTTATTACATCACTTATGATTTCTTTATTATCTTTATCTGTTTGTCCCATTCAGAGTGATTCTGAGACAAGAAACAGATTATGTGGTCCCTACTGTGAGCCTTTGTTATTAAGAGATGAGCATAAAGGGTCTACCATTTAGAGTCTGTGCTAGTTTTATTGGGTTCCAAAACGTAGTGTCATAGTCTGAGGTATTTAAACAGCAGTTATTTGTTTTCTCACAGTTCAGATATCTAGAAATTCAAATTCAAAGTGTCAGTGGAGTTGTTTTTCTTTGTTTTTGTTTTTGTTTCCTGAAGCTTTATTTTCCCCTTGACTTGTGGATGATGGATTGTTTTTCCTCTGAGTCTTGAGATGATTTTCTCTTTGCACATGTCTACATTCTGATTTACTCTTCTTATAATTACTCTTCTTATAACTGTAGTCAAATGACTAAAGAGACTTAATAATTTGAAATACTGTCTTTGAATATAGCCAATATCTGAGGTACTGATGACAGTTCTTCCACATAAAAATGGGGAGACACAATACACAGCCCCTTAGCACTATTGTGACATTTGGTGGTTAGAGTGCTGATCCCAAGCGGCTCTTGTCTTCAAGAATTTTCCTCTTCAAGAATTGCTTTCTGGTGCCTGAAAAGCAATAGCCACAGAATTTGGTGATGGCCATAAAGATGTATCCAACCAACTCGTCCTTTTTCCTCATTTACAAATAAACTCATATCCCTTTAAGGGAATGCAAAGACAGGGAAAAAAGGAAGAATAAGATCATTCCTTGTCATTATATAATTAGATTACCAAGAGACATCTTGGATTTTGATAGGGATTGGACTAAATCTGTACAAAAATTTGGGGCATATGATCATTGTTTAAAATAACCTATTAGATGCAAATATTAATGCATTGATAAGATTCTCATTCACACATGTATTTTTTTTCTTTCAGGTGGCTGGAGACTTTTAACTATGATATAAATCCATATTTTAGCTATACATTGAAAGATTTCTTGGTGAAAGGGAGTATATATATTTAGCAAGTTTACTAAAACATACATGATTTTCCATCATATTGAAATAGCACCTCCATTAACTAAATGAATTTTATTTAAAGAAAATTCAGAACTACAAAAAGCATGTTTTCCATATCTTCATAGTTCATCTCCTTTATGGAAACCATTTGGCCATTAATTTGATGTATAGAAAACTTAACAAAGATAATTTCATATTTTGCTTATGTTAATACTTAGCCTATATAATGAGATTTACTCAGTATAGGTATGCTTATTGGCTAACAAATCATATTTAACTTTGGAAAATAAAGTATATTTGGAATTAAAACATCAAAAATGTGACTAGAGAAGATAATCTTCAATATTTCTGTCAATCCTGAAATTTAACATTTTTGTAATTTTTTTGCTGTTTTGGGGGGAGAATAGATTATAATATTATAAACCCATAGAAGCACTACAAATGAAATGTGAAAGTTTGATTTTGCAATAATTGCCTTTGAAATGGAACCTTCAAAGGGCATTTTTTATCTTCTGAGTCTATTATGGTATAAAATCAATATTTTAGCCACTTGACAGAACATTCCCTTTTTTCAGCATTTTTGAAAGATGTACTCTTAATTTAACATTTTTCTTTCTTTATCCCATAAGCAGATAAACAACTCTTTAATTCATTAATAGTTAACAGTAAATTAATAGAATTATAATAGATTGGTTTTCTTTTGTAGTGAGTAGACAGGATAAATCTAATATTCTTATATGATTATATAATACCCAAAGTAGCATCTCCTAGATAAAGGGAGGATGTTTGAAATTAAAAACTAAGAAGTCCAACTTGTGCAGATTAGCTTGGGAGCTGTAGTGTGCTATCCTCAACCATTCAAGGGAGACTCACAAGGGAGAACTATCCATAATAAAATGACAATCATCTGTTGCTAAAGGAAGACAACATTAGAAGTGTTGAAGGGACATTGATGAAACTATGAATCAGACATTTTTTTAGATAAGTGAGTGTGGCTTCTCAATAGATTGCCATGTTAGTGTTAGAATAATGATGGCCATAGATTGGACAATCCTACTCAGAGTTGTTTTTGTTTTCCATTTGCTGCATAAAAATAACCTAGGTTATAAGTTTAGACAAAAAGATTTATTATCCCATATCTATTCTATAAATGAGAGATTTGGAAGCAACATGGCTAGGCTGTTCTGGCTCAGAGGCTCTTCTGACCTGAGTCAAGATGTCAGTCTAGGCTTTGATCATCCGAAAGCTTGGCAGATGTCATACATTCCTGTTGATTTCTTGGATACCTGGCAAGTTGTAGCTTGTGACTGGAAGGAGACTTTTCTACGGTGTTCCACAGAACTCTTTGAGAATTTTTCCCTGGAATGAATGGTACAAGAGGAGCAAAGTAGAAACAAGAGTATGTTTTATGACCTAGCCTATTGTTTGTGTAGGTCAGGTCTATTTAAAGAGGGATGGGACCACGTGTGCATAGCTTCCTGGAGGAGAGGTTATTGGAGGCTGTCTTAGAGACTGCCTGACATATAGAATATTTAATTCTACTTAAGTACTGGTAAGAAGCCTGGTCTTGGTGAAATGTTTTATTTTTCCCTCCTCAAAAATTAAAAACATTAAAAAATATCTCCACAGTGAGCTATAGAATCTTCCTTTTCTGTGCCTCTTCGAGTTAATACATATTTCCAAATCTCAGGACTGCTACCATAGCCTACCCTTGATTCTTCAAGTCTTAGTATTGGCTTCTCCTACTTTTCTTTATACATTCTGCAAATATCTATTGAGAACAAATTCTATGTCAGGAACTGTTCATACCAGTCAGCAGATCATTCCCTTCCTAGGCTTTGTTTTCCTTATGAACTTTATAATTTTACCATTAAATAGTTGTACAGGGGTTTAAATTTAACACATGTATTTGCTAAATTTATTCTATATGTAATAAGATGAAAAAATCAAATCAAACATGGATAATTGTAACTATTACCTTCAAAATACATTGTTTCAGTAGCTATGTTCTGTGATTGGTAAGGTGAAACTTAAAGGCCGTTAAGGTGACTGCTAAGCAAGTAGGGGTCTTTCTTCCATTGTATAAATTTTACGGCTTACATCACTTAAATCCTTCAATATAGGACTACTACATTTTTCCCCCCAATGGAGAAGATGACCATTATGCTATCTCATTCAGCACACTCGTCTTCACAATGTGGGGATGCACATTGGGAAAAATGTGTAGACTTAAAGGAGGGTGGGAGGTGGGTAAAACAGAAAATTGCTATCTCCAAAAACACAGGAGTAAGTCAGACGTAAAATGATGTTATGTATCATTCTCTTTCAAATGATGCAGTGTGATAGAATGCATTTCTCCCAATAAGGCAGAAAGGCATAGAGCATCTTTTCTATAGATTCATATCCTATTCCAGTATTTCAAAGATTCAAGGATTATGATTAGCCCTGAAACATCCCTCTATGGAGTCTTTTATCTTTGTTTTTTTTAAAATATTTTAAAAAGTTCTCGTTAAAACTATTTATACCAATAAATCTCTCTGCCGAATGTCAGATCAGCCTGCAGTGAAGAGGTAAATGGAAACTAATGACACCGATCAAGTTGATGGTGTGAATGATTTATTGGATCCAATCACTTAACACTTTCATAAAGTCAATATCAGGAAAGGAAAACTGGACTCTTATTATGGTCAACTCTATTTGTACTGTCAGCACCCAGTGATTTATGACGAACCTATGGCTGGCATTAGGATATTATAAATGGAAGAAAAATGGAAGCCTCATTAATTTTCCTTTCTTTTTTCTCTGCCCACAGGTGGAAGATATGCAGTGGGCTAATAGAGAACACACACACCCAGCTTCTGTCTGCAGCCTGCCGTGTAAGCCCGGGGAGAGGAAGAAGACCGTGAAAGGGGTCTCTTGCTGCTGGCACTGTGAACGCTGCGAAGGGTACAACTACCAGGTGGATGAGCTCTCCTGCGAACTCTGCCCTTTGGATCAGAGACCAAACGTCAACCGCACGGGCTGCCAGCGCATCCCTATCATCAAGCTGGAGTGGCATTCTCCCTGGGCCGTGGTGCCCGTGTTCGTTGCCATCTTGGGCATCGTCGCCACCACCTTTGTGATTGTGACCTTCGTCCGCTACAATGACACGCCGATCGTGCGGGCCTCGGGCCGGGAACTGAGTTATGTCCTCCTCACGGGCATCTTCCTCTGTTACTCCATCACCTTCTTAATGATCGCCGCGCCCGACACAGTCATCTGTTCCTTCCGAAGGATCTTCCTAGGCCTTGGCATGTGTTTTAGCTATGCTGCGCTTCTGACCAAAACAAACCGCATCCACCGAATATTCGAGCAGGGGAAGAAATCTGTCACCGCGCCCAAGTTCATTAGCCCGGCCTCCCAGCTGGTGATCACCTTCAGCCTCATCTCCATACAGCTCCTGGGGGTGTTCGTGTGGTTCGTGGTGGATCCCCCCCACACCATCATCGATTATGGGGAGCAACGGACACTCGACCCAGAGAACGCCAGGGGAGTGCTCAAGTGTGACATTTCTGACCTCTCGCTCATTTGTTCACTCGGATACAGTATCCTCTTGATGGTCACCTGTACTGTTTACGCCATCAAAACGAGAGGCGTCCCCGAGACTTTCAACGAAGCCAAACCGATCGGATTTACCATGTACACCACCTGCATCATTTGGTTAGCCTTCATCCCCATCTTTTTTGGCACTGCCCAGTCAGCAGAAAAGGTAAGCAGCAGGAAATGCATGTGGCAGCTCTTTTTGCGGATTTAAATTCTTCCTTTGGGATGCTTTTCTTCCTTTGGGGTTCATTTATATTCTCTCAAGATGCTTTAGTATGTGTTATTCTCATTCAGAAACACACACACACTATATATCTGAAGGTCACATTTCTTTCAAGTATATGTTGACTAAAGCTGATTTTCCATGAAAATTATAAAGAAAAAAAATCCGCACAACTGAACACTCTATTGCATCCTCCTTGGCAAGGTTGAAGATTGACACGACGCATACCATTTTTCCAGGGCACTCTTCCCAGCTCTGTTATCTAAAAACTCCACTGTTCTGTTCCAAATGTTAATTAAAAGAGAGTCGGAGAAAGGGCAGATGTGGCTCACAGAGGTGAGCTGTCCCAGACAGATCTCACAGCATAACAAATGCTCCCTCTCCTGCTCTACCAGAACTCTGGGTGAAGAAATAAATTCCCTGATAATCATGATGCTTTTAGTTATAGAAGTTTTAAAGTTTAGACTAAAACAATCAATTAAAGAGGAAGTAAAATGGCTTACTACCATCGACTCATCTTCCTGAAATTTCTCCTCAGTCGTTACTTTTATTACTTTTCCATATGTGGAAGCCAACACAGAAGGATTTAGAAGGCAGCAATGGACAGTTATTTAAAGCACTAGTGTGTGTGTGTGTGTGTGTGTGTGTGTGTGTGTGTGTGTGTGCTGGTACTGAGGTGTGAACTCAGGGCCTGGCCACTGTCCTTTAGTTTCAAGTAATAAAGCTAAAGCTTTATTACTTGAACCATAATTCCACTTCCAGTTTTTTTGTGGTTAATTTGAGACAAGGGTCTCATGAGCTTTTTCTGCCTGAGCTGGCTTTGAACTGTGATTCTTATATCACAGACTTCTAATTGCTAGGGTTACAGACATAGGGCTATAGCACTGGCTATAAAGTGCTTTTTAGAAGGTGAGGATTTATCATGTCTCCCAAAGTAATTTCCTTTGTCATTAATCTCCCATTCACTTTTCAACTAAACACAGTTCGTAAAGAATATGTAATATAAGAGTGTGTATTGATTAGTTGGGATGCATATAGTTTTATGTAGAGAGAAGGCAAGAGCTACAATTAAATCTGAAAGGCAGGATTGAGGTGGTTGGATGGAGAACAGAGGTAGGTGCTGTCTTTCTGTAGTGAGAGGCTCTTAGCTCCAATGTGTATGTATGGGAGATCTTTCCAGTGAGGACTTAAAAGGACTGGTCCCTTCTCCATCATTGTAAATGGGACAAAATTGGACCATGCGGGATGCATTTTAGGTAAGGTTCAGCATGACTTAAAATCCCAGCAAAGTCAGTAAGGGGTTCTCAGTAAGGGGTGGCAAGGCTTACTTGGCTGAGCACTCATCTTTTCTGGGTAAATGTGGTCTTCAACTAAGAAATTTTAAAAATGTGTTTCTGCCAACATTTCTGAACAGCATGGGTTCCAGTCCCTTTGCACTTTCCTGGTTATATGTCTCCATGGAGGTCCACAAATATTTGGTATAGGACTATGACTATGGCTGGAATGTGAAAGTGAGACATTTGAAGCTCTAACCCTAACAATCTGAATGTGTTTTTGGAATATAAGGATGGAAAGTTGTTAGGATCAAACTGACACATGTAACTTACAAAAGGATGTATGAGCTAAAAAATCTCTCAATCCTATTTTTAAACATGATTTATTGGACCAGTCAGTGCAGAATAATATTTTTTCAAAGCATGAAGATGTCAACCTTATATGAATTTTTAATAAGCTTGACTTACTTTCTTATATTTATATTTGAATCTTTCTCTATAGTTTTACTTGGAGAGGGCTTTCATTAGTGGCTTGCCTCTGATTTCTGCTGGATACGAAGTACTTATACCAAGTAAAATCTGGGTGACATATAGCTTCATTTACCTTTTCTTCTCTTTTTTGACATCTTTAAGAGTAGAACATCTTTTTTTAACATAGTGATTTTCACTTAAGAGGTCAAACATGTACATAAATAAGATGGTTTTTCTCTCTGTTGTTACAACTAAGTATGCCAACTTTTAATCCAAATAAAATTGCCCTATATCAAAGTATTATACTTTGTCATAGTAGTCATATATGACTGATTCTAGTAGAACCTTAAATGTTACTTTAACTATTTTATCTTGGAGCTCTGCTATTGTTGCTGTGTAGCTTCTCCCTGAGGAAGCAAGATGGCGACAAGAATTTGGGGGTTAAGTGGACACTGGAATATGGCAGAGGGTATAGCTTTCCCTGTGTTGTTGCGCCTAGAAGAGAACCTGGAAATTACATTTATTTATATATGTATGGAAATATTCATGCATAATCAATTTCCTATTTTTTCCTTAGCTTTGTAGAGTCTAAGTATAAGAAACAAATTATAAAAGGAATGATAGAAACATGCTAGTTGGTTTTTTTGTGTGTGTGTATGTGTATGTTTGTGTATGTTTATGTTTAACCTGGTGTTGAACTCAGGGCCTGGGCTTTGTCCCTGAATTTTGTGCTCAAGAATAGCACACTAATGCTTGAACCACTTCTGGCTGCTTTTTGATGGGTAATTGGAGATAAGAGTCCATGAGACTCTTACAATGGATTCATGAGCTGCCTGGGCAGGCTTTAAACCACAATCCTCATATCTCAACCTCCAGACTATCTAGGATTACAGATATGATAAAATTAAATACAGGACAATTTGAAAAACCCAATAAGAAGCAATAACTCTTAGGATTATTAGGCCATTGTAGAGTCCTTGTATTATTTCTCCTTGGAGTTGTTCAATCAAGATTGCTTGTATCATAAATAAGATCTTGCCTCTGAAGTATCTTATGTAATAGAAGTATGTGCTATCCTAAACTTACCTTAAAATTTGCTACCTGCTATTCTTTCTCAAATTTACCTTTTGTCTCTCAAAACAAGATAAGATGCTAGAGGGTATTAATTCATTTATACCATTACTAAAATATTTATTGAGAAGAATATTATAAATAAACAAGACAAGTATACTTCTACAAGAACTTCTTAAAAAGTTTATTGACTTTGAAAGAGCAAAGAACTGGTCATTCTTCCATTTTAATTTATAATGCTCAGCCAATTAGCTTCACATTACCAACGTGGAGCATTTATAATAGCCAGGCAGACCGCATATCCATTCATCCAGCAGATCCTTATCGAGCATTTGTCCAACATTGTGCTGATTATTGAACTCATGTCAGTCTGCTTCTCTGAGCCTTCTTTGTAAGAAGCTCATGCCTTCTTGTTGCCTTCCAACTCCAGTGAAGTGTGAGGCTCAAGGGCCCAAAAGATGGTGAGAGGAGATGAAACAGTAAGGAATGTACATCCTTCAACCACACAGAGTACATGGAAATGTCAGAAAAAGCATAAATGCTTCCTGCATACATTTGATTATGTCATCTTAGAGTAATTTCTGTAGCCAAAACTCATCTCGCCACACACAGTTTTATGAAATTACAAGAAGCAGGAAGATAGAAGAAAATTATTTGAATATTTTATGCAGCTGTTTTGGAAAACATTTTGGTAAAATTAAGCTTTAAGGAGATGGTTGCAAAGAAGTAAAGAAGCCTGTGTTCATTCATGAATAAGACACCATTTAATTTCTCCACATTCTTTGTTTTTATTTGATTTTGAAATTAAATCATGTTTTTTCAATAGCTTTCAATAACATTATGTATGCTTACTGGTAAAATCTGCTAAGTCATGATATAAATGCACCTTTTCTCTTCCTATTTAGTGGTGTGAAGGAAGGGTGGAGGCCTGTAAGTAAACACAAACACATAGTTGTACTAAATAGACAAAAAGTAATCATAACAACAATAATTAACTTAATAGGAAAAGAATCCTTAGGAGTAGTTAGGAGCTGTTAGGATGTCAGAAATCCCACAAGCACTCATTTTACCTTCCTAATTGGGCTTATGAAATAGAAATAACCAGACAAGGGTTATGACACTGCTAAACTCCAGGGAGCATTGTGCTTCAACCGAAGCATCAGACAAAACAACGTAGTTTCAAAATGGAAAAGAAAATGAAGCTCAAACTCTTTCTCCTCCCCTACCCCCCCCCACAAAACAACAACAACAACAACTAAAACCTAATACTTCTTGAATGAGCTTTTCTTCCTCCTCTTTCTAGATATATACTACAGTGTACCTACTGCATACATCCTGATCTGGTCACTCAAGACAGTAACCTGGGTCAACTTTGGCCCCACCCTCTACTCATTCTCATCCTTTTATTTCTTGTATGAATTTATAGACTCTCAGTAGTGTTGATATGATGTATTTCTGAATGAATATGTCAATGTACAGCCCTTCAAATGGTATCTTCTCAAGTACCTATTAAAGGAGTGAATGGAATATCTCGTACAACACTAGCATATCGTAATAATGTAAATGCCTGCTTTGGATTTACATTAGATTATGCCATAATGTGAATTATTATTTTGTCCGTCATGGGCCTTGAACTCTGGGCCTGGGTGCTGTCCCTGAGCTCTTCAGCTTGAGGCTACTGCTCTACCACTTGAGCCACAGTGCCACTTTCTGAATTTTTTAATATGCATCCTATTGTGATCCTCTTTACAAGGTTATTTCTTCTGGTTGTCTCCATTTAATGATAGAATGCATTACATCGCTTGAACTGTTTTTTGCCATTATCACTTACTCTGAGAAAGGACTATTAAGTATTTACAGAAAAGGCAAAGAAGTAATCCAGTTACCGTTCAT
The DNA here is from genome assembly GCF_000151885.1 of Dipodomys ordii. NCBI lineage: Eukaryota > Metazoa > Chordata > Mammalia > Rodentia > Heteromyidae > Dipodomys > Dipodomys ordii. Next base: position 2,699,527 of record NW_012267264.1, read on the forward strand.
TCTATTAAATTTTACAAAGCAAAGTCCAGTCAGTTCTTTGCTCATGCTGCCCTACCTTTGTGTTTTTATGATTTCTGTCTCTCTGGAGGCAGATGCAGGGATCAGTGAGGAAGAGGGTGAACTCTGGAGAGTCAGGACTTGTTTTGCTTTCCCCAGTCTGCTAAGCTAACTAAGAAAATATAAAGAAGCTTCTTCATAAAGAAGTAATTTCCTCCAAAGGGGGTGGGATGGGAGGGCAGGGATGGGAAGGGGAAACAAAGGAGGAGGCAACAATGCTTGATAAGAAATGTACTCATTAGCTTGCTCATGTGATTGTAACCCCTCTGTATGTTATTTTCACAATTAAATACTTATTAATAATAAAAAAAGAATTCAGATTTGACTATGGAATCATAATGCAGTGGCCTATTATTTGCATCCAGCCTTACCTAGTCTCAAACTAGAGCAGATTTACTGGGAAAAAGCAGGAAAATGTTGACTTTTAAAAAGTGATTTTGTCTCATTATGTTTTTTTTTTGTTTGTACTAATAGATATCCCCTACTAGTTTTGCAAATACTTGCAAACTCCATGAATCATGAAAACGTTTAGTACATAATAAGCAGTGACTAGTGTTGACTATGATTACCAGTGGGCTATTATCCATGACGAAAAAGACTTTACTTGATTTTGTTCACCATTATTCTCAGCATCTGGCACAATACCAGGATTGAAATAGGTTCTTAAAAATATTTAACCACTGTTATACTCAAATAGATTGAGTTGGAGGATCTAATTTGATTTATCCAAATAATTGTCTCAATTTCTGCAGTCACTTAAACCCTATCTGCTAAGTCCCCTAACTGGAAGTGTTTTCTCCAACATAGAGGCTTGTACAAGACTGAAGATCTTGCAATTGCTACAATGAAAGAGTCCTGCGAGGGAGATAACAAGTCTGTGGGATTAGGAGAATTAATTCTTCCTGCAGCAGTACTTAACTGCTTTCAAATACTTAGCAGAAAAAAATGGAGAAACATAAATTATTTTCAGAAAACATTCCCTGAATCGCTCATATTGCAATTTGAAATTGTGAATCGCTTTAACAAATTGTGAGAAATGGTCTTTAGATTGTAGCCCACATGAGCCAAGAGCAAGACAAGAAAGAAAAATAAGACTTTATGCAACCTGGACAATGATACAAGAAAGATACAAGACAGATTAACCAGAAATCATTCTCCAGCCTCTCTTGTCTCTTAACATTTCCCTTATGAAGGGGGGAAATGGAAACAGTGGTCAATCTGTGGGTGTATAATAGGTTATAACTATGTATGATCTGTGATGAGCTGATAAATACTGTATTGTCTTGTTACCTTATAGCATTTAAAGGCTTCAGTGATATTCCAAATTTGTGTGTATGTGCATATGCCTCTGTGTGTGTGTGGGGGGGGGGGGGGCAAAAGGCCCCGGAGCACTGTGCTTACGGTTTTGCTCAAGACCTGCACTTACCAGTGGAGCTGCAGATCCACTCCCAGGGCTTTTGGTGATTAATCGGAGATAAGAGTCTCAAGGACATTCAGGGCTAGCTTTGAACCTTGAGCCTGAGATCTTAGCTTCCTGAGCAGCTAGAGTTACCAGCAATATTCCAATTTATAGAAGTATTTGACATGTTGTAGTACAAGGTTTCTGGAGGTCAATTGTAGCAGAATGCTGGTATGTCCTCTTTAAGGGAGAAAAATGAAAAAATAAAAATAAAAAAACCCCAAAACAGCATGTTAGCATTTTTAAATAGAGTATTTGTTAATAATTAGGCAGCAAAAAAAGTAGGCAGATCTGAGCAGACAAAGGCAAGTGTATGAAGCTGGTTTCCTGGGAATTTCGTTTTATCCATGTTTCTTGTTTGCTTTTTCTGGTTGTGCTGCACATTATTGTTTCGTAAAATTTCTATCTTTACATATTTAGCACTGTTCTTTTGGGGATACCTATCTTATTTGATTGCACAGTGGGATATTTGCTCAGTGAATGTGAATGTCATATGCTTATCTTCTTTTCCTTTGCTCCCAAGGAGGTGATGGGATCTGGAACTACTTACACTTATTACTTACATGGTGGCATTTGCTCATTGTGTTAACAACAAACAACAAAAACATTAAAAGTGAATTTTCTATACCCAAATTACAACAATAAAATGAGGAAGACCTCTATGTGGTTCTATAGTTAATAAAATTCATCAAAATGGTTTAGTTTTCTTGCTTAAATTAAAAAATAGTAAGATACCAGGTTTGATGAAACTGAATATTCCTAGAATTATGTAGATCCTAGATATATTAAAAAATGCTTAGAGGAATGTGATACAAATAGACATCATTTTTTTTCTATATCAACAGAGCCTTAACGACATTACAGAGTGTTGATTATATAAACAGTGGTGACTAATTTACTTATTGAACTTTTCTGCCACTCACTAGATGCTCATACCTCAGGGAAGCGCATAGCATACCAGCAAGGGCAGATTACAAGGAAATAATTTTTGTGGCTGAACTCATATATATAGTTTTGGGATTGGGAAATAATATTATATATATAATATAGGTGTTCATTATATATAATATTATATATATATCAACATAATTATGTTAATTAATATTAGTATATAATACATCATGTCATTCAGTGTTAGGAAATACATGAACACATATATACATATATATGCACAGATTCATATGTGTTAATGCCACTCACTTATACTGTGGAAAATGTTTAACCAAGTATTCATATAAATTATAGGATATCTAAAATAAATGCAAAGCAGCCATATTTTTATATTCAAATATTTATAAAAAATAGAAACTTGATTTGACTTCTGGCTGAAAATAAGGGCTGGTTCAGTGACCATATCATCTTCTATTATGAAATGGTGAGAGAGAGCAAGGGAGAGAGAGCAAGAGTGAGTGACAGAGACTGTTATATTGTTAGAACAAACAAAAACACAGTTGGAGAAAATCTTGAAAAATGAGAATCAGCTACCTTGGATTTATGGGGATGTTGAAAGAAAGGAAACACAATTCAAGAGACATAGTTGGTGTTACTTGTGAATTCTAAATAATTCCCAGACAGAAGTCAACAAGTGACTCACAGCAGGTACTGTGATGCCACCAGGGAAAAACTCTCAGAACTTTATTCCAGAATGGCCCCATATTGCTCCTTTCAATTCCAATCTTAGGTAGGGAGAGTGAGGTTAAAATGATCAATTCTAAAGACTGACAGTTATTTGACAGAGGACTGCTCATGTGAATATAAGACTTGAGAGAGAAAGAGAAAACTTCCAAGTAGTTTTATATCAGATGGAGGAAATGCATCTGTATCTAGCATAGCTCTTACCACAAATTCTTCCTATGGTTGAATCCCAGCCTGCTTGCTGGTCAATACCCATGCCTTTTGAACAGAGGTCAAACATCCTTTACTACCCAGTCCATAATCTCCATCTCAAAAAAAAATCCAGGCTCCTCTGTTAATCTTTATCTAGCCTATCAATAATGATTACCAATTACTGAATAATAAAAATAGAAGAGAAGAAGAAGAAGAAGAAGAAGAAGAAGAAGAAGAAGAAGAAGAAGAAGAAGAAGAAGAAGAAGAAGAAGAAGAAGAAGAAGAAAGAAGAAGAAGATAATTTAAGGGTAAACCAAAGGAGGAGGCTGCAATGCTTGGTAAGAAATGTACGCATTATCCTGCCCATGTAATTGTAACCCCTCTGTACAGTATGTTCACAAATAAAAAATAAATAAATAAATTTAAAAAAATCTCTAGAAAGCAAGTAAAACAGAATAGTGTGCAAAGGATCCTAGAACTAAGAGACATTAAAGTTCATTTAATAATGAACACAAGTATACATATGCAGATATCTTTGGAAAACATCCATTAGGGGATAAGAAAATAATTCCTGAAATTAAAACTATGAACATGAACATAAAAAGATGACCAGATGAATAGAAACAGAAGGCCAGAGTAATGATCTACAAAGTAAAAGAAAAAGACAGAAACAACAAAATAAATTGTAAAAAGAAAAATATTTTTAAAAGTTAAAATGTTATGATAAGTTCAGGATCCAATTGTATAGCTTATAGACATCCTAGAAGAGGAAACAGAGACAAATAAAGCAAATTATTGATCTGAACATTTAAATGAAGAGAATTCTTAGAGTCACAAAATTGATAGGCCTACTTCCCTTAGTCAATTTATGTAATTGGCAGAAAATTCTTAGAATTTTTAGAGAAAAATATTTCTACAAGGAATGAAAACCAGAGGTGATGCATCTTTCTCTCTCTCTCTCTCTCTCTCTCTCTCTCTGTGTGTGTGTGTGAGAGAGAGAGAGAGAGAGAGAGAGAGAGAGAGAGAGAGAGGGAGAGAGAAAACTCAGGACCTTGTGCTCTCTTTTAGCTTTTGTTTTCTCCTTTAGCTGTTTTGCTCAAGTCTGGCACTTTACCACTAGACCCACACCTTTACTCACTTCCTGTTTGTTTTTTCCTGGTTTATTGGAGAAAAGAGTCTCATGGACTTTTCTACTTGCAAATGTGACCCTCAGATATCAGCCTCCTAAGTAGCTAGCATCGCAGGTGTGAGCCACTTGTGTCCAGCTACTTCTAGGATTTTAAGCAGTGATGAACAAATCAGAATGGCAACAGTAGCAGTCACATGATCTAGAAGAAGGGAGAAAATTTAAGGAAATACTAAGTTGTGAAAGAGTCTGTTACCCTAGAGACTAATTAGCCTTTAAAAGTCAGAATTTTAATAATTTATTCCTTCTCTGAAAGTGTAATTATGCTACTTGAATGAATCTGAAGGAAGTAATATTTTGTAGCCATAACCCAGCAAATACTTTTGGCATTGGCTTTACATTATTAGAGGAAAACAAGAAACAAAACCGAAATATTCATGGGGTTAAAGTCAATGCAAATATTATTAACTCTGAATTTTAAAACTAGTCATAATGACTTAAAAAGAAAGTTGTAGGAGATAGAGGGAAGATATACCAACATATCAAATCACTCATCTTTCATTGTGAGTTGCCAACAGGTATAATCTAAATTTAATAACTCAAGATTCATAATCACATTATCTTAATAACATCAATAATGAATGACAATTAAAAAAACTATCCAAACTTTTAGATGTATAGAATAACATCAGATGGTGAATGGATGACTGATAAAACATTAATTGTACCAAACAAATATTTAGACTCTAATAAATAAATATGTGTGATAAGACACTTCATCCTATTTAAGCTACTCTGGGGGATGAGAGTTTGAAGTCAGCATAATTAGAAAAGTCCATGAAATCTTACATCCAATTAACCAGAAAAACTCTAGACTGGAGGTGTACATCAAGTGAGACTGCACCAGCCATTAGCAGAAAGTTAACAGAACAGAAGAGAAGGTACTGAGTCTAAGCACAAAAAATTATAAAAATACAAATGCACTTAGGTACAGAGGTATTTATGATTTCATGAAATTTTTTCTAAGACAACATGAATATTCAGGTTCATATTAAGGATATTTAGTGTGTAGTGTATTTTAAAAGAATTCTATAAATGCAGAAATGGATAAGTTTAAATTTGTGAAATGATTCAAAATCTAGTTGTTAATGAAATAATGAAATAACCAGTTTCCACAGACCCATTTAAAAATAGCAGTTTATAACTTGTACTTGTATTTCAACAAAAAATATTTCCTAAGTATTATTTTTATGTGCCAGGACCTTTTCTTGGTGTTTGGTAAAGTGGGAAAGGGAATAAGAAGTTATCAGTGTCATTGGGGTCAATGTCAAGTAAACAATGCTAAGTAAAAAATTGTATCTTGTAAACTACAAGATACAATAAGAAATGTCTTAGGGACCAGCTGTGTAGAAAAGAAAACAAAAAGTCTTTTGTAGGGATGAAAAAAGTGTCTATGAAGGTAGGAACTGATGAAGCAGTCCTCTAGGCAATGGGGAGAGTGCTTCCATGTGGAGAAAGGGGAAAGTCAGGCAAATCTGCAAGGGTTTAGGTTTAGCATAGCCACCAAGAGAGCTGTGTGGCCATACCCCCCTATTTCCTTGTCATAACAACACACCTGCTGGCACCTGCACTACTTCCTAGTTTGCATAGCACATTACATGAATATCCATAGCCTAAGGCCGGTGGGATCACTGGGAGCCACTCGATGAAGGGATGTAAGCAGAGCTTGCACTTCATTTGCTATGCGTTTTAGTATATTTGTGTGGTTCCAAGCAAGGCTCTATTGTCAGTATAGTCATCTGGCAAGATTTTTCTGGAGGGGGGGAGGCTGGGGAAGCGGGGAAGGGGTGAAGTGACAATTTGTAGTGTTTGAGAATAAGAAAAAAATGTGGGGCTGGGAAGGTGGCTTAGTGGTAGAGTGCTTGCCTAGCATGCCCTGGGTTCAATTCCTCTGTTCCCCAATACACAGAAAAAGCCAGAAGTGGAGCTGTGGCTCAAGTGGTAAAGCGCTAGCCTTGAGTAAAAGCAGCTCAGGGATAGTGCCCAGACCCTGAGTTCAAGCCCCAGAACTGGGGGCGGGGGGGGGGGCGGCAGGGTAAGAAAAAAAATGAGGAACAAATGAAGAGAAAACAAAAAAATAAAGAAGGAATGCAAGCAATAAATACTGAGGACTCGTTTCAAATTGAATTGTGAACAGAAAATAAAATGGGAGGTAAAGTGCTTGTAGTGTGCGGTCTGTGGTTGTGCCTGTAATGGTGAAACTACTTTCAGGCTGATGTAAGGATTCTACCCACTTGGACTTCAGAAAGATTCATAGCTTTGTAACAAAGCAATTCTTTTGGGGGAGGAAGAGAGTAAACCCAGGGCCTCACTTATTCTAGGTAAGTCCACTACCATGGAGATGCATCCCAAACTCATAAAAAAAATTAAAAAATGTGATGATGCATAACAATTCTATTTAATGGCTAATTTTTCAATCTAGCTGAAAATAGAGAAGCATATTTAGTACGATAATAGATAAATGGGATAAAAATTAGTTTGCATGAGTAAAATCAAAGATAAAGATGCAGGGCCAAGAAACCCTTGTGGATTATAATATTTGAGTTGATGAACCAAAATGATATGCAAATAAATTTTGATAGTTGAAATAAAAAGAAAAACTTTTTGGCCAGGTGCCAGCGGTTTATGCCTATAATCCTAGCAACTCAGGAGGCTGAGATCAAGGATCGAAGTTCAAAGTCAGTCCTGGTTAAAAAAAAAAGTCCCCATGAGACTTTTATCTTCAACTAACCATGCAAAAACTGGAAGTTGTGGTGTGGCTCAAAGTGGTATTATGCTAGCCTTGAGCAAGAGTTCAGGGACAGCATCTAGGCCCTGAGTTCAAGCTCCATGACAGACCTAAATAAATAAATAAAGGAAAACTATTTGGAAATAAAATCTAAGCAGTTTAAAATAGTGCATCACACTAAAGTATATAAACATTTTTATTAAGTGTACTTAAAATTATAGATTTTATATGCTAATGAGCTTAAGTAAAATTTAGGATTATCTTAACTTTTTCTTCTTGTCATTACCAAATTAGCTTAATATCTTTACTTTTTCTTTACAGTGTGTCTCATTTTGTGCAGTTTAGGATACTTAATTATGTAATACATTTTCTTCATTTTTATTTAAACTAACTTGAAGATTTTGGATAGTGACTCTTCAGCTAATCTGTAAGAATTTGCATTTTGATACCGTTCTGAATTCTATGAATAGGACTAGTCTTGAGCAAATAAAATAACATCATCATGAATTGTACATTTGTGGTTTTATTGTTTTAAAAATAAATCAGGTTATTGAACATTTTTTTAATTCAACAAGTGCAATATGGTGGATATTCACCTTGGAATTTTAAAAAATATTTTCTATCCAGCATTGTTACTCCCTCCTTTGTTTTTCCCCTACTATCTCTTCCCTCCCCACCTTCCCCACTCCCCTACTCCTCCCCACCCCAAAGTTGTAAAGTTCGTTTTCAACATAATGTTTTGTACATCTCATTGTTACAATGAGTCAACCTGTATCCTTGGTTCAGCATTTTGCTATTTCTCCTCCTTTCCCCAAATTAAAAAAAAAATGTATATACAAGATGCAGAGCAACTGAATCAAATACAGTGAAAACAAAGGTTATACCATGGGGGAAGAACATACAAAAGAAACAAAAGAAATTACAGTACAATAAAAACAACAGCAACAAAGAAAAAAACTCTTGTGTCCCTAACTTGGGGTTCATTTCGCTTAGCATCATCTTATATGGTCATATGTGCATAGCTTTTGACCTTTTCTGCTTGTCTGATAAGATTATTCCAGACACAAATAAAGGAAACCATGGGACCTATGTTTCTTTGGACCTTGCTTATTTTACTTAGTATAATTATTTCCAAGACTTTCCATTTCCTAACAAATGGGGCAGTGTCATTCTTTCTGATGGAATTCCAGTGTATGTATGTGTGTGTGTGTGTGTGTGTGTGTGTGTGTGTGTGTGTATCTCACATTTTCTTGATCCATTCATCTACTGAGGGGCATCTGGGTTGGTTCCATATCTTAGCTATGGTAAATAATGCTGCAATAAATATAGCTGTGCTGATAGCTTTAGTATGGCCTTGTTTGTGATCTTTTGGGTAAATGCCCAAAAGTGGGATTTCTGGGTCATAGGGGAGCTCTATGTGGAGTCTTTTGAGGAATTTCCTCCATACTTCTTTCCAAAGTGGCTAAACAAGTTTATACTCCTACAAACAATGCAGTAGGGTTCCCTTTTGGCCACATCCCCTCCAGCATCTGCTGTTATTATAGTTCTTGATTATAGCCACTCTAATTGGGGATAGGAGGAATCTCAATGTTGCTTTGATTTGCATTTCTTTCATGGCTAGAGAAGTTGAGCATTTCTTCAAAAGCTATCTACAAATTCAATGTGATACATATCAATACCCCAACCTTATTCTTCAATGAAATAGAAGAAGTAATGCAAAAGTTTATATAGCACAATGAATGACCCCCAAGAGCAAAAGCAATCCCTAGCAGAAAGAACAGTGCTGGAGGAATATCAATATCAAATTTCAAACTCTACTACAAAGCCATAGTAATCAAAACAGCTTGGTACTGGCACAAGAACATAACTGAAGACCAATGGAATAGAACTGAAAACCCAGAAATGAACCCACAGACCTATAGCCACCTAATCTTTGATAAGGGAGCTAAAAAATAAAATGAAAGAAAGACAGCCTCTTCAGTAAATGATGCTGGCAAAATTGGTTCAACACCTGTAGAAAACTAAACCTAAATCCTTATATATCACCCTGCACCAGAATCAACTTCAAATGGATCAAAGACCTCAAAGTCAAAGCAGACATCATGAAAACATTACAGGAAGGAATAGGAGATACTCTAGTTGGCACAGGCCAAAATTTTCTTAATAAAGACCCAGAAACTCAACAAATCAAAGAAAGTTTGGTTAAATGAGATTGCATCAAATGGCAGAGATCATCTTGGAATTTGAGACTCACTGTTTATCTACCTGCTTAGTCAAATGTATTTTAAGAAAAATACCAAAAATTACATATGTACATATACGTGTGTGTGTGTGTGTGTGTGTGTGTGTGTGTGTGTGTGTGTACTGCCTGCTGGCCCAAATCCTAAAGAATATAGATGTCTATATAAACTTTGATAATATATGCAAAAAATACACTGCACACTCATATAAAGCAGAGCTTCTATAGATTTCCCTTTCTCCAGCAAGATTAAATGCCATGTATTTCTCTCGCCAGCTGTTGTCTTTATAATTCTCATCTACTCAAATTGAAGTGAATTGAAAAGAGTATTGGTAGATTGTAAGCCCATCATAAAACCTGGAAGTGTTGATATCAGCAGGCAGGTTATCACTACAGCGATGCCCTTTCTTCCACAAAACACTTTCTCCATGGCAAAGTGTCCAATCACACTGTGATTTATTGAGCACTTGGTTCTATTGCCTACTTATTGTGAGGAACTGACAATGACAAGCATGCATGCAAAGTGCCTAAGTACTTTTGAAATGCAAAAGGATACATTTAGAAGGCAGCATGAAAAGCAGTGAGGAGCAGAGCCAGTCAGAACTATTGAATTATATAGGACACATCTCCAAGAAGGCTCATTTTTTCCCTCTGTCTTATTGTTTTGGATTCTTTTAACATACAGTACATGCATACATTGCTATTGCTCCCGATGCCCTCATTTTACCTCTGACTTGACATTCTTGGAAAACACACCAAATCTCCTTTTGCTTCTCTTTGTCTCCTTTATCTCTTCTTCCTTCTGCTCAAGTTGCCCCTGATTGTGGCCTTTCTCCCAGGCGCCATTTCCTTGAAGTGCCAATCATTCACAGGGCTCCTAGAAAAGCTACATTCATGCTTTCTTAACTGCCTTCGTCAGCTCTGCCCTTTTCACATGTTCAAAGACAGAGACTGAAACAATGCAACGCTAAAATCTGAAAGCAATCCAAAGCACAAATTGTGAAATTAAGCTAGAAACCCCACAATCTATTATCATTTAAAACACAACTAACTGAATGCCTCTTTTTTTTTTTAAATTGTGAAAATCCCGTACAGAGGGGTTACAATTACATGACAAGGTAATGAGCATATTTCTTATCAAGCATTGTTGCCTCCTCCTTTGTTTCTCCTTCCCATCCACCCTTTATCCCACCCCCCACCAAAGTTGTAAAGTTCATTTTTCAACATAACATCTTGTACATCTCATTGTTGCAATGGGTCCACCTGTATCCCTATTTGAACAATTTTTTTCCCTTCCCCTCCACAAATTATAACATCAAATTCAGTGAAAACAGGGGTTATACTGTGGGGGAGGGACATACAAAGCAACAAAGAAATCATCCTATAAATATATTAGAAACAATGGCAAGAAAGAAAAAACATTTGAATCCTTATCTTGGGGTTCATTTTGCCTAACATCAACTTATCTGACCGTTTCTGCTTGTCTCAGACATATACTAGTTATTGCAAATAAGGGAAACCATGGGACCTATGTTTCTTTGGGCAGGCTAGATTCTTTGTATTTTAACTACTTCTTTCAGTCTCTAAAAGTTGAATCCTCAAAGAGACTCTAATCTCTGAAACCAACTTTGTAAGAAAGTTGTCAGGAATTTCTGCATACTTACTGTAAAAAGGTCTGGAGTTTAATTTTTCCACAATTCTTGGACTTTATTACTGTTCTCCTTCTACGACTATTACATCTTTTTCAGAGATTCGAACTTAGAAATTGACCTTGACTACTTCTTTGGACCCTTGTTTAAATTCTGCTGATGAAATGTGTTCATTTGAAATGTTTTACTACATCCATTTTTCTTACCCTTATTTCCGAGATCAGATCCCCAGTGTATGCTTGGATGTTGTTGGGGTATGAAAGTGAATCTGGAATTGTTTTTTGACAGAGATGTCCAGACTTGTATCATAAAATCATTCTTTAGCAAGTATACTTTTCACTTCTTTTATAGTCCTCAGTAAAATACTTTCTATTTAATATTTTTTCTCTGTTGAATATTGACAGCAGTGTTTAGTCTAAATGTGGCCTACCTTCATAAAACTTAATTTAGAAAGAGAGACTGACTTATCCAGAAAAAAGTATTATGTTTGCTCATCAATGGTCTTACAAAGGGATGTTAAATTAAAATTGTTCTCTAGTACCATTAGCTGAAACCTAAAATTTCAAACTTTCTCTTTCTGCTATCATTCTTCATATGAGTGAAGCTGATTTTTACCAATGCAACAAATCCATGAAATCTTTAATATACAAGTATTATAAATTCTAAGCATAAACATGCTCTCTCTGTATTTCTTTTTTATACATTTCCAGATTTATATTTGTGGTTTGTTTATGCATCTGTAGATGTATATCAGGTGAGTAGCTCTTCAAGAAAAGATAAATAATTATATTTCTTTTATATCCTTCCCTTCTCACTTCTCTTAAAGTGGGCTGTCAAAATACTTTGGAGATAGTTTTAGGTAAAAGATTTTTTTTGTTTGTGATTTTATTTATATTTTGTGTGACAGTCCTGAGGCTTGAACTCAGGGCCTGTACTATGTTCCTGAGCTGTTTTGGTCAAAGCTAATACTTAACCACTTGAGCCACAGCTCCACTCCCAACATTTTGGTGGTTAATTGGAGATAAGAGTCTCATGGATTTTCCTATCCAGACTGGCTTCTGAGTGGATACCTCAGATCTCAGCCATCTGAGTAGCTAAAGATTGGTGGTGTAAGCCACCTGACTTTTTTTTTTTAGTTGAGTTGGATAAACAATTAAACATTTTATAGCCAATTCTGTATCAGGGTACAGTGAGTTAAAAACAAAAGTAGAGAAAACATTTGAACTAAGAAGGAAGGAATCAAGGTTCTTATCTTACTTACATCGCTTTCCCTATGATCAAGGAAGTTGTTGTCTCTGAATTTTAGTCTCTTCACCCCAAGTAAAATTGAGAATTTATCGTCTCTAACTCTAAAATGCTACCATTGCAGAGAAACACTGCAGTTACATATGATACGGTCTACTATGTAGGGGCATGACCTAATTTTTAAGCAAATGCACACAAAGATTACTATGCATATTCAGTGAAGGATGTAAATGAATGCACAAAGCATTTTAGAAAATAAATGTACTTACAACAGATTATTGCTCTCATAAGCCTGAATCAAATTGATTCTTATTAACATAGCATGATTCAAACATGATACAGGATCTGAACTTCTTTTTGAGAGCCCCATGCGGGCATCTACTCACACCATATATTTTGTTCCGTTTTTAGAAGTTTTCTTGAGCAACAAAATGGAAAAGACACTCAACACATTAATTTCTAGACTTTTTTATTCCCCTCCTCCCCTTTAGCTGCAAATAATAGTTGTAGCAAATGGGCAGAGAAAAGAAAGGAAGAAAAAACAATGTACTTAGCAAACTTCACCCATTTCATCAGGCTGTGCTACTGTGGTGTTTACTGCTATAGTACTTCTTGTTTGTCATTCAAATAACTTCTCTGCTAGAAATCCTTAAGCCACTGGTTGGAAGACTTTGATATAATGCAAGAGAAGTTCTTCGTGTGTAATCTCCTGTTAGAAATTGATTCTGATTTCACCTCACATTAGTGAGTTCCTCATCCCTTTCTACACATTTTCTTTGTTCATCCTGTTAATGCGGTATCATAAATCGCTCTACCACAATGCCTAAGGAATAGAGAAGGAAATTATGTCTACCAACCAATCCTCTTGTGACAAATTGTAGCAGGTGGGTAAAAAGAACCCGTTACAATCCCTTGTACACTTTTGATTTTTATTCTCATTTGATTTTTTTTTCTTTCTAGTGTCGTTCAATCTGTGGGCCCTGGGAGAAAGCTAAAGCTTTAAAATCCTTTTGTCATAGGCACAAGAAAGAGGTTATTTTCTGGAAAAACAAACCCATGATGGTTTAAGGCTTAATTCAAATATAGAAGCCATGTTGGTACAAGAGTTCTCTTCTTTTGATTGAGAACTTTGTAGGGATAGTATGTATAAACATTCCTTTCCCTTAGATTTGAAACCACACAAAACAATTGTTTTTCCACAGTCTTAATTCCTCAAACTTTTATGTTCTCATACAAATGTCTTGGGCAGATATTCATGAAAGTTACATAATAATTTCCATTACAAAAATAAAAGCCATATGAGTACAGAATAATTTCTGGTCAGCTGTAACTGATCATAATGAACAGTAGTTACAAACTAAATCTATACCTTTTCTTTAAGTGTCCCACTCCAAGTCAGGAAATTACATTCAAGTAATTGCATGTAGACAGGGCAGTGCTTGGATACCGAGCCTAGGTACTTGATACAAATCCTGTTTTCACTTTATCCCAAGCAATACTTCATATGATACGCATCTAAACCTCAACACTCCTTTGTAAGATTGGGACCCAAACTGTTTTTAGCATATAGGACTGCTTTGAATATTGAGGTACTACTGATTTGTCTTATTTCAATGTTGTTGATGGTGATGGTGGCCAATTGATGAGCCTTTCTCTCCCATGCCCAGATAATATAAATCCCCTTGGCATTCTCTGCCCTCTGTTTTCCCTATATCCATGCTAGTGAATTAGGGTCTTTGCCACATTGTAAGTTTATAATATTGTTATATAAAGCTTTCACAATTGTCCTGCACAGTACACTTCTAGTTTAAAAGTTGCTTCAGCTAGCTACAAAATATTTCACCTTGTCATGTGGTCTTACAAAGTACAGCCCAGTTATTTCATATCAATTATTACATAATTTCATACAAACAACAAAGATTGATGCTGTAGCCTACCTCTTAAAGGGTAGAGATGCTATAACATTTTGTTATAAGATTTTTATCCCTATGACTTACACTGTAATAATATTTATATCAGAAAATAACCTTTAGTTGTGTTGCTTTAAAAGAATATTTAACTAAAAATGATGAACAATTTGTATTCTAGAGGAAAATAGCTCTGTTGATTAATGTCAGCCAATACAAAACCTGTTTATACATAGTAAAATTCACCTCAAAATCATTTCAATGCACATTTTAAATGAATTTAAAATACTGGTCATATTTAAAATATTGGTCATAACATTTTTCAGATAAATCCATTCATACCATGAATTCCAAAATATGGATTGTTATTTCAAGTTATTTCACCTGTTCAGTATTGCAGAGTATAACAATAACTTAAAGCTGTCCCGTATAGTCATGTTTTATGCCAAAGGGGTCTCTTTCCACTCCATTATCAATCCCTACTGTGTATCTGAATATCACAGATGCATACTTAGTGAATGTTATAAAGTCCTGCTTCTTTGTGATTCCTGTTAACCCAATATTTGCTTCAAGGCATTTAAGATTCTGAATAACTTTGTCCCTTTACTTGAAAACTTTACAACATGAATCATTTAAGGAATCTCTGTTTCCCATAAACCTTCTTACCAGATGGTCCTACCAATACTTACTCAGTTTTCCGTAAGATGAAAGTGTGGAGTTTTTAACTTTTCTGTGTGTGTTTTAGTGGAGAACAGCTTAGCAAATCCTTAGTTCTGTGTTTTTCTTTGACACTTAAGCTCCTTTTTGAGACATCATTTTCTTCAGTGTTAGTATTTTACTTTGGAGTACTTGGCCCATTTCAAATTATTTCTCTCATTATTGAAACATAATATGTACATTATAACATCAAAAAAGAGTCGTGTAATTATTCTGTAAAGTTAAATGTTATCATAAAATCCTAAAATCTCAATATTCTCACATGTAAAGCAAATTAGGAATTTTTCATCAATATAGAGGAACTATTGTTAATATTTTCAGTGATAGAATATTCTCTTTTGGTGGGACCAATAAAAAAAGCATTCCCATTCCAATCTTACACCTCAACTCAATATGTACTGTCAGTATTTTCCAAAACTTAAAAAAAATAATGCTAGGCTTTAGTTTTCAGAATTGTTATATAAAATTCAAATGTCGAATTAAATTTTAATTTCAGAGAAGCAAAGATAAATATTTTGCTTAAACATGTCTAAGCAGGTTAAGCATGATATTCAAATATATTTGTTGTTTATCCAAAATAAAAATTTAATTGTGTTCTCTCTATATAATTTTTTATTGATTTTTATTTTATTTTTTGTTCTGGTTCTGGGCTTGAACTAAGGGCTTTGTTTCTGTAGCTGAGCTGTTTGCTCAAGGCTAGAACTCTACCACTTGAGCCCCAGCTCCACTTTCAGCTTTTTGGTGTTTAATTGGAGATAAGCGTCTCATGGATATTCCTACCAGTGCAGGCTTCAAAGTGGGATCCTCAGCTCTTAGCCTCCTGAGTAGCTAAGGGGACAGGCATGAGCTACTGGTTTGCAGCTGAGTCATATATTTTTTTCAGGCAACCCTAAACTACGTTGATTAAAATAGACAAATAATTAAAATCCTCAATTACTTACTATATGAACTTAATAAATGTTTACGTATATTGTTAAGGCAAAATTATAAATTACTAGAAAAAATACAGAAAGTTGAACGAAGTTCCCTAATTTTCTGTCATTTTTCAGGCAGAGTATCAAATTCCTGAAGACTAATAATCGAAGTATATTTTAATATTAAAATGATTTTGCAAAGGATATGAATTCAAAACAATATACTAAGCCATAATGTTCTACATTCAAAATATTAATTCACAACTAATCACTGTTTGTAGCAAAAGAAACCACATAACTTTGATGGAATTTCAATTAAGACAGGTGGCTAAAAAAGATAGATTCTTGCAAAAATGAAAGAAGAATATCCAAGCTATAAGGAATATCTCATACAAATATGGAAAATAGTTATGAGATACTTGGTTCTTATAAGACTATACAGAGGAAACTAAAATGTTATAAATATAATTTTGTAATTTAATATGGCTAAAACAATATGAATTGGGTTAGCTCATTTGTAAACTATTCATAAACTGGCAAATACTGACTATAGCAAAAAATTCTTAGAATTGGGTTGAGTTTGACATATCCTTTCTTCACCCAACTATGGGTTCAGAAGTGTCTTGGGAGCTTCTCTGCCTGGCATAGACTTGCAATGTGTTCTTCCCACTCTTAGCTTCCTAAGTAGCTAAGATTATAGGCATGAGCTACCAGCACCTAGCTAGTACTTCTCTTCTTTAGCATTGTTTCATAACCTGAAAAATAGTTTCACCTCAGTTCATATCCATTTCTCTCAGGATGAAAGTAAGGAGAGGGAAGAGAGGTGATAATGAACAGAAAAGCAGGATGTGGCAGCGTGTTGATAGCAGTCAGCCAAGGAACCCCAAGTGGAGCACAAGTGGCATCCTGCTGACAGTATCAGCCACAGGCTGGGAAGTGGCCTTGGGAACACGTGGACCTGCACTGCAGCATGGGTTAGATCTGTTACAACACTAGGAGTTTCTCAAAGAAGCCCTTGCTTAAGAAATACTGATACAGTTAGGAGGCAGAGTAGAAATTAGAGCCACTGAGCTTGACTCTCATGAATTTCATCACCCTTTGCAATACCCATGAACCTTTTTCTGCATCTACCCCTGCCCTAGTGGTTCTAAAGTTTTAAAAGTAGAAAATAACCATAGCTTCATTTCAGGTAAGGGACTATTCATTTGTTCTGAATGATTGTGTGTGTGTGTGTGTGTATGTAAGAGAGAGAGTGAGAGAGATAAAGATGTGTTTTAAAGCATATACATTCTAAAACTAGTTTTATGTTCCATTTTTTTAAGATGAGACGCTTATTTCTTTTTTGACAGATTAATTTTAAAAGCATATAAAGAAGGGTGAAAAAGACAATTTTGTTGTGTGAACATAAGAGTCCAGAAAATTGGTAATTATAGGAAAACTCCAGGCTTTTCATAATTGGCATTTTGAAACAAAATGACATATTAGCTCTGCCATTTGTAGCTTCTGGAGTTGTAATCTATTAGAAAAATGGTTCTGTCTCCAAATCTTTAGGTTATACATAGAGATCATACATACATAGGTCATACATACAGAGATAATTTGTGTGTGTGTGTGTGTGTGTGTGTGTGTGTGTGTGTGTGTGTGTAAACTTTTGACAACCAAAAAAATGGTACTAACAGCAGACCTAAGTCCTAGATAGTTGTTTTCTGTGTGGGATAAAACACCTAGAGGTGGAGTAGAAGAGATTATAGCAGATGTTGCAATTCAGAGTTGTCCCTCTCAGCACTCTTCCCAAGTTTTCCCAGTGAAATTCAAATGCACAGAATGGAAGACCAGGGTGTGTGTTTTTTCACTCTCAGTTTGCTCCTGAGGAGTGTCGAAACAACAGGGAAAGAAATCTCTTATCCTTGTGTTTCAGATGTACATTATGTTGGCTGTAAAGTTAACTCTCAAAAGCTGTGGATATCAGGAAAAACTATAACCTAAAGTGGAGCTAACATTATATAGAAACCCAGGAGGAGGAATTATGATTAAGAATACCAGATCTAGGTACCAGAGGCTCATGTCTGTAATCCTAGTGACTCAGGAAGCTGAGATCTAAGGATTATGGTTTAAAGCCAGACTAGGTAGGAAAGTTTGTGAGACTTTTATCTCCATCTCACCAAAAAGCTGCAAGTGAGGCTGGGGATGAAGTGGTAAAGCACCAGCCTTGAGCCAAAAAGTTTAGGGAGATCACCTGGGCCCTGAGTTCAAGCCCTAAGACAAGCACACATATACAAAAAAGAGCAACGCCAGAATGGCCACAGAGGCTGGAGTGCTGTGTGTTGGAGGGTTAGATGTTAGAATATTGTGTGTGGCCAGGTGGTGGAAGTGTGGCTGAAATTGTCAGATGTCACTTTCTTAGTCTTTTTCTTTGTGCCTATAAATAGTTCTTATTTGAGTCAATCTGTTGCCTTTACAGCCACCTTCACAAAGTAGCCACCAACACAGCTGAGATCGAGCTGAATGGGAGCCAGCCATAAGTTGCATATACCAACTGACCAGCTTCTTTTTTAATAAATTAATATTATTTCAGCTAATACATGAAAACATAAATGTATACATATTGATGGAGTAGCATGTGGTATTTCAATACATATATACCTTTGTACTCAGACTCTTTAAACATTTATTACTTCTTTATGTTAAATATATTGAAAATCTCTTTTTTTTTTCACTTTTTGAGACATACAATCACTCTAGTCCCCCTAGTGTTGAACAGCACAGTAAAAGTTCTTTCTTCAGTCAAACCCTTTATTCAGGCTGTCATCAGGCCTCCCTCCCTTACCACTAACTCTCCTTGCTTCTGGTACACACCATTTCCTCTCTCATTTTCTGAGATAACATTTACATTCTGTGTATGAGTGAGTTCAGGCAACTCTTGTCTTTCCATGTTAATCACATTAATCTGATGGTTCTCTGCCATCCTGTGTAGATTACAGTGGCTTGGACACAATGATACCCAATCCTTTCCTTTCTTCTGTGGGATAAGAGAAACAGATATATGGGAATGCTTTGTATTTCTCCTCCTTCAGCAGGCATTACTCATCCATGTGGAGAAACTGTCTTTCCTTTACATTTTGTTTCTGTAATGCTAGAGGTTTGGCTCTTTTCTTTGAAGAATCTTAAAACTTGGTTTTCCCTCAATATTTCTTCTACACGTTTAACTGTACCCAGCTGCAGATACAATTCTGCCCCTGGTTCTTTTTTCTTAATGTTCGTCTTATCTTTGAACTCATAGCCAAGCCTAGAGAGTTCTGACTGGCATCTTTCATCATTTTAATAGTTAGAGTTTTACCAAAGTGATTGAGGAATTCTTTCCAGTATTAGTCCCATGCATTTCGTAATTCACATGAGTGCATCCCTTGCCCTTTAGCTCACATACCTTTCCCAACTCCTCATGGAATTTGGTTCTACTAATGCACAGTTAATCCAGTCATTTCGTTTTGACACACATCCTGTTTATTTTCTTGATTATCTTTGCATTGCTTTATGAGAACTTTCTCTCAAGGGCTAAAAGCCAAAGCCATAGTTTCTTCTTCTTACAGTGTACCTTGGATAACCAAAAAAGGGTGAGAAAAATGGAAGAAGTTGAGAGCTGAGGCAATTCAAGAGTTACCTGCTTGTCTATAGATTTATCTGAAATAATTCAATCATGAAATTCTTAAGATGTATTATCGAGGCAATTAAAATTTCCCTCAGTCATATCAAATGTCACCATATTCCCTGCTAAGGCAGCGGTAGCAGCTGTCTGAATTTGACGAGTGGTCATGTGATATGAAACTTGGAGAGACAGCACCACACTGGATTTCTTAAGCTGTTCTGAGTTTGCTAAGTGATGTAAGTGTCGAGATCACCTGAAGTCCATACTGATTCCACACACACACATCCTATGTGGTTTTCAAAACAGGGCTTATTCTTTTGTGTGTGTGTGTGTGTTCTTTTTTTAAAATTTTTTATTGTGAAAATCCTGTAAAAAGGGGTTTCAGTTACAAGAGCAAGGTCCAAGGTAATGAGTACATTTCTTATCCAGCATTGTTGCCTCCTCTGTTTTCCTCTTACCATCCCTTCCCTCCCACCTCCTGTACTACACACCCCCACACCCCAGCCTAAAGTGTAGAGTTGTTTTTTTCAAGGTAGCATCTTGTACATTTCATTGTTGCAATGGGTCAATCTGTATCCCTATTTAAACAGTGCTCTTACTACTAAGCTACCTTTCCAGTCCTGATGTGTGTGTGTGTGTTATTTTAGAGATAGGGCATAGCTTTCTGCCTGTTCATTTTCTGGGCCATGGTACAAATATGTTAGGCTTTCTAGCAGCTAGGCTAAGCCTGGCATGAATTGCATCTAACTCTTTGATAAGAAAGCATCTATGAACATTTTTCTGCCCAGGTTGGCTTGAATGACTATCTTAGCATAGGCACCAGCCATTGGTGTTAGGAATCTGAGCCATGAGGGTATTAGCAGAAAATGGCCTCAGCACACCAGATCAACTTTAATGGAAAGTTGAAGAGACACCACAGGGACCTGAGAAGAGTCAGGAGACACAATGGGAGGTGTGGTGTAATGGGGCAGCTGTGGAGAGGCTTTAGTAGAGATAATGGGTGAGGGCAGGGGCCCAGGTAGCTGGAGCATTTCCCAAGTTTATGGAACAGGGGAGCCTATTGTTTGAGCAAGTCTCCTGGCCCCATCTTCCAGAGCCCATCCCCTGAACTGGTATGGGAGTTCAATTAAGACTTTGGGTGGGAGGGGCTGGGAAGGTAGCTCAGTGGTAGTGTGCTTGCCTTGCATGCATGAGGTCCAGGATTCAATTCCTTAGCATCATATAAGCAGAAAAAGCCAGAAGTGGCACTGTGGCTCAAGTGCTGAAGAACTGAGGGACAGCACTCAGGCCCAGAGTTTAGGCCCCACGAAAAAAAAAAACTTTGGATGGGAGACTGGGCTGGAGAGTTTCTGGAAGGTATCCTGGTGGAAGAGTAGTCATGGGCCACGCCACGGGAGCAACATTGAGTTCTGAGAGCAAAGCAGATTCCCATCAATTGGCATCTACTTTTTATTCCATACACTATAGGTATTTCCATGGAGGAGATAGTGCAGCTTTCTCAGTATATTGATGTGTATAAATTTCAAAGATAGTTCTAGATGGCTTTTTCCCTATCTCCTTCACCAGAACTCTTTGACCATGGCTTTGTAAGTATCAAGAGGATGTGGGGTTATTGAGCCCCAAACTACAGGTTAAATCTCCAAGTGAAATTTATACAGTGCTTCAAGATGTATGCTATAGGTATTATCTAAAGATTGTCTTCTAACTTTGGTTAAAGTATTTCACAAGCATATGCCACTGTGGGAAGAGGGACTGTAAAAGAGTGTGTGCAGATCACAGTGTCTGAATTATCTTCATTACCTAATGTATAATTAGTCTAATTGCCCATCAAGAACTGATGCCAATCAGTGTGCATCCAGATAATGTCTGAACACCTAGTGACTACAAGCTCTCCATCTTCCAAGACTACTTACAACAGAATTACCCACACAGACTCTAAGTCATTTCATGGTTGAGTTAACATGTTTATCTTTTAAACATATACTTATGGTCCATACAGGAAAATATAAAAAGGCTAATAATAATAATTATATAATAATAACAACAATAATAAACATGACTAATTTCCATACTGAAAGTATTTGTTTTCTAGTATACATGAGGACAGTCATCATGGTTAATTTTAGTTTTATTTTTACCTTAAACATGTTTAATTCCTGCAAAAATGTGTCCTGATGCTTTTTCATTTTAAATGTTCAGTGAAATCCACTTGAGGTCTTTTATAAGAATGGAGCAGAATATACCAAGAAGACATTAGAGTAGTCCAGGTTGAGTCTATGGGGAAAAGAAATTGGGTAGACTGTTCAATGAATAACAAGGAAAATCACATCAACTTCCACATGGAAGCTTTAATAATTCTTGATTTATATTGAGTTTACTGCTTTTAACAACTCATGTATTTTAGAGTACATTTTGCTGAGAAAAATTACAGTTGTTCATATAGCCTTTATACCTTTTGAATGTATTTTATGTGTTAGGAAAATGACTTTAGAAGATTACTTGCGTTATGTCGAAACAGACTTGTTTGCATAGATCCACAGATAGGTAGATAGATAGGTAGATAGATAGATAGATATGTTGGTAGAGATATATAGATAGGTAGAGATGTAGATAAACAGATATAAATTATCTGCATTCTGTAGAAGAGATATGCATGTGTAGAGATTGAGAGATAGATAGATAGATAGATAGGTAGAGATGTAGATAAACAGATATAAATTATCTGCATTCTGTAGAAGAGATATGCATGTGTAGAGATTGAGAGATAGATAGATAGATAGATAGATAGATAGATAGATAGATAGATGTGTGCTATTATTGGTGATTGTATTAGAAGTTGATGATTGCATTAGACTTTCCATATGTGTTCTTCTTTTCCCAGGAATCATATGCTCTGTAATTACAGCTTTTAGCTTTTCTTCCAACAGATTCAGTGTGTGTATGTGTGTGTTGTATTGAAGCTTATGATCCTCACATTACTAGGACAGTATTAGGAATCATTGCTCCATTTTTAAAGTTTTCTTTCTTCTGTGCATTATTGTCACAGTTGCATTATACTTACCATCTAGGCTGTGGATAGAAGTATCTCAGGTTATGTAGGACCTCTTCTGCTATTTTCCTTGTTGTTTTCTTGAGTATGTAGTTGCTATACTGAACTGTTAGTTATGTGGTCCTGGTTTCAATCTCTATCTTCACCATTTGTTAACTCTGAAATATTTAGCAACATTCCAACCAATTAAATCTATTTTGAAAACATCTGAGTAGTAGCTATAATGAATATTTACATCAAAGGGATGTTGGAACATTGAATCAGATAACTTTGGAGTGTCTGAGACATGATAAGCATTTCACTGAATGGTAATATATTTATTTTTATTATCACTTTGTTATATTGTGATTTCTATATCACATTCATCTTCATAACGTGAAAACCTGGTATTTAAGCTGTAAATACTGCTTAATGTGAGTTCTTATTCCTCTCCTTTCATGTTCCTTTTAAATTAATGATGAATACATCAGTTTTTTCTCTAAAAATATATTTACTCAACCTTATGAAATGGTGTGTTTTGTCCCCTCCAGGGCCTATCTTTCTGGTATTGTAGGCCATATCCCACAAATCAAAATTCTATTTTTTGACTTTAGTGTATGCAACTAGCCATTCTTTTCCAGGAAACATTTGTTTATTTTAGTATGTGAAGCATTTCTTACAAGAATAGAATCATCACAACTTTTTTTTAATGTCCTATTCATTTACTTAATTCTATTTCAAGAGGTCAAGTAAGTTTTCCAATTGTATTCTGTAGTCATGGTGTGTCTCCTTATTTGTTGGAATAGTTATGAACCAGTAGAACTTCATGAATTTGAGCTACTATTTCCATATATTTGTTATGGAGAGATAACCTATTTGGCCAAATCTGTGCAGGGAAATTCCATTGATTCTTCATTGTGGATTCTTGCAGACAAAATTACTATCTGGTATGTATTTACAGACAGTCATTTATGCAGTGAGACAGAGCTTCATATAATCTATACCCTTCTATGATTGTTAAATTTCTCTTATTTAAATTTATATTTACATGTCAAGAAATTGTACAAGGTGGTTTCTATTGCACAAGTCAGAGTACGAGTATATCTTGATTATGAGAACGCATCATGATCAATGGTACCTCTTCTATTATTCTCTCCCATTTTCCCCATCCTATCCAATTCTTTAAAATATGCCATCTAGTCTTCAGAACATATGTGCCATCATTTGTCTGAGGTGCCATGCACTTGACTTAGCCAACTTGCCTCTCAACTCTTAGTTGATGGTTGTGCTTGATAATCGTGATATTCAAAGGGATCATTAATAAAGCATTTATTGCATATGTTGAAATAACCTTCTGCCTAAACATTATTGAAATACATAACTGAGGTAATTTAATTGCAGTAATACAAATCACATTCATTTATAATTATTATCATTTGAATCTGTCTCCTCAGAATCTCATGTGGAAACTGAATAGCCAAAGTACTAGTATTGGAAGGTGGGGGGTTAAGGGGAGATGTTTAAGCCCTCATGGCAATAAACACATGAATGTGTGAAGTTCATTATTTGTATAAAGGGATTTAAGAGTCGTTTCTCTCTGTACTTTCTGCCTTCTGCCATGTGGTAATACAGAAAGAAGTTTGTATCAAGATGCTGGCATTTGATCTTGGGAAATTTGGCTTTTAGAACTGTGAGAAAGGAAGTGGCGCTGTGGCTCAAGTGGTAGAGCGCTAGCCTTGAGCTGAAGAGCTGAGGGACAGCGCCCAGGCCCAGAGTTCAGGCCCCATGACCGACAATTAAAAAAAGAAAAAAGAAAATAGAACTGTGAGAAATAAATGTGTACTCTTTATAAATTACCCAGGCTATCTTAATGTGATACATATTCTTAGTTTACACAATGGACTGGGAATAACATATAACATATAAATATTTTAAACTGTAATTTAGTTAGCTCTGAAGTTGAATTAGCAAGTGTGGCTTTCTTTCTCAGTGACAATGAACTAGTTAATAAATATGTAAATGTTGCCACCCCATATCTATCTTTCTGGTGTAGGTTTTTCAAAGTCACTTGTAATAAAACAGTGGTAACACAGAGCGTCTCAAACAGGCCTAAGGGTTGAGAGCAGGGAGCACTCAGACCCTAGAAAAGTCGTTTAGATTGGTGGAAACCATGTTGTTGCAGACCAAATGGAAATAGTGATGACTTGGAGTCACACAGGCATTAGTGTTGGCCATGGATGGTTAGGGGAATGTTTGTTGATAAGAAAAGACCAGTTTCAAGCAGAAAAAATGGCAAGCAGCTGGCTCTGGGCGCCATTGTACATGGTTCAAGAGAAGTGGATACATTACAGGAGTGAAAGACAAGGTAAACAAATTTGATTTCAGAAAAAAATATGTACATATAATTGTATATATATATATGATTTTTATTTTTCAAAAAGGTAGGATATATGCTTAATTTTCCTTGGTTGATTTTTTTCTCTATGAACTATGTACAGATAAAATGTTTACACAGTAGAGCAATTATTCTCCTCTGGCTCCATAGTTTGGGGAACATTGATTACTGTCCTAAACTCAGAGGGCTTCCCAGAAACCACTGACTTCCACTGGCCTTCCTAAGGACCATCTTTAGACTGAGAGGTGTATGATTGGGAAAACATATTGATCTGCATATTCTGTAGGAAAAATCAATGGAAACTCAGAGGTCTGATTGTCCATTCAAGCAGACGCTGGAGTGGGTCCATTCTAATCAAGGTTCATGTTAATTAGTGGTTAGATTAATTAGCAAGGCTACACAATTAATATGTGAGACACTAAAGGAAATTTGGGTGGTGATAGGAGGAATGCAGCATGGCTTAGGGTTTATATGTCTACAAGTCTGCTGTTACAGCAAATCAATTTTATTTCCTGTAAAGGTTTGCCTGCATCCATCACCCTGTAACCTAATTGGTGACAAGAGCTGTTTCTCCTAGTCATTACTCCACCTTGGACACTTGAAACTGAAAAACGGTTCCCACTGAACCATTGAAGCCCTCTATTTTTGCCTTCATTGTGTGATAAAACTCTATAATTTAGCTTCCCTGCCAGTTACCACTAGTGGTTATTTTGTGAATTTCATATTTTTCACAAGTTACAAGAAACTTGATTATTTGGAAATTAGTAGGTAGAAAACTTCTTTTCTAGAATAATTCCATAAAACTTCTGGCACAAATTCTTTCTCCTGTACAGTCACTGGTAAATATTTTGCTGGAAAAAAAGAAACCAGGGACAATCAATTAATGCCAGAGATTAATTTATTTTTATTACCAGTATGTGTGATTTCAGCAGGATATTTGGAAACTAATTGGTGAGTTGATTCATTAAAAAAGTTATTATGTGCATGTACATATGTCTATGCTTTCTTGATCCTGTTCTCCTTCTCTTATCTGTCTCTTGAGACATAAAAACCTAATAGCCCGCTGTAAAATCATCAGCGTATTGCTCCAGTCCATACATGTTCTTATTATAAATGTAGTGTGTAGGAGAAAAAAATGCAGTAGCAATCTGCTTATATCGCCAAGGAAGAAAAATTTGATCTAGATTATAAAACTAAGAAGAGGACAGAAAAATTACAAAGGATGTTAAAATGTTTTATTTTAAATGTAATCAAACAATCTTGTTAAGATATACTAAGCATGATGCCATCTGTGATTCAGAAACTTTTGATACTTATAAGAGCACATACAGTTGCTTATACATAGAATTTTTATGAATCAATTCTTCTAAACCTCTTGAGGAAACAAAACTAGAAAAAATAGGGAGAGGTTAAGCTATGTTGTGTTGACAGGTTCACCAGAAATCTCTGCAGCTCCTAAGAACAAAGGTTTCCACGTGTGTGAAGCTTTGGCGGTGAGTGAGGTGAGCTGGGAGGGCCACTGTCCTCCATGCAGCCACTCTGCGATGAGAGAGGCTTGCTTCCACACCTGGGGAGGAAAGGAGAGACCTTCAGGGCTCAGCCCTGGCCTCAGTCCTAGAGGGACCTGGACCAACCACTCTCATAGATGTTCCTGGTCATGAGTTGCTCCTCTCTCCAACACGCCTCCTACGCCTGAACTCACTGCTGTTTTGTCAGAAGGAACTCTCTTAGCAGTGAGGACCACCTTTACAACAGTTAATCAAGTTCTTTTTAAATCTACAGTTGCTGTGTCCTATTTGTGAAGAACACATGAAGCTAAATACTTAGAAACCTAACTTTGTAAAAATGCCAGAATTGGAATATTTATCCATAATTGCCCCTGTATCTATTTGCTAGAAAGAATCTAGAAAAAACCCAAAAAGACACAATCACAAAAATTAACAAAAGAAATCCAAACAAACCACCACCACCACCACAACAACAACAACAAAGAAACCCACAAAATGAAATAAAACAAAATCACACATCTTTGTTTCGGATCCTTCTCTTTCCAGATATTCCTGCTGTCTAGGACTCTGTCCATGTCACTATTTTATATTCTCCAACAATTTTACATAAAATATAACTGATTTGGGCAAAACAATCTTTCCCTCAGTTCTGAGAATTGAACTTATCCCCCATTCTTTTAGCTTGCAATGCCTATATCAGAACGGGGTGTTGTGCTAACTTTATCTCAGCAGGCCTCATACTATGATCCTTCTGACTTGCTCCTTAGCAAGTAGGATTACGGGAGTGTTCATCATATCTCACTGATTTGTGTCTTTTGCTTTCTTTAACATTTGTTTCTAAAGGAAAACTAGGCTAATCACTTAGATGAAGTCTCTTGTCTGATTAAGCATTTGCAAACACTCATGGTATTTTACCTTCATATACTCTGACAACCCCTACCTCTATCCTCTTCTGTCTCTACTGCATTCTTGCCCTCTTCCTCATTTTTCTTCTCTCAACTGCAAATCTTTTTCTTCATGAAAGGAGCAGATGACAGCTAACAATACCACATCACATCATCTCTGCTTAGCAATTACAACAGAAAGACAAGTTAAAGGATGGAGCAGTTCCTGGGAATTACTCTGTTTGATCCTGCTTGAGACTCTTAACTAATCCTGGTAGCTGAGGGAAAGTTTGGGACCCGTAATGATCCCTGTGATGGATGACCAGAAGGATCTTTGCTTGACAGTGCCATTAGAAACACCCGGAATGCAAAGTAGAGCTCTTCCCACCATGTTGGGCAATTCTGCCTACCATTCCAAATCTATCAGCTAGCCCAACTTCCCTGCTTTTAAGTTGACATCCAACCAGCAACATTTTTATGTCTCTAATGAAGTAAGGAAACATGAAGCTGGAGTTTAAAGCATTCTCATTTATGAAGACCAGCTCATAAAGAATGAGACTCTGAAGCTCTATTTGGAATTATAGGATAATTTTGGAACACTTGGAAAACAGACTTTTACTATAAAACAGATTTGGTTGGAAGGGAACTGTGGCTCAGTGGAAGAGCTGCTAACCTTGAGCACAAAGAGGCTCAGGGGCAGTGCCTAGGTCCTGAGTTCAAGCCCTACAGCTGACCAAAAAAAAAAAGTATTTAAAGCAAGGTACTGGTGGCTCACACCTGTAATCCTAGTTACTCAGGAGACAGATCTGAGGACTATGGTTCAAAGCCAGCCCAGGCAGGAAAGTCCATGAGACTTATCGCCAATAAACCATTCAGAAAATGGGAATTAGAGCTGTAGCTCAAGTGGTAGAGCGCTAACCTTGAACTGAAGAGCTGAGGGACAGCACACAGGCCCAGGGTTCAAGCTTTGCAACTGACAAAAAAAAACCCAAACCAAAACAAACAAAAAAACCAGTTTTGCTAGCACACCAATGTTTTATATTTCTGTCAGTAGTCCACAAAATTTACAAGGACAACTATTACTTATTCTTTAGATTGGTATTGCTTTTGTGTATGCTATTGTAGATTCATTTGCCTACGATCAGGAAACTCTCTGTACTTGAGTGTCTCCCTCACACTTAAAACAGCCAATTCTGGAAACTGTCACTTGTAAGCAGATCTAAATTCCCTTCTTTTTGCTTGTACTGTCTTTGCTGACAGTTCAGACTACCCCTGCCGTCTTTACTGGGTTGGTCACTATAGAGACAAACTATGCCTTGCACTACTATAACATCAAGGGACAGCTGTTTTACATTTTGTCCCATTCCTCAGTGATCAAAACATTACAGATCTGTTGGATAGTTTTCTTTCTTGGAACCAACATTTCCAACATTTCTAACCCCAACTCCAACCCCTGCAGCCCATTCACTCAGGTTTTTTTTTTTGTTTATTTCTCAGTACTGTGGTTTGAACATAGGATCTTGAGCTTGCTTATCTTGCTGGTTTGGAAGGGTCTTTACCATTTGTGCCATTCCTCTAGCCCAGTGATTTGCTGGTTATTTTGGAGATAGAGTATGATAGACTCTTATGCCCAGTCTATCCTCAAACTAAGGGATCTTAACTTCCTGAGTAGCTAGGTTGAAGGGTACAAGGTACTTGTGGGTGGCTATTAGCTCTCATTCACTCTTACAATGGCAGGTTTTCTATTAAGATAATGATTTTATAACTAATCTTGACTATAATCAATAATTCAGCCTTGCTGCTGCTCTTGCTCTAAAATGTAAATCAAACCTAGCCATCAATTCTAGTAAGCATTTTATGAGAACTAACATCAGCTGGTTGTGGCTCCTTCCTCTCACAGGTACCCTGCTGTGCTCAAGTCCTCCTGGCTGATTGAAATCCTTTCTGCCTGAAGATGGCTGGCACAGTGTCCCATCAGCTCTACCTGGATGACTAGCACTTTCCCTCCTTACAGCCTCATTGATTCCCATATCCTCAGACAGCAACCCCAGCCTGCCTGGACCTACTTGTCTGACTTGAGATTCAGGTGTTCAAATGAGTGCAGGATCTCCAGAACCAATTCAGCCTGATCTAACCTGGTCTAAATATAATCAGGCCACTTACAAGATAAGTGCTAGCTCTCTTATTCACGCTGTCTTCTCATTATTGTGTCTAGACAGTCTCACCTTCCTACTACTGCTCAGCATTCCCTTTTGCCTTTTGATTGCTTTCCTCCCTTCTTGCCTACTC
Source organism: Dipodomys ordii (assembly GCF_000151885.1). Taxonomy (NCBI): domain Eukaryota; kingdom Metazoa; phylum Chordata; class Mammalia; order Rodentia; family Heteromyidae; genus Dipodomys; species Dipodomys ordii. The sequence continues at coordinate 2,729,202 of NW_012267264.1, forward strand.
TCCCTCTCTCTCATCCCTTTATTCTTCCATTCTCTCCCTTTCTTCTATTCCCTCCCTTCCTTCCCTCCCCTCTCTCCCTCCCTCTTCTCTCTTCCTCTTTTCTCTCTCTTCTCTCTCTCCCTTCCCCCCTTCCCACCTTCTTTCCCTTTCCTCTTTCGCTCCATCCCTCCTTCCTTCCCCTTCTTCCTTTCTTCTTCTTCCTCTTGTTTCCCTGCACCTATACCCATCCTTTGCAGCTTCTGGTGATTAACATATTTTAGTGCAAAAGTGTTATTTGAGAATATTGGTTCTTCTCTACTTTTGTCCCAATGGTAATGAATATTTTCATTTCTTCCATACACTATTTCTTTATCTAGACATTCTGGAACCATGACAGCTCTGGTACATTGATTCTTAGATGTAGCTTAGATTCCTAAGTTTAGCTTCATTTCTTCAACTCATTTTGAGTTTTTTTAAAAGTATTTTCCCAGTGCTACACTTACTTTTATCTATCTATCTATCTATCTATCTATCTATCTATCTATCTATCTATCTATCTATCTATCTATCTATCTATATATATATATATTTTAAACTTTTAGTGGGGTTTGAGACTGAATACAGGACCCTGAGCATACATATTGTATCACTGAGCTGTTCCATTCAGTTCCCATGGCTTTAAAGAAAATATACATGGAATGGAATTGGTAGCATTTGGTTTTGTTAAAATAAGTCATCAAAGAAAAACTTTTAGAGGTCCATTCTTAAAATATGTGATGTGAGTGCAATGTCTCACACAAGTAATTTGGTATGAGTGACTAGAAGTAGAATAAAAGGCATTTTAAAGAAAATTATACAAATAATCTACAAAACTAAAGTAATTTAATTGAAAGGGCCAGAAAAAATTGATAATATGATTTGATGAACAAAGACTGACACAAGTAAAGCAGACAATATATAGCTTAATGATCTACAAAATATGCAAACATTCTTACAATGGTAATTTGACATAATGCAATTAAAGTCAAATCCCTTTGTAGCTTATGATTTATATTTATAATTCATTAAAAGCTGTAAGACCTCCACAGATGACTAGCAGACCTTGAATATCTGCTTTGCAGTAATTGGTGAGGCTTATTCATATTTATTTCTCTCTGCCAACCACTGCTTCATTTCCTATGCACTAGTTTGCTAAATATCTGAACCAAGTATTTTTCAGGAATTATCTCTCTTCACAGAGCTATTTCTCAAATGTTGTATTTCTGACTTTTCCTCTAACCACTGGACTTGTCTACAGGTACCACTAAGCATATTGTCCTAGGTATCAGGGAGGGATTTCAAAAAGGACCAATGGAGAATGGAACACATGGATTTAAAAACTTCATTGTTTAATGTTTGATAATAATTCATCCACTCCCTGCCCCAGTTTACCACATGGATACTAGCACTCAAATCTTTTCATTCCAAAATTCTCTAGAAATCTTTTAAATTTGTTATTTTTAGTAAGTTTTCTATTGTGAAAATACCAGACAGAGGGGTACAAGATAATGAGTACATTTCTTATCAAGCATTGTTGCCTCCTCCTTTGTTTCCCCTTCCCATCCCCCCCCACCCCGCCACAAAAAGTTGTAAAGTTCGTTTTTTGGCATAATGTCTTGTACATCTCATTGTTGAAATGGGTCCACCTGTATCCCTATTTAAACAATTTGTTTTTTCCCTTCCCCTCCCCAAATTATACCAACATCAAATATAGTGAAAACAGGGGTTATACTGTGGGGGAGGGACATACACAGCAACAAATAAATCACCCTATAAATAAATTAGAAACAATAGCAAGGAAAAAAAAACACTTGTGTCCTTATCTGATGTTATGTTTTTCATTACTGCCACCTACAGGAACTTCAAGTCTTCTTTAACAGTCACATAATAAGCAAATCTCATTGTTAACTGCCTCTGCCCTTTTAAGTCTCTGCTTTACCCAGTGTTACTTTTCTATTATGAAGGAAAAGAGGAAGAGAGAGTGGGAAAGAGTGGAGGAAAGGAAGGAAGGAAGAGAGTGAAGGAGAGGGGAGGAAGGAAGGAGGGAGAGAGGAAGGGAGGAAAGAAGAGAGGGAGGGAGAGAGTGGGGGAGGGAGGAAGGAAAGTCTTCTGGATTTCCTGAGATTCAACTTTTTAGTATACACTACTCTTTATCCTACAACATGCCTTGTTTTTAAGCCATCCAACTTTTTACGGCTCTTGAGTGTATTTTCTCTAAAGGTTCTCTATTATTTTTGCATAAAAACATTGATCCTACAACCCAAGAATCTCAAAGTTTCTTTCCTTCTTCTTATCCCTACCAAAGTTAATTTGTGTTACCATTTATCTCTCTCTATATATATATGCATATATATTGATTGAATTAATTTTTATGTAGATGTGAGGCATAGAGGAATTACAGTTATAAAAGTCAGGTAATGAGTACCTTTCTTTTTGAAGAATATCACCACTTCCCTCCTCCCTACCCCAACTCCTCCACAAGTTATATAGTTCATTTTCAACATAGTGTCAAGTAAGTATCACTGCTGCATTAGTTCACCCTTTGTCTTTGTTTTTTTGTCTGTTTGATTTTTTTTGTTTTTCTTTTTTCTTTTCTTTTTTTTCCCCTGGTCCTCTTGAACTCAGCCTGGGTGCTGTCCCTGAGCCTCTTTGTGCTAAAGGTTAGCACTCAACCACTTGATCCACAGCACTATTTCTGGCTTTTTTTTTTTTGAGTAGTTTATTGGAGATAAGGGTCTTATGGACTTTTCTGCCTGGGTAGGCTTTGACCAATAATCCTCAGATCTCAGCCTCCTGAGTAGCAAAGATTACAAGTCACTAGTGCCCAGCTCTAAAGAGTGTTAGAGCCATGTTAGATTTATCTTAATGTCTTTAATATTTAATTCCGTGTGTGACTCCAAAGAAGAATTTAGACTTTCCTAAGTAAATGCATGGATCATACTTGATTCCCCCCCAACATGTTTTAGTGCAACTAAATACTAAAGCTACAAAACAGCAATACAGTTTTACTCATACGGCAGAAAGAATAGCACTCATATTGTTTATAAATTTATTTGAAAATAGCCCAGCCATTAGCCTTGTGCTTCTATCACCAAATATCAAATGCCCTTTCTTGGAAATTAACCCAATTTTTTTTCCTTTGTTGTCTGATAATGAAGAACTGTTTGTCCTTGAAATTTTGGGAGATCTTTGAGTTCCCAGTATTGGGAATGAGCTGTATCTTAATTTCTCTCTCTCTCTCTCTCTCCATATATATATATGCATATATATGTATATATGATGTATATATGTGTAAATATATAAATCTAAGACTAATATATGGTTACTTCTTACACTTTAATTAAAAAGTAAAAAAAAAAGATGAAAAATTGAAGACATGAAGCTGAAGTCCCAAGAGTTCCTTGATATACAGAGCTATTTATTAACAGTGACAGTACCACAGCTATCCTCTCTTTGACTTAAACCAACAAGAAAAATGGTGTGAAATTTTGGAAAACTCCAAGTTGTAAATTCAGGCCCCTGCTTGCAGATCACTGTTTTGGACACATGCTTCCTGTGCTCAGTCGGAGACTACGCAAGGAAAATAGAAGCAACAACAGGCAGTAGAGACAATTTTCAAAGAAGAATTGGTAAAAAGATGTTGCTACAATAAAAAGTTAAAGGGAGTACTAATGTAGTAGCAAGTTCAAGAATTAGGGGTACTTGCTAGGGCTGGGGAGATAAAGGAAAAAGATTGGGGTATCAAAACTTTGAAGCAAGTAGGAAAGGGCTTGCCGATTTGTGACTGAGACTTCAGGCACAGGGGTTGGGGAGATTTTCTGTGTTCTGGAGAAGTCTTTCAGACTTGAGACTTAGGAGTCTGAGAGGGGTGGGCCAGTAAACCTCTACTGATGCCTGGGGAATCAAGTTTGCTGGATTCTGCTCTTAGCCAGAAGGACTGATGGATCTCTGAACTCAGTGCCCTTGAGGAAGAGTGTTGCTAACTCTGCTTGTTCTTAGCTGAGAGCATGCGAGTTTCCTTGGAAGTGATAACAGACCCTGTAGGCCAGAACTTAATGTTGCTGTTAGGCTAAGGGTTGTGCTGGGCGAGGAAGCAAGGAGTTACTTCTCTTTGTCTTCCATGTCTCGCCAGTACTTTCTATCCACAGAACAAACCAGAAACACAGCTAACACTAAGAAAGGTATACATGCACTCTTGAAATACGGTTACTCATAGAAGTAGAGTGGTGGCTACCAAGTCTGGGAGTGTGTGGGGAGATGGGCAAAGGAGAAGTGTGGTCAAGGGGTAGAAACTTTCAGCAGACAAGAGGAGCAAGTTCTTGTGTTCTATTATATAGCAAGGGGATTACAGTTAATAATAGTATATTGTACCTTTCAACTAGCTAAATGAGTTCTAGTTGAAATGCTCTCATCCTAAAGAACTGGTAAGTATATGAAATGGTCTCTTATTTCAATCACAACACATCCATGAATGGAAAAATCTCATAAACTTAATTAGTACTTTTTAATTAAAAATAAAACTTGTCTTGAAAATGTAGAAAAATGATTTTAAAAAGTGTTGGGTATGGGGCCTCACTATAACCTTAGCACTTACCAGACTGAGACAGGAGGCTCATGAGTTTGAGGTAAGCCTGGGCTTACCTCAAGAAGAATCATAGTTTTCCCGGGACCCTAACCTAGCAGAGCGTACAGAAGAGGTTTGAAGAGGTTCAAATTTGGAAAGGATTGTTGAGAGAAAACAGCTTCATAACCTGAAAAGTAAAAAAAAACAAAACAAAAAAAACAAAATCAACAACAACAAAACAAACCTGAATTCTTAGTGCATTTCTCAGAGATGTCTGCATTTATTTCCCCAGAGATGTAAAAAAAAATCAGCATGTGCCTAGTAGCAAAATAAATACGCATTCCTATGCACATCAGAATATGCTCCTTGACACTAACAGTAAGTTTAGAAGAGATTCACTATAGGTCAATAACTTTGATTATTTTTCCTAATTAACAAGTTACTTTCATCAGGTAATATAGGATAAATACATAATTTATGACCCGTAATCAAATTTCCCATAATAAAAGGCCTAATTTGACACCATGGCTACATTATGTCCATTAGAGCTTATCCTTTCCAGGGTTCTGCCAAGAAAGCTCATTAAATTGGTATGGAGCAGGGCAGAAGAAAGGTGGGAAACGTAAAGTAGATTAAGGTATAAAATATTTAATGCTAACAGCTATCTCTTTAATCACACAGAAACAGTGGAGACTGCCAGTCGAGCCATCTCCCCTTCTTTCCTGGAGATGCAGCATCTCCTGCGAGGGTGAGCCTTGTCTGAAGAGCATTGTCAGTCACCCCAGCGTGGTATGCCAGAAAAGAGCTTCCCAGACTGAGATAGATTAAGCTGGGGCCCTGTCATTCCTGTCCTCCTGCTACAAGTTGAATTTCCAGAAGCATCCATCAGGTCTCAGGAGTCAAAGGGCTAACGGTCCTGCTTTGTTGTGTGGGGAATTCTGAGATTCTGGGTCCTCAGGACCCACATTTCAGAGTCAAAGGATTTTTTTTTTTGCTTCCTCTTGCTTCCCCAATTTTCATGTTGAAATGTTGCTTTTGAACTCTGATTTTTGTCTTGAACTTCGATTTTCTTTCAAGAAGTAGGAGGTCACTACCCAGAAGATTTCCTTTCTCAACTGACCCACTGATTGACCCTTCCCTCCCCCTGTCAGAGCGGGGCACTTCTAGCATAGGATTCTTTTAGCAGGTTTCCATATAAAGCTAGTATTTAGGGCTCACCTTGACATGTCAGTGCTTACAGCGTTGGCTTAGAATTGGGGAGGATAAGCTTCAGTTTCCTGTCTACCAGTCGAAGAAAGGTCATGATCACTTCAGTGAGCACAGAAAACATTCTACCTAGAAAAAAAAAAAAAACAAACGTTGAAGCCTATACCAGTTCCTGGTGTTTACAGTGACAGATAGGGGCAAAGATATCCATGGGTCAAAGGACAAGTCCAGACTGTGCAATTCCACCAACAATGTCTAATACCATCATTAATATATTCATGTGCTTAGCAAGCTATGTGGGGAGAACAGCTGCCTAATTCCTCTTCAGAAACTAGTAAATTCAGCTGGAAGCAGCTTAACAATGCTAAGATAATAAGTCTGGGTTTTAATTGAAGGAGCTTGGAGGCTGGAAAGGTGGCTCAGTGGTAGAGCGCTTGCCTTGCATGCATGAGGCTCTGGATTTGATTCCTCAGCACCACATAAACAGAAAAATCCGGAAGTGGCACTATGGCTCAAGAGCTGAAGAGCTGAGGAACAGCACCCAGGCCCAGAGTTCAAGCCCTACGACCAAAAAAAAAAAAAAAAAATTAAAAAGGTGCTTGGATTGGGGAGATACATGTATCTAGTTCTGAAGGATCACCCTGATTCAATTTTATTTTCCTTTAAACAGCTAATTTAAAATTATTGTACCAAATTTCCTCATATATAATTTTTGAGGTTTGTAAAAATAAATGAAATAGGAAATGTAAGGCTAAAAATCCAAAGCATAATGCAGTTATTTTATAATTAGTAACATTTCTTTTCTTTCTTTCTTTTTGGTCAATGTGGTGCTTGGACAGAGGGCCTGGGCTCTGTCCATGACTTCTTTTACTCTACCAGCTAGTGCTCTACCACTTTGAGCCACTGCTCCACTTCCAGTTTTCTTGTAGTTAATGAGAGATAAGAGAATCACAGACTTTCCTGCTCAGACTGACTTTGAACCATGATCCTCAGATCTCAGCCCCCTGAGTAGCTAGGTTTACAGGCATGAGCTTCAGGGCCTAGCTAATTAGTGACATTTTTTTTCAAGTGAGTCTAAATAATCTCTCTGTATGCTTCTGCAGTTTTTCTTTAGAGAAGGCTATTGACTGTATGTTTCTCTTTGTTCACATGTGAACATTGACCCTTAACCATGCCCAACACTTCTTAAATTCCTTTAAAGTACATAGTATCTTATCCCATTCCATGTCTTCTCCAGGACAATATATTGCTTTGGGAAGCAGTCAAAAGAAACTATCACTGATAAATCTCATTCCACACATAAACATACACTCAGTACATAAAGATCTTTGCCCTTCATTGGTGATAGTAAAATTTCTTTGAGACTGGAATTTGGACAACACATCTAAAAGACATTCTACTGAAGATTATGTGGAAAAAGCAGTGGAGGAATGCTTTTTAAAAATAACACACCAAGCCTTTTCTTGAACCTATCTTAAATGTACAATGGAGAGAGTAGAGTTCACACAACTTCTTCCTGGTCACAGAGCTAGTGAGCAATAAGCATAATAATAAAAGTGAGCAGACCTTCAGCACTTTTCTTTTAGAAGGAAGGATGAGTAAACTGGCCCCATTAATCCCCTCAGAATTCAGAAAATCCCTTAGCATCTGAATGGATTTAACTCTTGGTTTCACAGTAACATAACCCTTTTTTTTTTTTTCCAACCTGATCTTTGAGAAACCTGAGACCCTATTTGGTCAGCAGGCCAGAGATAGAGTTCTGTCTGTGCTGGGAATATATGAAATAGATGGAAGATATCTAGAACTCATTTGCCTAATCTATGAAATGTACAGATTCTTCCTTTTAATTCCCACCATTCTCTTTTTCCATCTTGCATTATCTTTTGTTTAGGAGAAAGATTCCTCTTCAAGATGATCTATCTTGGGAGACAGTCAGTATAAAACTAAAGAGACAGGGCTCCAGATCTCTCTTGCTTTGACTGCTATTGCAGGTCTCTGACTTTGCCAGTGAGAAACAGCAGTCGCGGCTTGCTCAGTTGGCTGCAGCCCAACTTTGGCTGTCTCCGCAGCTGCGCCTCCTGTCTGTTCTGGAGCTCCTGGGTTGTGCAGGCTCACTGATTCGTGCAGAGGGATTGCTACTTCTCTTCTGTCCTTCTAGCTCTGGACCACAGTCTCTGTCCTGGTGCTATAGCAGAGTTTGCAAATGTTTAAAAAAAATTACTGTTTTTGGTCATATCCACTTAAAAAAAGTTATATGATATATAAACATTTAAATTTCTTTTTATTTAGTTGATTTTTTGATATAATACATTAGCTATGATTAGAAGAAAAAAACACAAAACCTGTGTTTGCTGGGTGCCAGTGGTTCATGCCTGTAATCCTAATTACTCAGGAGGCTGAGATATGAAGATCGAGGTTCAAAGCTAGCCTGGGCAAGAAAGCCCATGAGACTCTTATGTCCAATTAACTATCAAAAAAGCTGGAAGTGGAGCTGTGGCACAAGTACTAGAGTGCTAGGCTTGAACCCAAAAGCTCCATGACAATGCCCCGGCTCTGAGTCTATGCCCCCAGGACTGGCACAAAAGACAAAACAAAACTAAAAGCTATGTTCATAAAAATTATTTATGCTGTGGAATTAAGCATTTTTATCAGCAATTATCTTCTTAAAATGAACATGTAGTATTTCCCTGTGTTCAATTTTTATCAGAGGGAAAGCCTATTGTACATCTTCAAGCACTGAATTTTGTGATTTTAATCATCTAAACTAGAAGAGCACTGTCATATTTACAAGGAAAGCCCACTTTGAATTCTGTATTCCTAAACAGTGACAGTAGCATTCAAATGTACAAAAATCTTATATTTTGTGTTTTTGTTGGTGGTGATGAATGAGAAAATGTACAAGGTGAAAGGAAATGGACAAAAGGGCATACTGTAGTTGCTTTGTATTCTTTCATCTGCCTTCCCTAAGCCTTTTCTTTTTATCTAAATACTGCCATTCCTAAGCTACTTCCTTGCACCATCATTTTATATTTTTCTCATTTTGCTTGTTTACAGGGATGGAGTATAAATAAAGATTTGAATTTTTCTGATGTGATAGAAGATATAGTTATTAAAGGTAGCCTAAAAATCACTAAGAATCAGGTTTATGTTGTGATTTGCACAATTAAGCCACAGGTGGTTTGCAGACACTCTCAGGCTGCTTAACATGAACATAATTTTAAGGAGTATGTCCATAGATTTGAATCATAGTGAGATTGAGATTCCTTCTTCAACTAAGGATAACTGCCTATACTGCTTATCTCCAAAGACTTACTTGTGTATTCAAATACAATCATGTTCTCGCCTCCCACAGATTCTAAACCAACTGCAAAATTAATAGAGAGATATAAATAAAAAGAAAATGACCATGTTCATTTCAAGTGTGTGCTGGAAACACAAAAGTGTTTGAGTCTGAAAGTTGTGCATTGACCTCCTCACACCCTACGACTTCCCTAGCCATCATCAAGTCTGGTTCTTGAAAGTCATTATGAGAGAGAGAGCAAGAAAAACTCACAGAGCTGAGACTACCTGCCTGACGTGACAGCAGTAGCTAAGAGAAAAATGTGCCTCCTACAGCCTGCTGTTCTCAAAAAGAGCCTGGAAGGATCTGAGCTCTCCATTCTTAGTGTGTTTTGTCTCATCTCAACTGTTTGCTATGGAAAACACACAGACGTCTGGGCAGGAGATAGATTAGGGAGACCATGGCATCAATGGAAATGGAAACTTCTTTTTCTGTTTTAGTTTTAAAAACGACAACAAAGCCTGGTAGAGGTGAGGAACTCATTGAAGGTCACAGAGCAGCTGTGGAGCAGTCTTCCGTTGCTGTACTCAGTAAAGCTGCCTGGGTCAAAGCAGCTTGGCTGTAACCCATGCCATTGCTCATCTGCTCCTTTCCTTCTTGCAGGAGGGCTACCATTGAGATTCCAATGGCTTGGCCCCATCTGTGCTACAATTCTGTTCTTCTGGTAGAGACAATAATGACTCTACTTGCATATTCCTACTCATCTTCCTTCTGTCTGGGAGACACTGCATTCCCTATCTTGGAGTCAAAATTTCCTTTAGTTCCCAATCTCTTGTCCTCTACACTGCGCCCCTTGTGTTCTGTTATCTCTCAAAATGTGGGAGATAGTCTGGGCTCTGAACCTTAACACCACTCTCTTGCCTCTGCTCCTGGGTATCTTGCAGGTACATTTGATAACATGGCCTCTGATTGGTTAATGTCAGATGTTTCCTAAACCTCTATTTTCTTCCTTATGTATATTGTTATTCATTAAGATCATTGCCTTAAAAAGAGAGAAAGAATTCCAATGCAGAATGATTTCATTAGATGGAGATATTTTTATCTGCTCCACTCTGTAATAAAAACCATCAAGTAAACCAAATGGAATAATAAACAAAATGCTCACCAATCATTTCCCACAAAGTCAATAAACAAACAGACCATCCTAATGCCCTTTTTCCTTGCCTGCATGTATAGGTGAGTATTCTAAGTTTGACATTTATCCTAGAAAAAAATAATTTTGTGGACTTGGAAAAGTTTGCCAGGCAATCGTTCCATGGGATTTATTATGTTGGTTTGTACTTTCTGCTTATCATACTTTACTTGTTGAATATAAGCCTTGTCAAGAAGAATATTTCACTTGACAGATCTACTTAGTTTTAAGATTTATATGTAAAAAAACACCTTTTCATAAAGTGACTTGTATCTTTATAAAAATCAGTGTTTGCAATATAGTAAATGTCTCTCAGTTTATTGGTTTAAGCCTAATTTTTATTAAAAAGTTATACTTAACTATTTGAATGTAGTTGAAACGTAGTTACCTAAGAAGTTGGTGGCTGCTAATCTTCTTAATAAAGAACTATCTAGAGTAGCTATGTTTTCGGAGCTGGGCATGGTGGGATAAAGCCTGGCTGTGAAATGATGACCATGTCACATCAATAATCCCCTTCCCACTTCAAGTTTCTTCATGTGTCACTTGTGTGGATATTGAAACCTAAGTCATTAATATTGTGGGAATTAAATTTGAGTAAAGTAATAAATGTAATATTCTCAGTACAGTTGCTAGTACTGAAAAATCTTGTTATTAAATACCAGTTATGTAATTATTGTTTTTTAAATACCTGTGCAAACTCAGTTTACTTAAGACTACACAATGTAAAGAAAGAATATTTTTACTTCTCTCTGAAATTGACTTTTTAGTTTAAATATTGACACTGTAAGACAGACTAACAATCAAGGAGCTGATCTCATGGAGATCTGCATGAGGGAGGAAAGCACTCTGAATCTTATTGAAGGCTCCATGGAAAGCAATGAGCTCCTTTTTACACACACACTCACTTTATCTTCTTATTTTGCAACAGTCATTTCCAACTAATATCTCATTGCATTCTTTCAACAGCCTTTTGAGTCTTTATTTTACAACTAAGAGGCCTGTGACAAAGAAAGGTAAAATAACTTAAGGGATCATGGATGCTGTAGGAAAGAAAATAGAAAAGCTTCTACCTCTTTTCCTTCCAGCTCTTTGTTGTTTGCATGAGGACCCATTACCCTCCACACTACGAAAACTTTTGCGTACTTCTACAAATTTAACATGCATGCTAAATTTGTGAGTAATCCTTTCCTTAAAATGAAGTTCCTCAAAGAAGCACATAAAGTTTTATAAAAATGCAAGTGACAAACAACAATATCCATTTCATTGTAAATTGCTGTAAAATGCAGATAATAGAAACACATGATTTTAGGATTCATTTAGTTTTTGAGCATTTATAATGGTGTTGGACTAAGTTTCATTATGATAAAAGAGTAAATTGTTGTGAATCTCTGCAGAGGGAAATTATGTTTCTGTGAAGTATTACATTACTGTAAGCTTTCAAGTTGAAGTTAGTTTTTCTAAAACAACTCTTTTTCCCCCCTGCTAGTACTGGACTGAAATTCAGGGTCTGGGTACCATCCCTTAGTTTTTTCTTACAAGGGTAGTGTTCTCCTACTTGAGCCACACCTCCACTTCTGGTTTTTTGCTGGTTAATTGGAGATAAGACTTCCAAGGATTTTCTTGCTCTGGTTGACTTCAAACTTCCATCTTTAGATCTCAATCTCCTATAGAACAACTCTTAGTTTTGAAATCTCAAGAAATGTTAATTTGGTTAGAAACCTTGCCCCTCTGACTTCATAGCATAAAGGGTAAATATAGACTAAAAAACTTCTTTAGTATTTGAAATAATATTTACAAATGTAAAGCATAATAGGGTATTTTTAAATTAATGTTTGTAATTCCTGACAAACTACCATAGTGAAAAAGGAGAAACAATACAGCTTTGAACAGTATGAAAATTTGCTAATATCCTGATTGTTATAAATTAGCTGTGTGGTCTGGGACATATTACATAACTACTTTCAATTCCCTGCCTTTATCCTTAAATTGGAAACCTGCTGAGATTATTCCAGAATTAAAAGTTTATCTGTTTGAATGTTCTGTAACATGTACAGTGCAGGATCCATCAGAATTAGTATAGAGTTTGAATTTCTCTGAAACCAGATGTCTGAGACAAGAAGAGCACAAGTTGTGTATTAGGGAGGAAATGCTAGAGTAGGCGTGCAGGAGCTTCATTGAGACAGGAAAGGAAGTGGAAGAATATGGGATGGGGGCAGGGGTTGTAGTCCCTTGGGATTTTGTATAAGTCTCTGAGAACATAGGGAGATTACTTTCCCTATTCATCCACGTGAATAAAGGAGAACAGAATGTTAATACTTCTGACATAGTAATTTATTCTGTAGGGGCTTCTTTCTCTAATGTCAAGAAGTAAATCACATGCTTATGTTACACCCTTTTACATATCTTTTGTGTAGCACATGAGTTTTAGCTCTCTTCACCTGATCTTGCCATTGTGGAAGTATTTGAATTTTTTTTTTTTTATCCAAGATGGAAGATTGCACTAACCACAGTATTGCTATTACCATAATTGAAGAGGATTGTGGATCAGCATGTGTGACAGTTCCTTACTTGTACTGGGAGAGGAGGGATTAAATAGACTCCAAACATTGTTAAGGCAATGTGTTAGAGTTCTTCTAGCTCAGTGGTAGAGCGCGTGCCTTGCATGCTGAGGCCCTGGGTTCGATTCCTCAGCACCACATAAGCAAAAAGAAAAAAGCCGGAAGTGGTGCTGTGGCTCAAGTGGTAAAATGCTAGCCTTGAGCTGAAGAGCTGAGGGACAGCGCCCAGGCCCAGAGTTCAGGCCCCACAACCGGACCAAATAAAAAAACAAAAAACAAAAAAACAGGACTCATAGGATATTGACTTATACAGAGATTATCTATCATCTATCCATGAGTGAGAATATTTGGATTGGAATTGGTTCATAAAATTGTGGATCTGAAATGTTACCCAACTTGCTGTCTGGGAGCTGGGGGACCAACGAAGTCAATGTCTATTGGAATGACTCCCAGTGTGAGATGAAAGGTCTGAGAATTGGCAGGGGGAGGGGAGGGAGTGATGACTGAAAGCCAGTGAACCAGGATCATCTGCTTGATGGCACTGTTTGAGGGCCGGAGAAATGGTTGTCTGGATAAAGAAAAGAGGAGAGACGAATTTGATATTCATTCATTTTCTTCAGATTCTCATGAGATTGCATAATGTCCATTCACACTGGTGATAGCAGATATTCTTTCCTCAGTCTAGTGGTTCAAATATCAATCTGTGTCAGATAACACTCAGAAGTAAATTTTCCAAGATTTCTGGGCATCTTTGAATCTAGGCAATTAGGTAGTTTTCAGAGGAATGAGAGTAGCAGGAACTGAAGATAAAGACTTAAAAGGACAAAATAAAAAATTACCCGCCGTCACAGATTTATGAGCTATCCGTATGTGGGATTCTGTACAAATCTTTAACCCCTCTTCAGTCAAGCTTTTCTTTAGGACTTTCAGAGTCAGACTACTGATAATGGATCACTAGGTTCCTTTGTTTTATGTGGATAACATGTGAAAAATAAGTACACGGCATTTACCAATATGTAAGTTATTCTCTAAGCAGAGTGTTAAATACCTTGGATTTAATTTTTAGAAGTCTCAGCTCTGTGTGTTAAATCCTCCTAATTGCTGTGATGCTCACTCAGTGATCTTAAAAATGATATTTGTTTGCAATCAGCGTGTTCACTTGAGTAATAATTGTATGCCAAAATATTCCATCTGAGCATTATATTTTTAAGAACAAACTTTCTTGTAAGATTCCTCATTTACATATCACAGCAGGGAGAATGTTTTACTGTTACAGATACTGAGACTCAGATTAGTTCTATGGCTGTTCCAAATTTATTTGATTCTCTACATCGATGCTCTGTGGACACTGATGTGTGCTTTTCCTATGTCTCCATCTAGTTTTTCTTCTGTAATGTTTGTATGCTATAGAATATACTTAGCTTCATTGATTGATTTTCTTTAACAGATTAATCACATTTATATAGAGAGAGATTACTCAAATGAGGATAGTATAAAATAATTTATTAAACATTTTCTTTATAAAGACATGTACATCTAGAGAAGCACATATATGTTTTCACCTACACTAAAATATTTATGTTTATACAATTAATGCTATTCATATCATCCTTCTGATATGCTCATCTTTTTGAAAATATTTTAGCAAAATCAGGATTAAATCAGTCCTCACTCAGGGAAAGCTTAAAATCTATTTTAGAGACATGATTCCCCCCACCCCAAATTTGTAAGTGCTACATAATCTAGTGACTGATCTGGTAAGATTAAAAAAAATTTTAGTGATGTGAAGTGGTGATAAAATCAAGTTGGATTTGGAGAGACAGAAAGTTGTAGATATTGTGAAGATTGGGATGGACTTAACCAAAAAAATTAGGTGTTTCTCAAAAATGAGGAAAATGGTTTAACATGTAGAGATAGAATATATAGGGCTTTTAGTCATAGACTTTAGACTTTGGCATAGCATTTTCTTCTGTGGATATTTCTTCAAACTAAAAGTAATTTTGGTTACAATGTTGGTGTCTTAACATGACTCAAGAAAATAACACCCAGACTGTATGAACAACCATAATGATTTTTACCACTGCTAACTTATGTTTCCTTAAATGACCCAGTTTCACTAGAACTATTAGTTTTATTAAATCTAGTTTAACCAGGTTTCTATATGACAAAAAAAAGTACTTCTCCTACTTACAGAAACATGACATTTATTCAAACTGTCTTGGAAGGTTGAGTTGAAAGTGCAATTACTTATTATTCTGATGGAATATCATTTTAATTTGAATGACTGACAGGTAACTTGTGGTTATGAAAAATTAGGTGTATATCAGATATTTCTTTCAAAATGAATTGGAGAAAGCTTGTCACTTTGAGGAAACACACACACACACACACACACACACACACACACACACACACACACACTCATTGACAGTGTTTGTTGCCCATAATAAGATTTGAACTCTAAAGCAAAAATTGGATTTTTGGAAAACTTGTACCATGATCATAAGCTTGATGGATTTGATGGATTTGCATTTTATTTTTCTGGTCCTGGGGCTTTAACTCTGGGCCTGGGTGCTCTCCTTGAGCTCTTCAGCTCAAAGCTAGCTCTCTACCATTTGAGCCACAGTGCTACTTCTGGTTTTCTGACTGGTTTAGTGGAGAAAATAGTCTCAAGGATTTTTCTGCGTAAGCTGGCTTTGAACTGTGATCTTTAGATCTCAGTCTCCCAAGTAGCTAGGATTACAGGGGTGAGCCGCTGATTCTGGGTGGATTTGCATTTGTTATGGATTTTTTTCTGATGAGATTAATGGTGATACTAACAAATGTAATCTTTTTCAGTCTTGCATAATAAAATCCATCAGTACAAAAAGCTTGCTTTGCTCAATCAATTAGAACTTCCCACATGATAAATGCATGATGTTACAAGATCACCAAAATATACAGATGCCTAAATTAAAAATACATGTAAATGACAAAATATACCAGTGGATTTTAATGGAATAGTATATGGAAAGGTCATTAGGATGGTTTTGGAGTCTGCATTGCATGTAACCTTTAAGAGCTACCATAGCCAAATAATAAGGTTGTATAAAAATACAATTATTGGAAAAGGTTATTATAATACTCCTTCATTTTCCAATTACATTATTTGGAGACTGAGTTTTCATTACATACTTTAATCCAAACAATTTATACATTGAATTTAGGTGAAAATATCAGGATTCAATGATTGTGTATTAATCTTAGGAATGACAAATATTTTCGAAACAAAAAATATTACTGTTTAATAATATTTTGCTTTGAAAAATACATTTTGCATAAAGCTGTCATTTAAATCATACACAGTGGCTTTTCTACCATTACTTTAAAATGAATTTATATGGAAATAGTTAAGTTTGGCTTTAATTTCAAATATGGCAAATAAGAGCACATGTAACTTACATAATCCCAAGCATGCAACTATTCTTAATCATTTGTAAGGTGGAGAAGGGACCAAAGAAGTTGATAACTGCTAATCTGAGAGTCTATGAGGACTGAAGATTTTTTTGAGTCTTCTGTGTGATCTCCCTTGATCCCAGACTGTTTTAGAGCTGTGATTGCAATTCTTTAAATTTCCTCAAAGACCAAGCACTTCAACCTTCCTTAATATTTCCTATCATGGCCCTTATGAAGAAGCTTTTAGAGTTTATTTTCTAAACACTATTCCACATTTTACATACTGAAATCATTATTTATAAGGACCCAAACCACACACTGCTTTGTTATTCTGTGCTCTTATATCTTAGTTCATCCAGTTTCTCTTGCCTGGAGAGCCCTTCTTGTCTTTTATTTGATTTTTCATTTGCTTTTTTATGAATTATGTCTGAGAATTAAATCAGAGAACACATCTTAAGAAATTATAACTGAACTCTTAATCTGGTAAATTTGTTACTTCTGTGACTTATTGTACAGCTTTTATCACTTGGCAAATTATTATTTTCACATATTTTTGCTTCTTTATTTTTCTAGTAGCTATTAAGCTCTCTGACTACAGAGTAAATGTATTTCTGCCAAGTATATGGTGGAAATTTATTGGCTTTTTAATTTAAATTTCATGAATATAGATATGGGCAGGTAAGTATTTTAAAATACCTCAGGTCAGAAAGGCCACCAATTTAACTTTCAAACAATTCTGATAAACCAACAAGCAAAATAAGTATATTGATCAAATTCACTCAAATAAAGTAAGACTCTGGAAAAAACACAATAGATTTATGTGAACACAAACATACTCAACTTTCCAAAAAGAGAATCAATTACTTAATATTTTAATAGTAACATTTGTTTTACAGAGATCACTTTTACCATTTTCAAGTCGTTGTTGCAAAGCTACTCATCAAAACTTATACTTTCTATTGTAAAAATACTGTACAGAGGGGTTACAGTTACATGGGCAAGGTAATGAGTAGATTTCCTATCAAGTATTTTTACCTCTTCCTTTGTTTTTCCCCTTCCATCCCTTTCCTCCCACCTCCACACACCCCCATCCTCCCCCACACACACCCTGCCTAAATTGTAAAGGTGGTTTTTCAACATAGTATCTTGTGCATCTAATTGTTACAATGGGTTAACCTTTATCACTATTTAAGCATTTTGTTTTCCCCTTCCTCTCCCCAAATTAGAGAAATGTATATACAAGATTCAAGCCACTGACATCAAATACAGTGAAAACAGGGGTTATACCGTGGGGGAGGAACATACAAAGAAACAAAAAAATCACATGGTACATTATAAATATGTTAGAAACAATAGAAAGAAAAAAACGACTTGTGTCCCTATCTTGGGGTTCATTTCACTTAACTTCATCTTATCTGGTCATATGTACATGGATTTTGACCTTTTCTGCTTGTCCCAGACATACACTAGTTATTGCAAATAGGGAAACCATGGGACCTATGTTTCTTTGGGTCTGGCTTACTTCACTTAATATAATTTTTCCAAGTCTTTCCATTTTCTAACAAATGGGGCAATATCATTCTTTCTGAAGGAGGCATAGAATTTCATTGTGTATATACATATATATACCACATTTCCTTGATCCATTCATCTACTGAAGAGCATCTAGGTTGCTTCCATATTTTAGTTATGGTAAATAATGCTACAATAAATATAGTTGTGCTGGTAGCTTTAGTATGGTCTTGTTTGTGATCATTTGGGTTAATGCCCCAAAGTGGGATTGCTGGGTCATAGGGGAGCTCTATGTGGAGTCTTTTGAGGAACCTCCATACTGCTTTCCAAAGTGGTTGAACAAGTTTACACTTCCACCAACAGGGCCACAGGGTTCCTCTGGCCACATCCCCTCCAGCATTTGTTGTTATTAGAGTTCTTGATTATAGCCATTCTAACTGGGGTGAGGTAGAATCTCAATGTTGTTTTGATTTGCATTTCTTTTATGGCTAGAAAGGTTAAGCATTTCTTCATGTGTCTATTGCCCATTCTTATTTCCTCTTCAGAGAAGTTTCTCTTTAAGTCTTTAGCCCACTTATTTATTGGGCAGTTGTTTCTTTGAGGACTTTTTGTTGGGGGATTTAATGTTTTAAGTTTCAAGTATATTTTAGATATGAGACCCTTCTCTGTTATACGGCTAGTGAAGATCTTCTCCCAATCCATGGGCTTTCTATTGATCTTGCTAGCTATGTCCTTTACCATGCAGAAACTCTGAAGCTTCATGGAATCCCCTTAGTCCAACCTTTCTTTGATTTGTTGTGCTTCTGGGTCTCTATTAAGAAAATTTTAGCCTGTGCCAAGGAGACCTAGGGTTTCTCCTATTCCTTCCTGTTTTCAGGGTGTCTGGTTTGACTCCGAGGTCTTTGATCCATTTGGAGTTGATTCTGGTGCAGGAAGAAAGACAACTATAGGCCCATTTATTTCATGAACATCGATGCAAACTTCTCAACAAAATTCTGGCCAATCGACTTCAACAATTCATCAAAAAAATCATACACTATGATAGAACAGGATTCAGTTCGGATGCAAAGCTGGTTCAATATATGCAAATCAATTAATATAATTCATCACATCAACAAGAGCAAGGATAAGAAACACATGGTTATCTCAATAGATGCAGAAAAAGCATTTGTAAGGTCCAACACCCCTTTATGATGAAGGGTATGGAAAAACTAGGAATCCATGGAACATTCCTCAATACAATAAAGGCTGTATATGACAAACTTTACAGCCAGCATTATACTTTAATGGTGAAAAGCTAAAACCATTTCCTCTAAACTCAGGAACAAGACAACGATGTCCACTCTCTCCACTTCTCTTCAATTTAGTGTTAGAATGCCTAGCTACAGCAATAAGACAAGATGCAAACATAAAGGGGATCCAAATAGGGAAAGCTGAAGTAAAACTCTCCCTCTTTGCAGGTGATATGGTCTTGTATTTAAAGAATCCCATGGACTTCACTCCCAAATTACTCAAGCTGATTCGAAATTTTGGCAAAGTAGCTCGGTATAAAATTAACCCTCAAAAATCAATGGCTTTTCTGTATGCCAACAATGAGAAGAGTGCCGCTTAAATCAGGAAAGCAACTCCATTCGTAATAGCCAAATAAAATACCAAGGAATTAACTAAAGAAGTGAAGGACCTCTATGATGAAAACTTTAAAAACCTGAAAAAAAAAGAAATCAAAGCAGAATTTAGGAAGTGGAAAAACCTCCCATGCTCTGGATCAGAAGGGTCAACATTGTGAAAATGGCAATACTTCCCAAGGCTATCTATAAATTCAATACAATACTTATCAATATTCCAACTTCATTCTTCAATGAAGCAATCCAAAAATTCATATGGAACAATTAAAGACCCAAATGGCAAAAATGATCCTTAACAGACAGAATAGTGCTGGAGAACTAGCAATACCAAATTTCTAACTCTACTACAAAGCCATAGTAGTCAAAACAGCTTGGTACTGGCACAAGAACAGAACTGAAGACCAATGGAATAGAATTGAAAACCCAGAAATGAACCCACAGACCTATAGCCACCTAATTTTCCATAAGGGAGCTAAAAAAATAGAATGGAAGAAAGACAGCCTCTTCAGTAAATGGTGCTGGCAAAATTAGTTAATCACCTATGAAAAAAAATTTTTAAGAAAAGGAAAATCAGATTGCTTTGGAGTAAAACATCAGCAGAACTTTAAAAATTGCCATGCTAATATTAAAGTAATGAATACGTGGAACTTAATTTCTTATTTTAAGTACAGCTTATAATAGAAACAAATATGCTCATTGGTCTGTAATGACTAACCCCTTATAGACATAGGAAAATCACTTGACTGTAGGCATGATAAATAAGCTTCTTAATGTTTCTCCATATTAATACTGCTGAAATGCATGGGAAGGGCTACAAGACTTGTTTGATTGTTTGGCTGCTTAGCTGTCATTTCCATCCAGCTCATTCCTTAGTCATGATTCACGTCTATTAGCATACTGCGTGGTTTGGGTTTGCACAGCTGTCCTTGCCAAGGGCTTTCTGCAGTTGCTCCATCACAGGGGTACCCAGCTGTTACTTATTTAAAGCCTCCATCATTTTCTATGACAGAGTAACTTAATTATGCCCCGCTTTAGCGATGTTAAATGAAATTATCTTCAAAACAAGTGCACTTCATTTAATATTTTTCTCCATCAAGTACTTGAACTGTGACATTTACGTCATGAGCACTAAAGAACTAAATGCTTTACAAATTGAAGCTTTCTGATGGGGTAATTATTATCGAAGCAGAGCTCTATTCTAAAGTACCTGTAATAAAAATTGTGGTAGCTGATGGTCAGGTCTGGGTTGGAAAGGTTTTGGAGAGTGAAATTTTGATAATGCAGTTAACAAGTTGTACTTATTAACTCTCAGTGCCAGTCTAATTTTGTTTATCTAATTCTGAAGAGTGCCACATTAGAGGTTTCAGTAAGTTCCTCAGTAGATCATAAAATCTGCTTACTGGGTCATGATTAGCACCGGAAGGAAAGAAGTGGGGAAGTTGGAAAGAAGAAAGGAAAGAAAAAGAAGGGAATAAAGGGGAGAAATGGAGGAAAGAAAGAATTTAAAGGATATAAAAATTTTTACTAAAGCTAAATTTTGTTTCTTTGTATTTAAAAACTAAATTTTGTTTCTTTGTATTAACACATATGTATAAATATATAATGTATACAGATATATGCATAAATACTACATTTAAATATGTGAATACAAACATACATGTGTATATGTATATAATGTGTATGCATATGTAATGTGTAATTATGTGTATAATATGTATACATGTATATTTACTGTGAAATCTCTGAAAAGTTTGAAACTAAAGTTGGCAACATAATTTCATAAACTTTATATGGTAGTTACCAGGTAAAACCTATAAACACCCCTGTAAACTCATAAATATCTCTCTTTGGTCATCACTTTTCTCCAAATTTTTCTGCTACTTTTATGGTTGTAGAATATGCATAGATTAAAACTTACCTTCTTAATTGTTGTATGGTAATAGTTCGGTGATACTGAATATATGTATCAATCTATTCCTCAGAGCTCTTCTGCATTCTTGACTAAAAGTCTATCCATTAGACAAAATCTCATCATTCTACCTTCTCCCTGTATCCTGGCATCTACCATTCGGTTTTGTCTTTATGATTCTGATTACTCCAGCTGCCTTATAGAAGGAAATCATGTGCATTCATTTTGCAGATTGCTTCTTTCATTCAGCATAATGTATACCAAGTTCATCCTTTTTGGAATGTGTGTCAGAATTTCATTCCTTTTTAAGGCTGAATAATAGTCTATTGCATAGATTGTTGAATTTTGTTTATCTATTCTAAATGGGATGTTTTGACTTCTTTCATGCCTTAGTTATTGGGAATAATATTCTATGAACAAGGACCTAAAATATCTCTTTCGTAAAATCTTTCGTTAAATTTTGGGCGATAGATATTCATAACTGAAATTGCTAGATAATGGTTCTAGTTTCTCTAACATCTTTTACAACCAGCATTATTTTGTGTATTTCTTTTAAATTGTAAATAGCACATTCTCTGATGTTATAGCAGAATATCTGAGATAAGACTCTTTATGAAGGGCAAGGGGTGCAGAAGTGGTGGAACAAAGGGCGAATATATGTGGCAGTGGTACTCACTAGACACTATGTTGAAAAGGAACTGTACAACTTGTGGAGACAGGAGGGAAACATTGGGAGAGAATAAGGGAAGGGGTCTCATTGTTCAAAAGGAAATGTACCTTTTATCTGACCTGTATCTGTAACCCCTCTGTACATCACCTTTACAATAACAATAAATACACTTTTAAAAAGGATTTATTAGGGTTTATTTTGCTCACAGTTTTGAAAGTTTAAGTGCCTGATGCCAGCACCTGGTGGTATCTGCCAGAGGCAGCCAAAGGCCCAGTGTTAAATGAAATAGCTCATTCATCCGAAATCCATGTATGTTTTTATCCATTCATGCAAAAAGGGCCCTCATGACCCAGTCATCTCTTAAGAGTCTTACTTCATACCAAATACTGGGGATTTGACTTCAAAAGGAGTTTGTTGGGGATATCCAAATGAGAGCACTTGCCATCCTATCAGATATAAACTAAAAGTGATGTACAGAGGGGTTACGTTTTGGCTTTGCAGAAATGTGTGTTTAAGTTATTTGCCAAGTTGTGAAGAGTGTTTTCTTCTGTTTCAATTTCAGCAAATTTTAGACTTATACAACTGCAGTGAAAGTAAAACCAGTACTTCCCATAGGCCTTCCTGCTGTCAGCTTCCTCGAATGTTAAAAATGATGGAACCTAAAATAGTAGAGTGATCAAAACTAAGGAAATACAAACTGATGCATTAATATATTAAGTGAAATTACTCGCTTGATAACTAGCTGTAGCTTAGTGTCTCATTTAGGATTTTATTGCCTTTAGCCATCAAACTTCCCTTGTCCTTTGATCTTGAGACAGGCTGTTTGGCTTTCTTCAATTCTCATGACCTTGGAAAAATTGTATAGTATAAATCATTTATTTTCTAAAAGGTGCATCACTTTTCTGTTAATTACATTCAAAGTACTATTTTAGGGATGTTATTGCATAAATAAAGTTATCTTATTTTATCAGTTCAGGTCTGTGTATTACATCACTTGTAATAACATACACCGACGTGCTTCATGGCTTATAAGTTACCTCTGTTAATTGAGTTAATATGCTTTTTTCTGTTTTTTTTATTTTCCACTATAAAATCAGTTTTCTTTTTCTGACTAATCAATATTTGTTAGTCACCTAGGCCTGAGGGTAGAGCACTGTGGGAAGTTACTGCTAATGGCTACAGGGAGCTGGAAATATTCTATATTGAGTAGAACTATTTATAGTTGACACGATTATCTTGTTCCAGATCTTAGAAAAGCTTTCAGTATGAAGTTATCTGTGGACTTGTTATTGAGGAATTTTCTGTCTAATTTGTTCAGAATTTTTTTTAGCGGGAAAGAATGTTGAAATTTGTCAAATGATTTTTCTTATCTATTTACATATTTGAGTGGTTTAAATTGTTTGTTCTGTTAACAGGGTGTCTCATGTTTATTGATTTGTATATAAGGACCTGTCCTTATATTGGTAATAGCTGATGAGGGTATAGGATTATTTTAATTATATATATATATATATCCATATAAAGGAGGATTATAAATAATATATTACTGAACACTGTTTAAATCTCCTTTGCAAGTCCAGTGTTTAACTTTGGAATGTAGAAAAAGTAAAGTATTCCAAGTTATCTTAGAAATCAGCTGAGAGACATTGCTGAGAGAACCTCCAAGTTCATGCCAATTTGATAACCCATTGGTAAGCTTGACAGCCATTTTTACAAAGGTATGGAGTAAAAGCCTAACTGGAGTAGATTCAGGAAATGATGGATAGAAATCAGTGTGTTCAGCAAATATGGACAAAATGTCACTGAATTTTACTATGAATTCATGAAGATTGAGATTTTTTAATGCTGGAAAGCACTGAAGTCACTAAAAACTTTACCATATGATGGAATATGGTAGTGATGAGACTAATTCAGAAGAAATGAAAACAATTGGGAGAGGAGAAGAGAACCTTTCAGAGCAGTGTGATTATGTGCGAGTATTGGGCTGTCTTCACGTATCCACAGGAGCAAAAACTGCCCCAGTGATTATTGAAACCAGTAGGTTACTGGAAGTTGTATGAAAGCTTATAGTTCTTCTTTTCTGTTTTAATAGTGAAATCTTTTTTTCTGTTTTCATAGTGAAGTTGGAAGTGGGAGTTCTGGGATAACAGTATAAAGAGTGGTCATTGCAGCCTTCTGAAGAGATGTGAGTTAGTCGTGTACTTCAAGGATGGAATAGTGAATTGACAAGGACAGCCTGGTAGTGTAGCAAGTTGCCAAAAAGGCTAGTTGAAGCTCATCATTAACAACTGAAAACTGTCCTAGAACAAATCTAAGTTTGAATATTCTGGCAGGGACAGCTCTTGAAGAAGCAACGAGTTAGATTTTAATAAGGCTGAAATTCAGCTTTCTGGACATAGCCAGTGACAGGAGGGATGAATAAGAAAGTGGAGCACATTTGCAAAGTAACACTTTCATAGTTGACAATGCAAGCTAAGCCAAATAAGGAAGGATTTGCGAAATAGCAATGGGCTTGTATCCGAGTTTTATTGATTGTTGCACAGAGGAATAGTTCCTTTTTGTTCATGAATAGTATTGTATTATACATGCCAAATTCCTTTTGCCCATTTTTCCATTATAGACAGATTCCCATCTTGCCTACACTGAATAATTCTATAATTTCTGTTGTTTTTAACGTATTATGTGATTTTTTTTCCTTTGTATGTTCTTCCCCTATGGTATATCCCTGTTGTCACTGTACTTGATTCTTGGTACCCTACATCTTGTATATACATTTGTCTAATTAGGGGATGGGAATGGGAATAACAAAACACTGAAACAAGGACACAGGATGGCCCATTGCAATAGTGATAAGCACAAGACAGTATATTGGAAATGAACTTTACAACTTCAGTGAGGGGGAAGGAGGGAAGTGAAGGAGGGAAGGGATAGTGGGAGAACAACAAAGGAGGGAGTAACCATGCTCCACAAGAAATGCACTCATTGCCTTACTCATGTAACTGTAACCCCTCTGTACAGCATCTTTACAATGAACTAAAATTAAAAAAAGAAATGGCAGAGCCAAAGACTTATTGGACTAGACAATGGAAGAACACAGACTCTGGAGCCAGATGAGCAGTGCAAAACACAACTTTGGCCTTTATCTGTCTTATGTCTTCAGATAAGTTGCCCCAGATTTCTACTCCTCTCTATCTTTATCTGAAAAATGGGGAAAACACAGTGCTACCTGCAGAATTGTGGTAAGATGAGAACGCATAGAAAGTGCTTATAAAAGGCTGCTACATAATAAACTGCGATATGCTTAGTTCACTGTTGCCTTATGTTTTTAGGAGTTCTCTTTGTGTTTTTCTATGTCTTTGGACTTTTGATGTCATCCATAAAGCCAAGGATTTTCACTTTCTCTACTCTGACTAGAAGTGTCTAGATTCCTAACTGGATCAGGTCCCAACATGCTGACATGAGCAGTACCTTTAAGTCTTTTGGCTTGGGTTTGTCTGTTACAGCCTTCCTGCCTCCAATCAACACTTAGTGGGAAGAAGTTTCACCAAAGTTACTTTTCCTAAATCCCTTCTGTCTGACAGAAAAGCTCAAGGCATAAACACCCAAGTGAAGATATTGATACTGAATAATATTAACACTTAACAGTTGTTATATGTTATTTTAATACTTAAAAAACACCTTTTTAGTTATTATTCACAACTAACCTTGTGAGTTTATCAGGTCAGGATTAAATCTTTCCCATTTTACATATGAAGAACAAGACTCAGAACAATTGACTTATTGCCCTAGAATTACCAAATCTAGGTGTGGTAAAATTAAGCTATTAACTTTAGCTCTCATACTTTCTCAGTAGACTATTATTTCATCTGGATTAAACTGATGTGTTATTTTTGTCTTTACAAGTTTTTGTTGGTATGATAATCCTAAATACAGTGGCCAAACAATAATGTAACCTTTCTAGACTTCATTGTATATTAGGGTGATGTCTCACTGCTGGAGTGTCCTGAAACTGCTATCCATTTTCTTTACAGGAGTAAAGGGTCAAGCACCATTCATTCATTGATACTAACCACTTAGGCTCAGGTGTGAAATACGTTTCATTTGCTCAAAACACATTTTCTAAGCCATAGCACATGAGGAATTCCAGAATGCATAGAATGAGGAAAAAAAGCTCTTTACCATAGTGAGATCTGAAAGCTATATGACAATAGCAAAAATATGACGTTCTATTGTCAAGACCGAGAGGAAATATTTGAGAATAGGGGCAAGATGTACAATAGGGATTCAAAAGATGACAAAGATACAGAAGAACATTTTGATGGAAGAAAGAATCAGGATGTGTCAACATTCAAGTTAAAGAAATAAGACCTGTTGGAAATTGGATAATGTATACTTCACAAGGGAAGATTTATCAAGGACAGTTATTTCATTTGCTTTATTTTGTTTTTTTCTTAGAGATTCAGAGACTCAGATTGTTTGAGCAACAATTGTTTGATCTTGGCTCCAACCAAGGTCAAAAGAGATAGCTGTACTTCAGGCACAGTGCAGAACCATGGACTTGGGGGTCTATACCATGTATCTGACAGCCTGACTTCTTTTTGGAAATGCTGAGTTCTGTAGACTTCATTTCTGATCAACTCCCTCAGGCCCTGAAGCCTACATGGAATGGTTCCTCATTGAATTTTGTGGGTGTGTGTGTGGTGGGGGATTGAACTCTGGGCCTGGGCACTGTCCCTGGCTCTTCAGCTCAAGGTGAGTGCTCTACCACTTTAGCCACAGCGCCACTTCTGGTCTTCTGGTGGTTAATTAGAGATGAGTCTCACAGGCTTTCCTGCCCGGGCTGGCTTTGAACCTTGATCCTCAGATCTCAGCTTCCTGAGTTGCTAGGATTTTAGGCATGAGCCACAAGCGCCCTGCCCTCCTTGAAATTTTAATAGGAAATACAGTGTGGTACTTTCACTTACCAAAGGCCAGGGTCGCTGAATCTGGGAATAAATGGTAATGTCTTGGGTTTATAGATGACAGACTAGGCACTTTGTTAAAACATGTTAATGATGTGAACAAGGTCATTCATTACAATCCATGGAAGGATATGGCACCTTCATTGTTTCCTGTTACAGCCTACTACTCTGTCATCGGGGAAGCAAGGCATGTGTTGAGCATACAACTTTATTCCTTTCTCCTACAACAAGAGTCTGTGGTGTTTTCTGGCTGACTGAAAAATCTCTTCTATGCAATGATTCAGAAACCTCTATTTTCTCCATCCAATAGCTTTGCCATTCTCATTATCATAAATGTAGAATCAGCTAAAAAGAAAGTTTATTTTAGGGAAAGGGAACATATTCTTCTCCTATAATGAGGTCTCTGAAACACATATGACTATTATCATTTTGTTCACAGCACATTGGTTGAAACTTGGTCAAAAACACCTAACTATATTTATTCTGAATCTTGCATGGCTGGGGCAGGTACCCCTGGAATCTGTCCCACCCTATGGAATGTGATGCACCTATCTAAGTAGACTGTTCTCTTCTTACCACAATCTTCTTCTGTATTTACTATGCCTATCTTTTATTTTCTCCTTGGGAAACTGTTAAATATATATAAGATTTCTTAGTTAAAATAATGAAAGGGAAAAGTATAGGATATATTTTTTCCATAACACAAGAAAGAATATTGAGTGATATTTCTTTGGCAGCAATTCAAAGTTTCACTGAGTGGTAATTATTCTGAAAACCAAACCATTCAGTTTTAATGTATTATAAACTTGAGTTATCAGATTTACCAATGGAATAATTTATTTTTATTATCATATACCCATACTCTTAGGAATATAGTTTTATTAATAGCATCACATTTATCCTCCAAATTACAATAGTTTATGTTCCAAATTTCTGTCAGTAAGTGGGCTTGTGGAATTCAAGACAATAATTTTATTCATATGTCCGTCCATATGATTTTTATCTCTATGCAATCCATATGAGTCTATTTCATCATTCAACTGAAGAGCAGGACCTTTGCACTATAAATAATGTTGTGGTGTTGGTAATTAACATGGGAATTTTATAAATGGAAAGTCGTTTTGTTTAACCACATAGCACTCATAATCACAGGACTTCCAGAGTTCCTGAGTGACTTTGATTCTACATGTTTGCTTGAATTGTCACAAGAAAGTACCACAGTTCAGGTGGCAGTCACAAGAAAAATCTATTTTCTTTAGAGTCTGACTTGTCATTAGAAATGTTTTGTTGTAAGGATGCTTTCAGAATTTTAAGTGGTCATCCTCTCCCTGTGTGTCCTTCTTTGTGTACATCTCTAATTTCTTTGTAATGCTAACATTGTTACAGTGAGCACAGAAGCCTTACTTGTAGTCCGTTATCTTTTAAAGACCCCATCTTCAAACACAGTCACATTAAGAGCTACTGAGGTCAAAATACAAGTTTTAGTGGGAATTTCTCTGTGGTCTCTTCTGTGTTAACGAAGATCATCAGGAAATAGCATAGAATTTATAGTACTTTATATTCCACAACATGACCAGCACTAAGTTACTAATCTAATTATTTTGCTTTAGAAATTGTTTTCTAAAAATTACAATAATGTACCATCTTTCTAAAAACTGTCATTGAACCCATATCATTCTTATCAAATTTCCTTAAATAATGCAATCTAAGGAATAAATTTCTCCCCAAATTTAAATTCCAGAAAAGCTTCTATCTCCAAATAATGATCAAAGACTTAAGATATTTTCTTTTTGCACTGGCTGCTATGTATGTACACATATATAGATATATACCTGCATATACACAGACACACAGACATATATATATGGCACATATATAAATATATAATATTGGGGCTGGGAAGGTGGCTCAGTGGTAGAGCGCTTGCCTTGCATGCTCGAGGCCCTGGGTTCGATTCCTCAGCACCACATAAGCAAAAAGAAAAAAGCCGGAAGTGGCGCTGTGGCTCAAGTGGTAGAGCACTAGCCTTGAGCTGAAGAGCTGAGGGACAGCGCCCAGGCCCAGAGTTCAGGCCCCACAAGGGGACCCAAAAAAAAAAATATATATATAATATTATATATTATCCCAATATAAATTTTGTTTAAAAAAAATTCCTTTTTTCTTCTTTCTACATCAAATTAAGCCTTTGTTTATTAGTTCTATTTATGTAAATATTCAGTTTGTCATACTTTGATATTATTAAAATCATATAAATTAAGGACAGTCCTATTATTTTCATTTTCAGTTCTAAATGTGGTACAATGAAATCATAAAGGGCTAAAAGTAGAAGCCATGAGGAAAATGTGGAGGAAAATTCTGGTAAAGAAGAAGATAATAATAAACACTTACAATGTTGATGTCCAATAGTTATGTGAATGTATCACTTATTTGTATATCCCACTGGATAATTCTTGTTGTTTTCACATAGAGTATTTGAAAATTAAAGACCATTTTATTTAATGATGCTATATTTTAAAACACTTTCAATATTTAATAAAATTTAATTAATTAGTAAGGTAAATGTTAAATATTATTTGTATTTAACTGTAACCAATCATTAAAAATCTAATATGTATTGTTCTTTCTTTTTTTTTAATTGTGAAAATACTGTACAAAGGGGTTACAATTACATGGGCAAGGTAATGAGTACATTTCTTATCAAGCATTGGTGCCTCTTTTGTTTCCCCTTACCATCCCTTCCCACTTTCTATAGAATAATTTTTTGTGTGGGGCTGGGAAGGTGGCTTAGTGGTAAGTACTTGCCTCACATGCTTGACGCCCTGGCTTTGATTCCCCAGCACCACATAAACAGAAAAAGCTGGAGTGGCACTGTGGCTCAAGTGGTAGAGTGCTAACCTAGAACTGAAGAGCTGAGGGACAGCACCCAGGCCCAGAGTTCAAGCCCCACAACTGACAAAAACAAAAAAAAGAATTTTTTATGAGACAAGTTCTAGCTCTGAAGCCTAAGTTGGCCATCAGCTGACCTTGACCTTAGCCCGGCCTGTACTTATATTATAGATTTATACCACTATGCTCAGCAACAAATTGAGCTTCCTTAAAACTTTCCTTTCCATTGGACTCTGGTAACTCTCATTTGTCAATCCTATCTACAGAGGCTGAAATCAGAGAATCATGGTTCATAGTAAAATTAGGCCGGAAAGGCTATGAAACTCTTATCTCCAATTAACCATACCATGTGTGTGGACACACACACACACACACACACACACACTTTAATCCAGAAGTGGAGCTATGGCTCAAGTGGTAGAACACCAGCAGTGAGTGAAAAAGCTAAGGGCCAGTGTCTAGATCTTGACTTCAAGTTGTAATGTCAGCATAAAAGATGCCCTTCCCTGTCCTTGACAATGTTGATTCTCTACGTGCTGATTAATGCTCAGTACTCTCTGTAGTTGGTTACCACCATTACAACAAGTTCAAGGTTAAGGATTCAGAACTCCTGAGTGAATCATCCCAGTCATGCGTCCTCCCTCTTCCTTCTTTATTTCCAGACTTTCATTTAACTGTTCTTTTTGAAAACCTCAGATCCGGGCCAAAGGGGATGTGATGAATCAGTAAATGGATCACAGCAAACTCCGTTCCATTTCTGTGATGAAAACACACTGTAGCATCTCTGACCTGCTGATGGGTTCACAACACTGTGATTTTTTCTGACAGAGACACATCATCACTCACGATAGTGATTCTTCCCAAAGTTAAATTTGTCTGTCCTTTAAATATGATTTTCCCACAAGCAGAGAAGATAGTTCTTTACATTTCTTTTTTACAAACACATATTTTTGCTTGTATTTTTGTGTAATTCTTATAAAAATAGCTCCCCCCCCAAAAAAAACTGTGAAGCTATTTTGTGAAAGCAGTGCTTGTAGTATAGAGAATGAAAGAACAAGATTAAGGTTACTGTCAATAATGACTATTGTTTCTTAATTAAACGGGACCAGTCTTTTTGGCAGTGATTTATGCATGTTATCTTATTAAATCCTTTCAGTCTGGTCTGGGGAAGTTTAGAAATAGTCTAAACCTCAGTTAATCTATTGAGTAGGGATAAGACCTCCCAAAGTGGGGAGCCTACCATCTCACTTTCCCAGAGAGGATAACATTAACTTTCACTTTATATCCCTGAAAAAGTGGTAGCAAAAGGGTCCAATATTGTCTTAGTTACAATTTAGAAGAGTTCCAAGATTATCTGTTCATGATTTGGTTTCTGTCACAGCCTAGAGTTCAATTGACAGGAAATGCCCCCTCAATGTTCTTACACTTTTTAATTTATTATCTATCTGACTGTTTCCTGCTTGGACTTATGCAAGTTATTTCATTTAAATGCCTAACTCCACACCAAATCACGATACAGAAAATGAAATGTCACCCAGACAGTAGTGAAGGTGCTGAGCTCAAAGCAGTAAACACACACACACACACATACACCCCACAGTTAAAAATCCCTCTACCTGTGGAATTTTTATCCAGATGAAGAGAAATTGATAATATATATGTTAAATAATAAAATATACAGACTTTGGCTATGGAAATGTTAGATGTTAAGAAGAGAAATAAAGCAGGGAATACTGATGGAGGGGATGAGCATTACAATTTTCAACATTGTGTTCAGGAAAGGTATCACAGAGAAAGACTATTTCAAGAAAGGCCTTAAGGAAGTGAAGGAACAGTAACACCAAATATAAAAACCTGAAAGCTGAGGCATGGGTCTTCCAGGATTTGTTAGTGTGGATGGAAGAGGATAAGTAAGGGGAAGAATAAAGCCAGGTGAGTTCAGAAGATATAAGGTTGTTGTAAGACTACCATAGAGAAGACACTGCAGAGTTTTGAGAACAAAAGGGCCCTAACCTGATTCATGAATAATAGGATTATACTAGCTTCTTTGTTAGGATTAATCAGTTTACTAGACAAAAGATAAAAAAGGCAGAGCAAGTGACATCAGTAAGACAGCTACAGTGACAGTCCAATGGAAGTCGATAGTGGCTCTGAGCAATGTAATACCAGTGGAACCAATGAAAAATAACCTGTCAGAAGACACTTTGAAGATACAATCAACAGGATTTTGTCATAGGTAGGGTGGAAGTGTGTTCAAAATAGTCAAGTTCAACTTCAAGATTGATGGTCCCAAGAACTGGAAAGATGGGATAAATGGCAGAGGTTCACTATCAAGAACAAATTTTAGGGCAAAGAAAGGAATAATCACAGGCCCTAGTATGTTTTATTTGCTGTCAGACATCCAGGAGAGCTACACAGATGGTACTTGAATGTCTCCAGAGAAGTCTGGAACCTGTCAGCAAGTGAATGGTTTTTAAAAGGATCAGCTGCATAATTTGTAGGACTTAATGAAAAACGAAAATGTAAATGTTTTCACTCCAAATATATTATGAATTCCTAAGCTTTAAAACCAATAGAAGCTCCTTCTGAGAACAGAATCTTGTGTAGAGAGCTGATCCTGGTGTATGGTCAAGATTCCAAATGTGTTGTGCAAGATTGTACCACTTATGGATAGATGAATAAATGGATAGGTGGATAGGTGTCCAGGAACCAAGCTCTTAAGTATTTCAATGTAGAGGTCACATTGAATTAACTCAGGGAAAACTAGGAAGAAATGTCAACCAAACAGAACTGAAACAACAGTAAAATACTATGAGTTTGATGCTAGTTCTGTAGTGTACAGACTCAGTCAGAATATCCTAATGGTTCCTTTTGATGTTACTGCTGTTGAAGAAAGTTTAGCTAAGGTTGGAATTATTTCATGATGGGTTGATGTGGGGCATTTTACTATCCACAAGCCACTCTAGGGTTTTCTGCAACATCACTTTTAAAAGTAACCTCTAATAATAAATAACATTTCTGAAGTCCATTGGCTTGAAGCTCTCCTTAGTCAGAAGAAAAATCTATTTTTCAATGCAGGTGCCACTTTGGTAGATGCAGTGATGAGGAGATAAATGACAGAAGCAGAAAGAGGCAAGATGTAAGGATAGCTGCTCAGAGAGTGTGCAGAATAGCCAAATGGAGCCTCCCTGGCTAGAGTGTAAGCATGAGATTAAACCATCCAAAGCAAAGCAGAAATATTTGGGAATAAATCATGAATCTGTTTCTTTTCACATGACATTGAGCTGCTTTGCACGTTAGCAAAACAGATTGCCTTTTTCTTCAAGAGGATTATAAACATCACCAGGTTTGTGTTCAGATAGCTCCATCCTCATTCTTCCTGGTATTTTGATGACAGATGCCCCTGGCTGTATACAAATGATGCATTCAGGGAGTGAAGAGGGAGCTATAATGAGGCCTGAAAAATTTGTCCTCTTTGTGTATCCCACTGTGCTCTTTTCTACAGCTTATCCAGAAATTGCTTAAATCTGCGTCAGTGCTCCTGACCTCTTCACATACAAAATATGCCTGAGTTGTGGAGGCCAAAGAGAAAAGATAGGCCATTAGTAGATGTAGAAGAATATAGCCTCTTTTCCTCTATTCATGGGTATTTTGGAGTGATGGAGGCAGGGGAGGCAAATAAGAGAAAATTAGAAAAAGATGATCATCAACACTGCTAATACCATGATCAGTATCTCTTGATGGATTTATGTGCATTCTGAAGACTTGCATCATTGAGAAAGAGAGCTGCCGTGTAGTTCTAGGAAGGTAGCCCCCAAATGGGTATAGCCTTGACATTAACAAACAGACTTGGTGTGTGAACCAAAACTTAGTCTACCTAGTTCCAAGTGTGATTACAATGGCTTTCTAGATAGCTATCACCACTTCAGTAAATCAGTAAATCTGGAAGATACTTGATTAACATCTCTTTGTGCTTCTTTTGTGCATATAAGACATTTTTGAGGACATATTAATCTCCTCTATAATTTCTTTGTGAGAAAACTATTACTCTCCCTCAACTGTACAGATTTTAAAAAATGGAGAGGAAAATAAAATCAAACATTGTCTAAATACCAGGGAAGATTCTGACAGTGTGAATTGTAGCTTGATTGATTGGTTTGTTGATTTTCTTATGTTTAAGTCCCAAGTATTTATATTTAAAAATAACTATAAAGGAGGAGGTGCTGGAATCCACACCCTTGGACTGTTACAAAAACCTGCTTGTTCCTGGCATGGAAAATAATTAGAATTGTTTTTAGGTGTACAGAAATCCAAATAATTTTTGGTTTTTAGAACCAATGTTTCTTTACCCAGCAGTGGTTATAAACTCTCTATTCCTTTTCAATATGGATGATATTTTAAATTCTATAATCCATGATAATATGGCTTAAACTTCTCCTGAATGAGAGTATTTAGTGCTTTTGTTGAGATCATTTTTTCAAACAATTATACCATATCATCCTTTTCCCCACTAATTTCTAATTAGCATCAATTAGTTGCATAAGGCAGT
This sequence comes from Dipodomys ordii, assembly GCF_000151885.1. Classification (NCBI taxonomy): domain Eukaryota; kingdom Metazoa; phylum Chordata; class Mammalia; order Rodentia; family Heteromyidae; genus Dipodomys; species Dipodomys ordii. The sequence continues at coordinate 2,763,567 of NW_012267264.1, forward strand.
TTCATTTCAACATGGCAATAGATGCACACCATGTACCTTGATTGAGCTCACATCCTTTCTCCCTTTTCCTTACCCTCTCTCTCTTTGTCAAGCCTTGCTCAACAAGCTTCCTTGTTTAATTTTTACATGTGTACATTGTGTATTTTTACTATATTCACCCTCTTTCACCCTTTCTATAAGTAGCACTTTTATTTCTTTATTAATTTTACTCTGAGGTCATGGTGGTTCTGACCTGGATGACTTACCTGTTTATTAGGTAGTGAAAGATGAAGTTCATCCACTCAGTCCATTCAGAGTCCAAGGCTCTGTGAGAGTTATTTTAAAGTACAATTTTGTGTAGATTTGTGTTAAACTCATATTGCTTTTTTTCCTCAAAAGCTGTGTTAAGAGAGCACATAATTAAGATGAACATTCTGGTGTAATTTGGAACTCTAATGTCTAATCGAGAGCTTGGTACACTAAGCATAGTGCTATTTAATTCTTTAGTCTATGTTTATTATGTCTTTTTCTGAGTAGACTTGCCAAAAAGAAAAACCACAGTAATGCACTTAATGAGGAAGCTTGCATTCTGAAATCTTCTTTATGTCTAATATTTAGCAAGTTTAAATTTACTATGTATTTCAGAGGTGCTCCCAGAGAAGGAGAGAAAATTATCACTTATATTATTGATGGCAGAGTAAAGTTACAATATTTCTTTAACTATAAAGGTATTTACATGCTATTTAGCTTCACTTTGCGCATTATAACAAAACAAAAACACACTAAGAAATTCAACCAATCACTATGGATGCTCTGATCATTTCATGGCTTTTTGATCTGTAGATTTTATTTATTTATTTGTGTGTTTATTTACTTATTTATTTTTGTGGGCTAAATTGGCATAGCAAGGTCTGGTGGAGCTGAATCTGATGTCTACCTATTCAAGTATGTTTGCAATATTTATGTGTGTGGCTTGAACTTTGCCACATTTTTCTTCAGTATTCTCTCTCTGCTTTTCATTTTCTGCAGAGTTATTTTTTAACAATGCTAGCTTGAAAAATAAGTAGGAATTCAAAGACTAACTCACGAGAAGCTTAGGAGTTTTCATAATTATAGGTTGCTTCCAAGTGGACACCAAAAATTAAGGAGAGTAACATGGTTTAAAGGTACATAAATGCACCTCATTGGAATCTTAATTCCAGCAAAATCTTTAGTACTGTCCAGGTTAATATTCCTCACTTTGCCAAGGAGTGTCCTTAAAGCAGGTCTCTATTGATGCTAGCTAGCACTCATCAACTAAACCAAGAATCTCAGGTTTACATCTCAGCACTTTGTTTTATAGTCACAATGTCATGAATGTGGTATGGTAGCCATTACTAAGACCCAATTTACAGAATGAGAGGCTATGGAAACCATGTTGATGTGATTTCTGTAAATCAAATTCCTGAAGATCTTCATATACCTAAAGTTAAGAAGCATTTTTCTGTGATTATAATGTCATGAACCACACATAGATTCTTATAAATAACATGAAGTTAATATAAACATAATTACATATGTAGACATGAAAAAGTATTCCACTTTATTCATTTTAATATCTTAATACTTAGGAGTAATAACTAGTATAATTAAGATAATATTTGCCAGAGAGAATTTCATAAGTGAGGTGCCATTTGAAACAATCCAATTCTGTGTCACTTTGTTGAAAGATATTCCCATATTAACAGTAGGGTCTCAGGTAAGGAAAACATTATTAGTAGATGAATTGATAAGTAAACACAGAAATTGACATAGTATAATTTCACAGATGAGAACAGTGTTAATTTGACTTCCTGATGCTCTCTTAATGGTTTAGAAACTTCTTGAAGCTTTACCATCTGTTAAAAGCAAACATCTAACTTACGAAAAAGAAACATGAGTGGGGAATCTATGAATTCATCTTTCTGAATATTTTTCAATACTGTATGAACTCAGGACATGAAAGCAGAAGGATATCCACATTTTTTTTGCTTTTAGGTACTGCTATATCTTCTTCCATACCATAAGGAAAAATAAAAACAAGTGGCATTATTTTTTTAACTTCTTAATGTATCATCTGTAGAAAGAAAATTTTTCCAGAGAGATCTTCCAGTTCATTTGGGAGTTGGGGGGAGGGTGAACAGGAAATGAGCACAGGGAGGATTTTCAAGATGTGTGTACCAGGACTCACTCCCTAGACTATATATCTCAATTTTTACAGGGAGGTGTTCTTATATATTTGGTCATTGCACCGACATTCATTTTGATATGATGTGATCATTGAGAAATCTCTGGAAGCCTAGTTTAGAAGGGCTGTTTAAATCATACCCTTACAGCCTGCTTGTGATTTATCATGTTTGATTGTTGAAATTAAAGAACAATATGGAGATACAAACAATGCATTATTCAGGAAGTGGTGTGGAAGAATGATATTGTACAATGCCTCATTCTCACTCTTATTTTTCATGTTTGTAATTTACTTTCTGGGGTAAATAATACTGAAAGAATGCCACTTGCCCACAGGTATCTCCTAAGAAAGGCTTTTATGGCAAAAAGCAATAATTTCTTCTTATACTGGTCTTGGTCCTTTTCTTATGGAGTTTATTTTTTTCAGATTATAATCTGAAAAGGAAATTTGGCTCCATCAGCTTGTTTGTTTTTGTGAATTTGTTTTCAGCAATCAGATTTCATTAAAAAAATAGAAATTTACTCATCTTTCTTTGCAAGTTGGGATGTTTACTATAGTTAAAGGCAATTTCAATAAGTACATTTGAATGCATCTTAGCAGAAAAGCTGGAATAATTTTATAAAATGCCATGTTATTTGATTTACCTTCTACTAGGCAGATTTAACAACCATGATTCTCTCTTCTTTTCCTTCCCTCAGATGTACATCCAGACGACAACTCTTACTGTGTCCATGAGTCTCAGTGCTTCAGTATCTCTGGGAATGCTCTATATGCCCAAGGTTTATATTATAATTTTTCATCCAGAGCAGAACGTTCAAAAACGTAAGAGAAGCTTCAAGGCTGTGGTGACAGCTGCCACCATGCAAAGCAAACTGATCCAAAAGGGAAATGACAGACCAAATGGTGAAGTGAAAAGCGAACTCTGTGAGAGTCTTGAAACCAACAGTAAGTCATCTGTAGACTTTCAGATGGTCAAGAGCGGGAGCACTTCCTAATAGATGTACGTTGAACGATCTTCTACTAGCCTTGGGGACTGTGCCACATGGTCGCAGGGGAATTACGTACCCATGCACTTTAAGACTGTCAAAACCATTTAGTGAGAGAGCCAGATGATTGCAGGATGAGTGACTATTCTTCAGAGCATAACCATGCCCCACAAATCTCTTTTACAATGGATGGCACTCAGATCTTTCTTTGCATGCATTATAGACTTGCGGTTTAGGAAGCTTTTCCATTTATTACATTCTATCAGACACATAGAAACTACTCAACTTTTGAAGAGTTCAATATTGGATGTTCCTGATAATTGCAATCATTTAGCAATATTGCTAGAATCGATTATAAGAAATCTTACGTGAACAAAAAATGACATGATATTTGCCCTTTTGAGAATGAGAAAAATAGCCAATGTGTTTTAGTTAAGTTTTAGTAATTGCATCTTTCCTCCTCCTGGCATCCCTTGATTTCTTGGAAACACAATGACAATTAGTCCTATTTTCTGCAAGCCTAATAACCTTGAAAGAAAATCCTTTCCATGACCACCAACATTTTTGTTTTCTTCATATAACTTCCTCTTCTCTAGGGTATATTTCAGGAACAGCACATAAAGCATCACAATGATACTCAGGCTAATCTCGTGCAGCTTAACTGTTTGATTAAGTACATCTTGATATCTGCAGCAGAACAGCAAATAGGTTAAAGATGTATGTTGTAAAATAACAGAAGGCTGCTAAAATAAAAATTACCTTCCTCCCAGAATTATTCAACAGACTATATTTCTCATTTTGGTATAATTTTGACACTAAATGTGGAAGAATCAGAGTTGGATTTCTGTGGTTTAATTACTCCTGTTGCCATTCAAAGGTTTCACCACGTTCAATAACTTCCCTTGTATTAAGATTTTTGAGGTGAGTGGTCAGACAGTGGAATATCTCATAGAGAGAGCCAACCTGGAAGATCAGCTTTGCTTAATTTACTCATTGACTTCATATACTGTTAGAACCCCGTGGCAATTCTGGGTTATCTTCTGACCATACCAAATTCAGCTCACTTTTAGAGAAAGATATCTGACAAGGTTCCACAAATGCTCCTCAAACAGTCTCCATTCTGTTAACTTGTGATATGTCAATGGAAGGCACAATAATGATGAGTTTTATACCAATTCCTTACAATCACCTGTCAATCTAGATAAGCAATTGACTAATAGTAGTCTCTTAGTAAATGATTCATAACTACTATGCAAGCCAGCAGAATAGGATGTTGTGTTCTGAGGGCAAGAATTTTCCCTATGTTTTTCTACCATGAAAGCAGCAGCATGGAAAGTTAAAAGCCATGTAGAAGCCAGTAAACTGCTCTTGGCAAAGAACAACCTTTGAACACTACACCTCCCTGATGCCTCAAGACAGTCTATTGTTGTACCCGTGTTTTAGTAACAATCAAAAAAACTCCGATAATATGGTTTCAAGGGGAACATCCACATTTAGAATGAGACAAGTACCAATCATCCCACACCCTCCTGTGGAAAAAAGGTAATAACATTTTTCACTTCTTTAAAGAACAAATGGTTCTCAGAAGGACATTTCCTAATATTTCAAAGTACTAATCTTGCATTATGGAAACAACCCTCAAACACTTAGTGTTATTTTTTTGTTGATGTTGAGGTGGAAATTATATGGCATGCATATGCTCCTCTATTTTCTCTAAAATAAGAATGAACTATTCCAAGCATAAAGACTGTTTGGAGAGGAAGTCTATAATATTCCTGAGAAGTTAGAAGCTCATTCTTAGAGGATAAAGGAAAGTGGAAAAGAGGAATTAAGATCATCTCAATTACTGCCTGAATGGAGGTTCAAGTTGTCCAAGATTTGAGCATGTTTTAACTTTTATGGGACTAGCTTAGGTTTAAATTCATTGGGTCCAGTTAAAGTGGTTTAGATTACACATTTTGGAGGGACAGTTTTGTGAAGTCCTCACACTTTTATCCACCAGACCAGTCATCATCATCTCTGCTTTCCTGTTTCCTTACATCGTCCAAGGAGAGGGTAGATTCCTATGCTGTACAAACAAGCCTTGTTATCACTGTCTCGAATTCCATGTCCAAATACAGTTATCTAGGGCTTTTTCAGCCATATTGCCATTAGTCCATCAACTTTTATAATTAGCTAAAGGCTTCTGAAATCACAAACCCACTAAAAACATATCCACACAATTAACCACTCAAATATGATATTTTTTTCTCTCAAAATTGTGTGGATTTAGAAATGCAATTGTATATTGGAAAAGCATTTGACATTCAGTTATGCAAAAGACCTAATCTTCTCAAATTTAAAACATTTCCACTCAAAATGAATAGCCTATTCTCAATAAACCCTATTCTGCTTAATCCACCAGAACCGTGTGCATGGTGCCGTCCTCTTGTCCTTTCTGCTGACCAATGTCTGATGAACACCATTACCCCTAGTGAGGTGGCGGTAGACACACCCGTGTTTTCAAAGCTATTAAACAGGCACAGTACAAATGTAAAGGTATCACTGCTGCCTTAATATGAAGGTTGGCCAATGGTTAATAGGAAATAGTATCTCAGAATCAACAACAACCAAACCTATTGTTTCAGTATTCTTTTCTCTTTTGTAACATATGGAAGATTTTGATCATGATGGTTGCTACTTGATTATTGAGTTTTTTTTTACTCTAACCTAATAACTGTAACTTATGTTCAATTTTTTGTCATAATCAGAAGCTCCACAGGTTATACTGTATATGAGAGTTGTTCACACCAGACATTCCCGTCACAAGTTCTAGATCGGAAGGTTTCATTAAGCTTCAGGACATACATAAAAGTAATGTAAAACAGGAAAGCAAACCAAGTTTGCTGAACTTGTTCATAACGCAGAGCCTGTATGCCAAAACAGGGACAGAGTTAGAAGCAAAGTTGGTTATCTGTAAATTTTGCCAACTGTGCAAAATGAAGTGATGCTGAACCTGGTATTCCTTATGCTCTGTTCATGAGTGAGCCACGGAAACAGCTGCCACTGCAGGTGGTCTCGCTTCCTCTAGCACGTGTGCACGCAGAAGCACATGCACTGTTGTACTTTAATTTTCACACGAACATTTATGACAACTGTAAAAATTACCTCTTACTAGATCCTCTGTTCATTTTAGATGCATTTTTCCTCTAGCTTTTTGTTGTTATTGTTGGTGGTGGCCATGGGACTTGAACTCAGGGCCTGGGCACTGTCTCTGAGCTTTTCTGCTTAAGGCTAGCACTCTATCACTTTGAGCCACAGCTCCACTTCTGGTTTTCTGCTGATTAATGGGAAATAAGAGTGTCATGGATTTTCCTGCTCCACCTGGCTTTGAACTGGATCCTCTGATCAGAGCCTTCTGAGTAGCTAGGGTTACAGGTATAAGCCACCAGTGCCCTGCCCTATCATATTTTTGAAAGAAGGTTTATGCAAAGTGCCTCTCATTCACAGTTTATTCTTTCTTCTTATTGCTTGTTTTTTATTTTTTTATTTGCCTTACCATTTTAATAAAATGATGTTTCCAAACTTTTTATTTCTTGATTGAAACCAATGGAAAAGTTATTTAACCTACTATGAATTATAGATCTCATTTCTCAATAGTGCTTCTGCCATCTTTCTTCCAGAAGATCACTGTTAATACTTCTAAAAATCAAGTGTAGTGAATCTTCATTTTGTCTTAAACTCTCAATATTCAAAAGCTCATTAAAGATGATATGTGTATTAACGCCATCATTAGGATGCTATACTGTAAAGATCTTTTTTTCTGTTTGTTTCAACCATGGTCTTAGCTTTGTGTGATGCATTAAATACTTCCTGTGTTTTGAGATACTGTTGGCAATCTTTAACAGTGCATGAAGTTAACCCACCCCTCAAATATTCACTTTAATTCCTGATAAATTTTTTCACCTTTTACAAATGACTTGATGAAAGTCCTTCAAAAATACATTGTGTTCTAAAAGAAATTTGAAAACATAAGATCATTATATAAATTAAAAAACCTAAGACTTCCAAGTAAACAAACATGAAAAAGATACGTATTTCAGTAAGATATTGGCAGATAGTTTACCGTTTGGTAAGACACCACAGTTTTTCTTCCATGACTTCGGGTACCTTATCAGGTTTTGTTTTGTAATTTTATAGAACACATTGTTATCTGTACTTTTCATTTTATGTAGATGTTTCTTAGTCAAATACACGTTTAATTTGAACCTCACCTATGTTTATTAATGATTAGTATGTTAATAGTTTTAATTTTCTACTAAACATCCACGTACTATACAACTCAGACTAGTCGTTTTGTCAGGTTAAAATTGCTGCTGAATTTTTATTTCTATGATCATTGAATTCCTTCTATAGTCTTAAAAATTAAATTTGCCACTTAAAAACTGAATATCACAAAACACCAAAGAATTTAAATTTTGAAACCATAAAGTCATATTAACACAGTAATTTATTATTACCTACTATTAATCTGTCCCAATTTGTCTTAACAGCTTCCTCTACCAAGACAACATATATCAGCTACAGCAATCATTCAATCTGAACAGGGAAATGATACAATCTGAAGAAATGTGGTTTGTGATCTTACATAATGAATATGAGACTACAAAAACTCCCTCCTGGAGATCAACGTAGACTACAACCAATCAAATCCATAGTCAATCTTGTAAGGAACAAAAATTAGCCTGAGCCAAATGTACCAATAACTAGCGGGGAGTGAAGAAACCCGTTTTATACAAAACAACTAATGAGTGTAAAGCTAAAAGTATTGCTGACTCATGAGAAATTTAAAAACAACAACAACAACAAAAAACAAAACAAAAACCTAAAATCTCAAAAGGAAAACCAATGTTAGCTTGTGAACAAAAATGCTGTTGAAATCAACCATGTCTGATGTTATTCTTGTAAGTATTTTTCTGTGATTGTGAGAACTCCCGTTCCTGCCCCACGTTGTTCAACTTGTATAAGACAATGAGTCTGTTTCTTGTAAAGGCTGACCTGATTGAAGCCCTGGGTTGTGCTAAAAATAAATGCAATGATTGACGCATGCAACTTTTTATACAAATAATTTATTTCTAATAATAAAGGAATGTTTTGCAAATGTTGAGAGTTGTTTCGTTCCAGTTTTACAAAAGCTAGGTCATTCCTCTTTCCAGTTGGTCCTGCTTCTGTTTCTTTTTCCTGGTGTTCCCAAGGAAATACCATTTCCTCCGGAAGTGTTTATACATTTGCGTGTGCCTACAAAAGGTGGTCTTTTATTCCTATATGAAAAGGTGTTACTTGTGTAAGATTTTCTGAATATTCCCAGCTTTCTGTGATGGCTTTTCATAGTAACTGCTTCTTTCATGAAGAATCAAGTATTTGCTTGAGGTAAATTGCTTCATTATTATAATTGACAAATGATGGGTTAAGCTTTACTTGGAGAATGTAATATGAAAAGCACCATGTAAAAATATATATCAAGGTGTCACTGAAATTCTCCATTACATTTCTAATTTAAAACTTTTGCATAATGGAATTTCCCCTGGTATGTGGTATTAACCTCTGCTCACCTGGACCTAAAAATCACTGAAATCTGTAATGGTAATGGGCCTTACCAAGTGCATTCTTCAAAGCACAGAATTATCATATTTATTCCCCTACCATCACTAAAGAAACCACAGTTCAGATAACATGTCAATGCTTTCTTATTTTCCAAATGAAAACATTCATTGGTTCATAGAACAGTATCATTAAAGAGACAGAAAACAGGGAGTCTGTCTCATGCTAATAAACCATGCCAGATGGATAAAAGGAGCCTGTGAAAGGTTTTCAAATGTGTTGCCATTTTTTTTCATGAGTGCCTCTATTGCATACAATCCCAGCCATCCATCAAACCAATGGGTCTCTACAATCATTTTGTTAGTAAATGTTCTCTCTGCTGAGTTAGCTTGGATGGCTCATTGCACTCTGTATAGATATAAAGAGCTCTGTAGCTTCCACCCTGATATTAACAGTCAATTTTATTTAATAGAGAAGGTTGAAGCAAAAGCACAGGCTCATTTCATATACAGGAACAGTTTTCAGATACCTAGGAAGATAGCAACAGAGAGGAAGGATTACATATTTACTGCCCTTTTGTCGAATTTTTTGCATAGTGTTTTCCTTTGTAGATAAAGGTATTTCCTTTGTAGGTAAAGGTATTACTTTCAAGTTTTCAGATAATCTGAATTGCTAATGACAGGTTCCTATAACCTGGATCCTAAACCCACTAGTAGATGTGCCTTTTTTGATAAGACTGACACTAAGGAACATAAACCCATAACTGAAAATTTAGTTATGATTGGGTTATCATGTATATCAATACCAATAGACTTCCTAAGAGAGAATTTTGAATTGCTAGTATTCTTTGTATTGGAGACTGTTGGTGATTTATAAGATTCTGTTACTTGATTTTAGGTGATTATTCATATGTTTTGCCAAGAAAAACACTTGACTTTTATAAGCCTTACATTTCACAAAAACTCAAGTATATGTTCATGTTCTCATGTATTCATTGACTCTAATCAGGGTAATTGGTATGACAGGGTAATTACGAGAGCATAGCTGGTTCTCAGACCAACTATGAATTATTACTATTATTATTACTTTTAAATTTTTTAAAAGATTTTTTAGGAGGACAAATAAAATATGGCATTTCAAAACTTCTCTTCCAATCGCAAGTTTATCAATGGGTAAATTTACCTGCTTCCCTTAGCTAATTTTATAAAGAACTGATGTGTGTTTGGTGTCATGCAAAATCCGATTTAACTCATAATTGACTTAAACAATTGTTGTCCTGGATTTCCATATACCGGTAATTATCTGTAACTTTTCTGCTGAAGAAACTTATCATCCTCCCCAAGGAGTAGGAGTAGGAGCCCTCTCATTCATGTAGTAGAAGATCCTTCAGCTCTTAGAGTAGGAGGTGGAGAATCTGCCCTCTACTGTATTTATGTTCTCAGGGATTTTGCTGAGGGCTTCCCAGAGGTAGATGGACTGGGACAACAGTAGCATCTGGTGAGAGAGATTTGGAATGTGTTTGGTAGTGGCTCACAGGACTGGTGCTTTAAAACAAACTGCCTGTGTTCTATAGATAAGCAAATGCAAAGTTGCACGAGGAAAAAAATACAGTATTATAGTTTTTAAACTTGACCTTGTGTTTTATTCTGGACAGGAAATGTCATATCTAATCTCAGCATGTCAGAGGTAATGCTAAAAATGTGTCCCATAGTAATATTTAGCAAATGTCACTTGTAGACAATGAGAGCTATATTAGTGTGACCTTGAGCCAAATTTGACCTCAGTTAAAAAAATAGATTATACTAGTCAATACTCCAAGATGTCCAACTCAGTGATAGTTGGTCTGTTACATACATTGTAAGTAATTGAAACTTAAGGACAAGAAATATTAAGTAACTGAAACTTAAGGGCAACTAGAAGAATGTCAAATACTGAAAGACTTAGAGTCTACCAGAAAATGTTTATAGAGAATTTAACCTTTCACATTAATAAAATTTTACTCTTTAAGTTACCTTACTATGGATAAACTAGGCACAGATCTTTTTATCATTTATAAATCCACTTTAACTTAGTATTCTCTAGAATTTATCAATACTTGATAATATAGAAACAATATTAACAATTTTCTAAAGTATATTAGCTAACATTATTATTTTGTTCAGCCAGTAGGTGGAAGACACAGCTTTTTATGTTTCTATTATGGTATCTTAGTAAGTTTACTCATTTCAGTTATTTAATATTGTTTAATATCAGTATTTATCCATCTTCTTGGATGAGATGCCCAAAAGAAGCAATGAGTTTCCATGAAAGGATGACTGGGAAATTATAGCAAATTACAGAAAACTCTAATCATGTATAATAAGCATTAGGAATGTTTCTTTTTGATCTTTTGTGGTTCACAAAATATAATAAATACCAGTAATGAGGAAAAATTATAGTTTCTTGCAAAAGAAACTATAGCACATATATTCAGACATAACATCTCTGATACTTGGAAAGTAGCATTTTACTAAGATGAGGATACAAGCAGGTAATTTAATTTTTTTAAAAAATTCTCTGTTTTATTACTGTATTTTTAAATTTTTTTACAGTATAATTTTTAACAGTGATATATCTCTGAGCCCTGTTACTTGTCAGTTCATCTAATCTTTCATAAGGAATTCAGAATATATTTTGTTTACATTAAACTCAGTCTGTTATCAATGTCGTCCCCTGTCACATTTTGACTTACATGTCTACTTTCATAGTGATAAGGAGAAAGGAAAAATATACCCGTTAAAGAATTTTCTGTTTGTTTAATATGAAAAGTAGTTCATCTAAAGCCAATTTTAATAAGTAACTTTGTACAAAGTCACTGAGATCCAAGCTTGAACTGGGGCCTAGGACATGCCAAGAATTTACCATGTAATGACTTAAATGGCACAGAGGTACTGTGACTACAGAAAAAAGGTAAGATAGAAGATAGTATAAAATTTCAGGAAGCCCATGAGATTGCTGATCACTAGCTGAATTCACTACAACACAGGATGATTTTGGAAGTCCATGAAAGAATTTAGAATATTAAAGTATAAAATTCATAGTTGAAAACAAGTCACATAACAAGGAAAGAAAACTAACATGTCAAGGATTTTATTCATCCATTACCTAATGAGGACCTCTAATACAATGTTAAAACTAGTCCAAAGGGTATTTGAAAAGCTGGTGATACATATGGTATGTGAATTATGATTGTGATAAATTAGGAGGGGGATACATACAATATCAGCTAGTGCTTAATTTGATATACATTTTGCCATATGACAAACTATAAACATAGAAGTTATCTGTTTTATTGGACACAAATGTTTTGAATTTCTACTTGATAAAATTCTACTAAGTAATTCTTATACCTAGAATTAGAAAGTACCTGTGCTGATAGAAATTCAAATGTGGTCATAGCTAAAAGATTGTTCCATTAATTAAATGCATTGCATATTTCCAAGTTTTGTCTGATTTCTCTGATAGAATGGTACTATATTATTTTACATCACTGTAATTATAAAAGCATTACATTGGCAGCATCTGAATAAGAAGGATCATAACTATTTGTAATAATATGAAGATATTCCACTTAGTAATGGGAGTGTCTGGGATAGCTATTTTAATCACTTATCCCTCTTTCAACTGTTTCTCCATTCTAGAGGCAGAGTTGAAAAAAAATGAGATGGTGGAGAAATGGGAAGAAATATATGGTTACTTTCAGGTGGCAGATTTCTTTCTGGAAGTTCTACAATCTGTGAAAATGTAGCATCCTTTTCTCCTAGATTCTATTTTACCAGTGGACATTTCCTCTTCCCTTTTGTGTGGTACATGACTCTAAAGTATGAAATCTTATTTTCAAGAGTGTCCATGAAGATGATAAACAAATGATCATAAAGCAGCGTTGAGTTTCCACAAATATCCCAAGAATTTAATAACTTTTCTCTGGTAACGTGGTGCCTAGCAGGGTGTTGAGGAATACAGAGCCATGGGGTTCCTTCTCTTGGGAACCCTCTTTCTGAGTAGACAAGTGGCAGTTCTGAAACTCAGTTGTTTTTGTAAAGGAACTTTTTGTATCTCCTAGACTATGGAAGGAGAGGCAGCTAAAATATGACAAACTTATGAAGTAGGTAAAGTTTGGTTTATTAAGGTATTTTCCTTTCTTCTTTATTTCTTTGCTTGTAATGGTTCTCAGCTTCCTGTGCTTAGTCATCTTGGTGTACATTGCAGGTTCTCAGAGATTTCTATTTCCCACCTTTGGCTTTTTCAGTTAGTAATAATTTCTTCAATAACTCAACCCCAAATTGTTCTTCTATGCCCAACCTTCCTTTCTTCTTTTTTTTTAATTGTGAAAATACTGTACAGAGGGGTTACAATTACATGGGCAAGATGAGTACATTTCTTATCAAGCATTGTAGCCTCCTCCTTTGTTTCCCCTTCCCATCCCTTCCCATCGTCCCCCTGCTCCCCTACCCAATCATCCTCCTCCCACAAAAGTTGTAAAGTTCATTTTTTCACATAGCGACTTGTACATCTCATTGTTGCAATGGATCTACCTGTATCCCTATTTAAATGATTTGCTTTTCCCTTCCCCTCCACAAATTATACCAACCTCAAATACAGTGAAAACAGGGGTTATACCATGGGGGAGGGACATACAAAGCAACAAAAAAGTAATCTTATAAATGTGTTAAAAACAATCATCTAAAAGAAAAAAAAACATTTGAATACATATCTTAGGGTTCATTTCCCTAACATCACATTATCTGACCTTTTCTGCTTGACTCAGACATATGCTAGTTATTGCAAATAAGGGAAACCATGGGATTTAAGTTTCTTTGGGCCTGGCTTACTTCACTTCTTATAATTTTTTCCAAGTCTTTCCATTTCCTAACAAATGGGGCAATGTCATTCTTTCTGATGGAGGCATAGAATTCCATTGTGTATATATACCACATTTTCTTGATCCATTCATCTACTGAGGGGCATCTGGGTTGGTTCCATATATTAGCTATAGTAAATAATGCTGCAATAAACATAGTTGTGCTGGTAGCTTTAGTGTGGTCTTGTTTGTGATCATTTGGGTAAATGCCCACAAGTGGGATTGCTGGGTCATAGGGGAGCTCTATATGGAGTCTTTTGAGGAACCTCCATACTGCTTTCCAAAATGGTTGAACAAGTTTGCATTCCCACCAACAATGCAGTAAGGTTCCCTTCTGTCCACATCCCCTCCAGCATCAGTTGTTATGGGAGTTCTTGACTATAGCCATTCTAACTGGGGTGAGGTGGTATCTCAATGTTGTTTTGATTTGTATTTCTTTTATGGCTATGGAGGTTGAGCATTTCATGTGTCTATTGGCCATCCTTTTTTCCTCTTCAGAGAAGTTTCTCTTTAAGTCTTTAGCCCACTTATTTATTGGGCAGTTGTTTCTTTGAGGATTTGTTGTTGGGGGATTTAATTTTTTGAGTTCCAGGTGTATTTTAGATATGAGACCCTTGTCTATTTTAAGGCTAGTGAAGATCTTCTACCAATCTGTGGGCTTTCTATTAATCTTGCTAGCTATGTCCTTTGCCATATAGAAGCTCTACAATTTCATGCAATTCCATTTGTCCAACCTTTCTTTGATTTGTTGTGTTTCTGGGTCTCGGCCTGAGCCAAGGAGACCTAGGGTTTCTCCTATTCCATCCTGTAATGTTTTCAGAGTGTCTGCTTTGACTCCAAGGTCTTTGATTCATTTGGAGTTGATTCTGGTCCAGAGTGATATATAAGGATCTAGCTTTAGTTTTCTGCAAGTAGTTACCCAGTTTTGCCAGCACCATTTACTGAAGAAGTTGTCTTTCTTCCATTCTATCTTTCTAGCTCCCTTATTGAAAATTAGATGGCTATAGGTCTGTAGGTTCATTTCTGGGTTTTCAATTCTATTCCATTGGTCCTGAGGTCTATTCTTGTGTCAGTACCAAGCTGTTTTGATTACTATGGCTTTGTAGTAGAGTTTGAAATTTGGTATTGATATTCCTCCAGCACTGTTCTTTCTGTTGAGGATCGTTTTAGCTATTCAGGGTCTTTTAGTGTTCCAAAAAATATGGAACGCTTCATGAATTTGTGTGTCATCCTTGCGCAGGGGCCATGTTAATCTTCTTTGTATCGTTCCAATTTTAGTATATGTGCTGCTGAAGCAAACACGTTCCTTTCTTCTAACAGTCTGGTGTCACAGGAGTTGTTCCAAAGACTCGAAAGCTAGTATATTTCAATTTTAAGTATTAATTAAAATAGTCATTGATTTCATCCTGAAACTTTTGAGTATCTGCTATGTTGCACACATGGTGTGGGTACTCAGAATATAAACATAGGCAAAAGATCACCTCCATCCTGACATTTATGTTTCTGTAGAAGATTAACAACATGTACATCCAAATATAGGGTGTATTCCATACTGATAAATGTGAAGAAAAGGAATAGTCCAGGGGAAACAACTGATGAGTAAAGGCAGAATCAAAATTTTAGTTAGGATGGAAGGGATGATAGTATTTGAGGAAAGACAAAACAACATGATGGGTACATACATGATGTGTCTTGGGAAAGGGAACTTCACATATTTGGAACAACATGGCAACATGTCCTGAGGGCAGAAACAGGAGAAGGTGACTATTGTTGGGCATTGATTATAAAGTTCTGTAAGTCTTCATTAGTCATTGAATACCTTTACCTTAAACTCACATGGAAAATGAAGAGATTTTTGAGCAAAGGAATAATGTGATGAGCCATTTTTCTTTACCCAAGTTTTTTCTGATTTTTGTAATTAGATAAGGTTAGCCTTTCCATGATAAGGCTTCAAGATTACAAAGGACAGCCATTTGGACTGGGTGAACCACTAGGAAGTAGTTTGTCAGTAAGTTTTGCTAGAAGAATCAACTGATCTGTTAATGAATTAGATATCTATTGGGGAAGAATTCAAGGCTTTTGATCTGAGTAATTGAAAGGATCACACTCCCATTTATGAGGACAAGGTAGACTATAGTATGAGTATTGATTCTCTCATTGTGTCCTCCATTTGCATTTTTGAAGACACATAAATCATTAATATTAACAATTCCAGAAGAATGAGACAAGTTTGGAGGGCAAAAGTACTATGGTGGCAATCACTTGTTCTTCTGAGATAATTTTATGATCTTGGGTCCTGAGTCTATTACCTAATCATTCCTTTCTTCTCTCTGAATCCTGGCTGGATCTTGAGAGGATTTTTCTTTTCTCTTGCTAGCTTGTACCTACCATTCTTGTCTACCTTCTGACTCTGATCTCAGTTCTTTGGCGGTTACTTTTAAATATGTTTGATTATTGGTTGATGTTATTGTGTAGTTAATTTCCCTAAAGTGCCTGTGAGTTTTTGGTTAATGTTGATCCCGAAGTTTCTATTGTCTTAACGAATGTACTATTCAAAAGTGCATGGGCTACTCAGAATCCAGCCTGGGGAACTTATCCTGTATCTTTAATTCTTCGTTCCAATCAAGATTCTCTCATCACATTGGGGTGTTGGGGGAGTCAGTTGCTTCTCAAGAAGCAAATATGATTGAAAAATAATAAATGAAGGGGACAGTGCCTGAGGTAACAAGTAGAAAAAGGCTACAGGAGTATGCTACTAGTGTATTCTCCTAGTATATACAAACTCTGTCTTCAAGATCTTTCTCTTTTTATATCTGTTATTTCAACCATTATTAACACTCATTTTTTGTTTTTATCGTAAAAGCCATGTGAAAATTGTACATTAATTCTTTTCTTTGAATAAGCATACAAAGAGCTTACTAATCAGAAAGGGTAATATGCCTAATCATGGCATTTAGAACAGTGATGTTAACTATAGTGTGAACACAAGATTATCAGACACATATTGTATGGAAGACACCTTGTTTTTTAGTTCTAGACTGGTGTGTTTCTTACAATGTCCTAGTGGGAGAAGTGCTGTTACTATCCCTATTTATAACTCTGAGATGGAGGGAAAGATTGACTGCTTGGAGTTCAGAGAGCTTCTAGATGCAGAGTTGCAATGTCAGGCAGAATGTGTCAACTGAGAGTCAGAACATTACCCACAGAGTCCAGAGAAGTGACTTTCATACTTAGCTGGGAGAATTAGCCAAGTCTTTGTAAGAGGTTCCTGGAGTTATTTATTTTCTGACATCATTGTGTTAGGAATGACAATCTGATTCAAAGAAGTTTACCCAACTTTTCTTAGTTTCTAAAAATCTATTTAAGTCAAGGGGTAATTTGTTGTCAAATTAAAGTCAGTGTCAGGTATGTATTTGATTTGAGAGTTTTCATTTCTATTCATCTTTCATGTTCAAAATTTAGTTGTCTATGGGTATCTCAAGACTAGGTTTTACATTGACCTTTTAAATTTGCTATAGCCTATTTAAAGTTTCTTTTAAGTACAATGATAAGGCTAATTTAGGGACTTATTTACAATTTAATGTGAAGCTCACACAAGTTAACTAGCTGTGGAACTTGCTATATTTAAGTTAACTTGACTCAGAAATTCAGCCATCTTGTTGGTAAACATGCTTTTACTATACTCATAGAATGCTAACCTATGATGGTTCTTTTGTGCATAAACAGTCTCTTAGTAACTACTTAGGAATTAACTCCTTCATAAATTATGGCACATTATTTTTATAATGTCTTCCACAGAGAATGATTGTGAATGATAGTCAAATTATCCATCAGGAATTGAGAAGAATAGAACCTCACCAAGCAGAGCTAGAACCGCTCTAGATGAGCTGACCCTAGACTTCAACCTTCAATATTGTGACTAGTTCATGATCACTCACTTAATTCTTAATTTATTATTGCTCTTAATAGATGCTGATTGTGTTCCTAAATTAAAGTAAATACATATGTACATACATATATACATGTATATAAACATACATGTATGCATACATAGGAATACCTGGAAAGGGAGAAATGGGAGAGATCTAAACATGTATACATGGGTGATTTTTTAAAGCAAAATTGAGACCCAATTTATATGTACATATAAAATGGAAACTTCACATGTGAAAACAGTTAACGCACATTGAAGCTGGGATTTTAGAAAAATGCATTTTCCATCAGCAAAGATCTGAGGTCCAAAATAGGTATTGAATGGCTTGTAGAGCTGACGGATAGGTACTGTCGTCCATAGAGCCTTTAAGGGCTGGATCAATGCATCAGGAAGGGTTATGTGTTGGCCCTCCACCATTATGAAGGAGCTTTAATAATGTATTGTAACAAAGGCTTCACTTTCAGAAACTACCTAAATATCAGTTCATGTTGTAGAGATTTTTACCAACTGCCACTTCTTTTGCCCATTGAACAGATAATTTCATATTTTTACAAGCAAGCAATAAGAGAATAATTTGGTTGCTTTGCACATCTTTTAGCTATATTGACTGTATAGTATTCAAGCACAATAACCATAGCTATGGGCCTGATTCTAGCTATTGCACCTAAAGTGACATATTTAATAGGCATGATAAAAGGAAATGTCCTCTTTATTTAATCTTTATTGTTATCAGCTTTAGATGTTGACAAATGTATTAAGATACATTTTAAGTTAATTTTTACCACTAATATATAATAATGAGTCATCCATTAAGTCATCATATATTGTGAGGTTAGTATTACTATCCAGGATGAAATGATGAAGCTGAATTAAGCTGAATAAATATTTACAATTGCTTTTAAACATGCAGTAAGGACAAAGTTCAACCACACCATATTTAATGGTGATAATTTATTTAAAGGTTGTGCCCAGGTCATCTTATATATGAATATGATCATTTTTTAAAAACAACTTCCATAATTAAAGTCCACTGGTAATTGCACAGATTCAGAGATTTCTTTTCCAAGGAAAATTGAGCAGCAAAGACTCATGGTATATTCTACAATTATACATCTATTTTTGGTGGTGATAGAGTTCGAACTCAGGGTTTTGGGACTTACTATGCAGGCATTGTACCACTTAAGATATGCTCCCAGTTGTTTTCTTTGGTTATTTCTGAGATTAAATCTGGCCATTTTTGCCTGTGGTGGCCTGGACTGTGAGACTTCTATTTTGAACTTCCTCCCATAGCTGGGATGACAAGTTTACTTCCATAGACAGCATTTTCTGTTGAGATGGGGTCTAGTAAATTATTCTGTTCTGAAAAGCTTGAAGGCACAATCCAAATCATCTCTTCCTCTCATGTGGTCACGATTACAGGCATTATGGCTGGTTTAATTGGGTAAATTTTGAGGTTTAATGTTCATCTTATATATTTGAGATGCTCTCTTCACCTACCAAAATGGCTAGCCTTATATTTTGGAGCAGAAAAATAAACGCAAAAAGGTTTTTATCCTACATCAAAAACTGTTGATGATTTAATTATACTAGGAAAATCCTGTATAAATGTCTATAAACAAATCATTGAATAAGACAAGTAAAAATGCAACCAGGAGGTTCACTCTCATGTTTCTACTGAGTTCATGTATTGTCATTTTATAATGCTCATTATCACAAAAGGACCAGAAAAAGTAGGTCATTATGGAAGCAGGGGCAAATGCAGACAGAATATTCAATAAAATGATGTGTTAAAGGAAGTAGGAAACATGAAATGAATCTAGGAGCGATTCATAGATGGAATAAGGGACAACAATAAAAGGGGAAATTAATCAATGCACATTTTTAATTTGGAAAATAATAAATATTTATATCAAAACAAAAGATACGTTAATCTGTAAGTCTCATAAAATTTTAAAACCAATCTATAAATCTAATTTTCTATGATCCATCCCTCTGGCCCAGCAGTTTGCTTTGAGGCTTAAATAGGACACTAGACATTTCAAAAACCAGAAAATGGAAACAATTTGAAGATAGTTTTGACCCAGTGTTTCTCCAAGAGTAGTCTGAATATCTCTTGCATCAGGACAATAAAGTTTTGGTTTCAGAATGCAGACTGAGACTTCCTGTTGAGTTTCATCCCCTGAGTTAAGAATATTGTAGTGCAGGGTTTGAGAATCTGCATTTAAAATGAGTACCACTAGTACCTGTGTCAAGTCTCCAACTCAATAAGTTCGAAAAGGCAGCTCGGAGGAACTGATGCCTATCCATGATATGTAATATCTATCCATAGTAACCATGACAAAGAACAGTTGAGTATCAAAGTTTGCTGTATTTTAGCACTAAGTCTACCACTTCTTTACACAGCATATTACTTCATACGTGAAGGTTTTTACTGATTAAAATTGTCATAAAGTATTACATGGCCAAGCTCCCTTTTAGTTCCCATGCAATGAGAACATTCCTTCTTGGCTTTTCTTTAGATCTCAATGAAGAGTTTTCAACACACAGTAGGAATTTATCTCCAAGAATTCCTGGGACCAATATGACTACTTTTCAATCTGGTAAACTTGACAAGATTGCTCTGATCCTAATCTCCTCAGTCACCCCCTTCTCCATTAGTAGCCATACATAAGAACATGTTTTGGGCATGTAGTTTAAGCAGAGCAACAATGAAAATAGATGATACGTTATCATGTTATGGGTATCTCAGGAGTAAATAAAGCATGCACAATCTGTAAAACTATAACTGTTGATGGTACTGATATTATACAATGAATCCACTTTATGGAAGTTACAATTTATTTCTTTAAGAATTCTGAAAATATTGACTTGTGTGCACATGTAAGCGCAGTGTCATCTTTTTTCTTTGGGCCAATATTATTTCCTCTTGTTACAAAGCTTGTTTTATTTTTAAATTTCTTTTTAATATGCTATGGAATGCATTTTTCACAAATAAAAAATGCTTGCATACTCATGAAGTGCTTTTTTAAAAATAATTTGCCTCTCTGTGGCATCAAAAAAATTGAGATAACAGAAACTCTCTGTTGTGAAATCAAGCCTCAATAAGCACTCTTAAGATTGCAGGATAGAGTAACCCATTCTTTGGAGATAATAGAACTCAGTCAGCTTTAAAATCAATACAGTGTTCAAACAGAAAGGGAAGATTCTGTCGCATTCTGGAATAATCTAATGATATCCTTACTTTTATATTTGGAGTTATATTTGAAGAGACTGTGAAACTGTAGTATAATCCAATGAATGTGGTTTAAAATGATTATACTATGGGACATTCTGAAGGAAAAAAGTAAACTCTAAGACTTATCATGGACTCACGTCCATGATTAGAGTGGAATAATTTGTTTCTAGATATAAGGTAGATGGGCTGTTCTTAGAAGACACATGGGATCTGATGAAACTGTGACTCAGACTAACACTACCTTGCAATGAAAGAAGGTTTTGATAGGAGTTACATAATCAGCTCTCAGAAATGTTTTGTAGAAGTGTCTTTGCGTTAAGCCACAAGATCTGACCTCTTAGTTTATCCATCAGTTGTCTGGTAAATATCTACAATGTACTGACTACCCACACAATGGCTATAAGGACTAAAGAAGATCAAAATCACCATGTGTGTTCTCAGTTGTGGTAGACATTAGATGAAAAACTCAGTATTGCAGGAGGTTTTGAAGCAGGGATGGATTTCATCTATGAAACTGATTATGTATGCATTATGAGATTTGTCATGAGGTGATTAATGTGACACTCACTAAGATTCAACATCTGTCAAGTGAAATGAATCTGGAACAAAAATCATTTTTAGATTACAGACAAGACCGTGACTCTAACCAGTAAAGGAACAGAGAGCCGAGGTAAGTGGTTGAGGACGGAGGTAAGGAGTTTAGGGTGTTTCTAAACAACTGTTCAAACTATTTGCTTAGGATGTCTAATCTATCACTGTGAAGTAGATCTTTCAGATATAAATGTGTCTAGCATATAATTACCAATAAATTAAAATAAACATCATGAAAATGCAAGTAGGAACATTTAAAAATGTATTTAGAGTCTAACAAATCCATATTTTAGCATAAACCATATAAATCACCTTAAATCGTTTTTTTCTCATATTTTTCCTTAAAATTTAAGTTTCTGGGAAGGAAAGCATTCAAATGATTTTTTTGTTGTTGTTCTGTTTACTTTTCCTTTTCTCGTTTCTTAAAGTTTGTAGCTGTCATTTCTATAATAAACTCATGCCATGCTTCGTAGCACTGTCATATGGCTTTTAGTAGATACATAGCATGAACTCATGCAAACCCTCAAGGAGAGAGTTAGAAGATGACCTGGTTCAACCTCACTCTCCTGCCTTAGGACGTTCATTTCAGGGAGGATGTTAATGGCTTCCATTGGTTAGCCTGCAAGGCACAGAACAGAGTATAGAAAGGCAGGAGTTCTGGAGGGGCAAATGGAGTGGATCAGGCACACATACACATGCGTGTTACATCCAAGGCTCTTTTTATGTACCAGAAAGCAGTGTCAAGGACTATGAAAGAAAGCTAGTGTAAAGTACTTGCCTATCATATATCAGACCCTGGTTTAATTCAACAGCACTACTGACAGAGAGAGAGAGAGAGAGAGAGAGAGAGAGAGAGAGAGAGAGAGAGATTGGGATTAGGTGAGGAAGGAGAGGGAAAGGGAGAAGAAAGGCTGGCTAGCTGCTGTTCTCTAGGAATTCAGAGAAGTAAATAGAAATTTCTAAGTGTCCCAATTAACCTAACCGTAGAAATAAGCATGAAAAGGAAGTCACAGACAAGCAGGAGGGCGCTAACCTATAATTCCATAATTGCTTTCTTCTGCTATGTGCTACTGGTATTTTTACACAGTGGCACCAAAGAGAACAGAACTAAAATGAAATAAAGGATTAAAACAAAGTTTTAATCCTATCTATTATTAATTTTCCCACAATCTTGAAAGAAAGCAAATAGGCAAAAGAGAATCCATATATTTTATTTCACTTTACAGAGTGACAATGAAAAGTAATTGTAAGAATTAACTGTCCATTAGAGTTTTCCTTCTATTTCTTGAATTTTTTTAATTTTCCTGCTGGTATTTTTTTCAGTTTTCCAAGGAAAATCTCTTGCAATGTCACCATATTCTGTTAAGATCAGAGAATATTTCACAATCCATGCTCCAAAAGGACAGAGTTTCTACTCTTCAATGTAATAGGCTGCCTTCTACATGTGCCCCACCATTCATAACTTTACATGCTCCAAAACTATGGAGATTTTTTTGTTCCTAAATGTAGTAACTTTTTATGCAAAAGAAAAATATAGGTTCAATTTTTTAAAAAGTTAATGTTTAAGCCTCTCATGACACAACCTACTAAAAGATCTGATAAAAACGAAACTAAGAAAGAATAATTTTCTGTTGCTCTGTGAATCAAGTAGTTATGGCAAATTTTTCAGAAAGAAAGTTCTATTCTGGTTTTGGTTGGGAGATGACAAGACAGATATTTCACACAGCAGGATCTGGTTTTTGTTTTATATTTCTAGTTCTTAGACCCCTGACCTGAGAAACATGAAAGCTTCCGATTCTCTGAGGCTATAAAGCAATTATTTAGCCTTTGGGCCTTGACTGCTTTATCTGTAAAATGGAAGTAATATGACTTTCTATTTCCTGCAGAAGACCTCAGTTTTGATAACTAATAAGAAACTAATAAAATATTTTGAGCTCCCTGGAGGTCAGCTTCTAGCTGGGATAAAATGGGTTATTACAACACCATTTCTTGAGCTATTGGTACTTACATCAACCGAAAACAAAATATATCATATCCTGTTGATACTGCCCTTGGATAGGAAGAATGCAATTATCCAAGGTTGAAATTGATTGCAGGGTGTCTGTGAACATCTGGACTTTCACAAAGTGAGTCTTTGGGGCCCTAAGACATGTTCACTACTTACAGAAGTAGACTGCTCTCATAGTAGAGGTAAGCTTAATATACCCTTCCTGTTTGAGAATTTTTGCAACATTGTAGCATGGTTGGGATGGCAATAAAATCCCCAGCCTGCTCCCAGAAGTCTTAACTACAATAAATGTTGCCGCCTTCAACTGAGAGGTTGGAGAACTGTTTTTCTATATATGGGGGAGAACCATTAGCATAACTGTTGAAAAGAGGCAGATATGGAGAAAGCAAGAGTTAGTTCAGGCAACTGAATTTCAAACACAACTGCGAGGTATACATGATATTAAATCTTCCCAGGTCGTTCATTTGTGAAAGAAGAACTACAGAATTATTATTATACAGGAGTGAGTCCCAGGCTGGATCTAGCTTGACAGGCAAACCCCCATGAACAGGCTTTTCCCAGGTAACTTCCACACAGCGCTTCTGTTTGTAAAATGGTGTCAGGCCCCGTCTCCATTATCTCCTTTTTTAAAGATTTTTTTCTAAATTTTATTTTATTGTGAAGCTGCTGTATAGAGGGGTTACACTTACATGAGTAAGGGAACAGGTACATTTCTTGTCAAACATTGTTACCCCCTCCTTTGTTTTTCTCCTACTATACCTTATATCTCTCTTTTGACTGGTACTCTTCCAAGTCACAAAAGGAAGTTTGGTTGTATTGAACTGACACGATCATCTGACACTCCACCTTTTGTGTAGCAGCAGGAAAAACAAAAACCAAAACAAACAAAAACCCCAAACCTTACAGTTTTGTTTCCTAATCTCTTATAAGTAAAATAAACAAAAGAAGGTTATCTAGTTTCAGTTTTTGGACAATACCCTCGACCTTGAACTACAACTCAAGAAATGAGTGATCTATGATTATAAGATTGCCAAGAGATAATAGGATTAATAACAAACATGGTAACCTAGAAAAATAGAGCCAGAAAAACATAGAAACAGTATTTGAATATTGTTCTTGGGTGACATTGCCAGATTATTGGTAGAAGTTGGGAGTTCATGCCTTTAGGGTGTTCTCAGGAAAGGTTTCAAGCTCCCCCTAGCGACTGGTACCTTTATGCCGTCAGAGTGACACATTTTACAGACCAAACCTCTATCAGTTCCCCAATGAAGAAGACAATGAAGTTGAATGAATCCAACTAAAATTTGCCTGGAAACATAGCTTGTGATATTTGCCAAATGAGTACTACATCCTAGGTTTAGCCACGGGTGACTTTTCAAATCTTATGTTGTTAGGATTTGTTCATTGTTCATTGTTAATTCCTAAACCACAGGAACCTTTTATTTTATTTTACTTTTTTGGGCCAGTTCTGAGGCTTGAATTCAATGCCTGGGCACTGTCTCTTTGCTTCTTCCCTCAAGGCTAGCTCTCTACAACTTGAACCCCACTCAAACCATACCCCCAATCCTAGCTTT
The DNA here is from genome assembly GCF_000151885.1 of Dipodomys ordii. Taxonomy (NCBI): domain Eukaryota; kingdom Metazoa; phylum Chordata; class Mammalia; order Rodentia; family Heteromyidae; genus Dipodomys; species Dipodomys ordii. The sequence continues at coordinate 2,788,560 of NW_012267264.1, forward strand.
TGGGTGGTTAATTAGAGATAAGAATGTCATGGGCTTTCCTGCCCCTGCTGGCTTTGTTTCAGGAGCCTCAGCTCTCAGCCTCCAGAGTAGCTAATGCAACAGATGTGTGCCAGTGCCCAGCTTATATCAGTCATTTTTATTTAAGTCTCAGTAGCCAGGCATGGCTTGCATGCTGTGCAACATACGTGTAAAACAGCATTGCACAGCAGGAGGTGTTAGAGAAAGAGAGAAGTGAGGATGTAGCAATAGTTTAGAATTAACCAAAATAAGTCATATAACCTAGAATGTGTCACGGTGACATATAAATTCCATTAAGTGTTTCTGAGTACAGGCAAGTTCTGCTGAGTTGAAGGTTAATTACAAGAAAATACTGCATCATAGATCACTGAGCATTTCAAAGTCATGCTTTGTAAGAGTTTCTCCATGGCCAACTGCTTTTCTATGCTACAGAATTCTGTCAGCTCCTATAGTAGAACCACAGAATTTCTTTTCCTCCAGTAACTCTACTCTGTTTTGTGCCCTCTTCATCCTTCCTGCTTTACCATTCATATCCTCATCACTTGAAAACACAAAGATAACCCAGCAACAGCCTAAAATTCCTCTTTTCCCCAGCCTTATTATATGGATGGTATTCTCTCTTTGTCATTGATGTTGTTGGTTTAAAATGCTGCTCTATTTGCTTTGTACAGGAAGAAACCTTTACCTGGTAGTTAGAGCAGGTCACCCCTACAAAGCTGGTTTTTGTAGATCTCTGTATGGTCGGAGAGAGCACAGTGAACAATAAGGATAATCGATATCAGCAGTGTTCACCACCCTGTCCCAGGTTTTTTATTTTAATGCAAAAAGACTATTTATCACCTAAGAAAATTTGTTTTTTTTTTCACTGAGAGTATTGAGGTAATAAGTTGTAAATGAGGGAAATATTAAGGTAGAATGTTTTTATCAGTTTAAAAAATAGCTTTTAAGCTGGGCACCTGTGTTCACAAATATAGTGCTAGGTATTCAGGAAGCTGAGATCTGAGAATTGTCAGCTCCAGGCAGACAATGTGCAAGACGCTAATCTCCAAATAACCAATAAAACATCAGAAATGGAGGGGTGGCTCAAGCAATAGAACACGAATAGTTCAGTGAGAGCATGAGGCCTTGAGTTCAAGCTTCAATACTGGCAAAAATCAAGTAAATAAACAAATTAATTAAAACTTACAAATTAAGATGTGCTTTCCAGGAAGCAAACACACATGACACGAGAGTAAAGTCATCGGAGGTCACAGCATTTCAGTCAGTTGTTTCCTTGTTAAAGAAAGACAGCTCTAAATTTATTTATTTATTTATTTATTTTGCTTATGTGCAAGGACTTCTATGAGCTCTCCCAGTCCTGGCAAATTTATGTGATTCTTTCCTGGAATAGAATGGCGGCAAGTAAACTTGCAGCCCTATATTTCTGAATTTACTTACCCGAAAGTCTCTGAAAATATTGAAGAACAGCTTTCCCTGTAGATACTAACATTTTGAGGAAAAACAAAACTATACTCATATATAGGGTAGATATAAAATTACAAGACTGACTTCTCAAATCAGGCATACTGTTACTCATACTAACTGACAGTTATTTCTATGTCAGATAAACCACACCTTACCTTCATATCTAGAATAAAATAATTTAGTAACATGGTTCAATGATATGGGAGATTAAAAAAAAGAAATATTGATTATTTATAAAACAAAAGTTTACCATTTGTTTTTTCAATGTAACAAATAAAATACTGCGGTGATGACCTGTGTAAGTTATTGTCTAATATGGATCATCCTTTTAACTGAAAATAGGCATATAAAATCTAAACTGAGTCTAAACTGTACTAAGTAGAAGACAGGATAATCAAATTTGGGAGAAAAATCTAAATCATAGAGCATGTTAGATTATGTATGCAGTTTTGCTATACCTAGGGAAACAATAATGACAAAAACAAAATTAATTGCTCACAAGGTATTCCCAGGTTTTGCCTGACCTCTTTTAATCAGCACTTTTGCTATAAAATAGGTAGAAGAGAGAGCCATTGGCTAGGAGGTACAGAGCTAAATCAGATAAACAGGCAAGATCTTTCCGGAGTGTGACCTATGCTCTCCAGGTCTATAAGCAGTAGCACATAGTTACATAAAGCTAATAATTGTGACAAAGCAGCTAAACATGCTTCTTTCAAGTAAGTTAAATCTATTTTTTGCACTATTATTAAGCATGTGTTTTGTGAGAGATAGCTTACAACTGAACTGCATAAATTGCAGGTCAAATGATAACACATTTTCCATTAGCAGAAGCTAAATTAGTAATGTTCTAGTCTGATAAATACCTTCTGTTTAGATTCTTGAGTGCAAAGCTGTGGTTGAGGCCCCATCTTGTCCTAAAGTGACTGGTTTACAACCTCCAGTAAGGAAATCTGAGCTTGTGGCCTTTGAAAATTACTACCCTGGCTGACTTCTGCTGGTCAATTACAGTCTTAGTTTCCTCATAATCTCTAAGACGCAGAACTTTAATCCAAAGAAATTTAGGAATTAGAACATATTCCCCCTTGAACTGAATTGAATTGTTACTACTTTGTATGCAAAAGAGAACAAACTCATCAGCAAGCTTCTTCTGTTGTTTTGTGTCATTAAAATGACTGAAAAAAATCTCTCTGATGGTAACTTTTATAACTAATCTGAAAAGTGATTTCATATTCAGCTTTTCATTTTATATCTCAAGATAACAGCGCACAAAAAATTGTGCTATTTCCATCCTATTGCTTTGTTTATAACCTAAACTTAGTTTGTCTCTTTCCCTTTCAGCAGGCTAAATGTTTCTTCACTTGCATCTCCTAGAAAAGTGATTAGTGGATGATCTGCAGTCTCTGGTACCATGTCTCATAATGTTGAGTTTCTTTAACCTTAGTTGAACTCATACTGCTCTGGTTGCTATAATACTATAGATTAAACTGGGGACTTAAAAAGCAAACATTTCTTTCTCACTATTCTGGACACCAGAAACTCCAAGATCAAAATGAGAAGCTTATTTTGCTTCTAGTGAGGGGTTTCTTTCTTATGTGTATTCCAATAGTACAGAGAATAAGATCTTTCTTTTTTTCTTTCTTCTATTTTCTTTTCTTTTTTGTTGGTTTTGGGGCTTGAACTTTGGGCCTGTGTGTTGTCCCTCAGCTCTTCAGCTCAAGGCTAGTGCTCCACCACTTGAGCCACAGTGCCACTTCTGGTTTTCTGAGTAGTTTACTGGAGTTAAGAGTCTCACGAACTTTCTTGCCAGGGCTGGCTTTGAACTGTGATCCTCAGATCTCAGCCTCCTGAGTAGCTAGGATTATCGGCAAGAACCAGCAGCACCTGGCTTCTTTCCTCTCATAAAGGCACTAATTCCAGGATGAAGGCTCTGCACTCATGACCACCTAAACCTATTTTCCTCCAAGATTCTCAGCTCCAAATATCTCCACACTGGAAAGCAAAACTTCAACCTATGGATTACAAGAGGACACAATTATGTCCATAACAATCGGCTCATTCGGGATTAACAAATTGCAGGGGATAGTGACAAAAGTTAAGGAGCAAACAAGTAGCCTCTTGACCCATTTCCAAAATCAGCTGCCTTCTCTATAGTTTTAAATACCTTAATTATTTGAAATTTTGTCAATGCCATGTAACATTAAATAAATAAACATTAAGAATTATATGCTAAACATTATGATTAGAAAAGTTCCAGACTCCATGTCAGGTCACTGCGTTCTTTTTGAAAACAACAAAACAGTAAGTAGAGAAAAAATAAGTTCATTTTAGGTAATAAAAAATAAATAAAAAATAGGCATTTTGTCTAATTAGTCAGTTCTATGTGCCACTCAGCTACTATATCTGGAGTTGACTAGAACCAACTCACAAAAACGGACTTCCCTATTTTGATTGTTAGTCTGAATATCAGCTGCATAGTCCTGCCAGCTTATCAAAAAAAAAAATCCACTTACTTCACGTTGTAATCCAAAGCACCATCTTCAAAATACAGAATACCATATTGATTGGCTTTGTGGTCTTTTATCTGACATTCATCATTTTGGGACACATTTGGTGCATGTTAATGAACATGACCGCAAATCTCTGGGGACCTTGCCTTCAGAACGGCATCAGCAGACACTGGTAAAACTTGTTTGATTTTGAAACTTTGAAGATGATTTAAATTCCTTGGTCCCCATAATCAATATTTTGTTTCCCTAATGTCTCTCTTCTCCAAGGCTCTTGTCAATTTTATGGTCGCTCTGACCTATAGCCCTGTCAAAGTTTATGTTTAACGGGATCAGTAAAGTTAGTACACTATACTGACAAGTGGTGAGGAAAAAGTTACCACAATATATATGGCTTTGAGGATGAGCAAGTATCCTATTGAAATTCAGCTACAGCTCCAGAAAATGCTCACAGGATGTTTGGAAATTGCATTTCTAAATGTTATGGGCTTCGAGTCTTTCAACCATGTAATGAATATATATTTTTTCTCCATTTATTTATTATTGGTAGAAATTGAGTGATGGACTTTTCCACCGATGCTCCTGTCCATGTTTATTTTTTTTCATTGCTCCAGTCAGCATTGTTATCTGACAATGCAAAACAAGTTACGTTAGGGTTGATATACACAGGCAATTCTTCTTTCAAAGAATTTTCATCTGTCACCATCATCTTCCACTGCGATGCAGAACAGGGCATGACAGAATGATTGGTTTTATCTATATTTTGGTATATTTTTTCTTTGAATGGCAGTCCCAGAGAACACAATTTTCAAGATAAAATAACAAAACTGTGATTATTTCAAATGGCAGGGTCTGATGGAGGATTATAAATTATTGCCTAAAAGTGCCAAATACTTTAGACCAGTAGCTGGAAATTACATTCTGGTGATTGCATAGAATGACTGCCTCTCTGAATCTCTTTCTTCACTTAAGAAAATGAACTGTTTCTTGAAAATGGCAGAAGGCCAAAGAAGGGGGAAAAATAAACAAAGGAAAAAAGACCTCAATGAAACAAAATAACAAGGTCAAAACAAATTTAAGGAAAAATGGACTGTGTATTTCTCTTCACATTACTATTGGTGCTTCCCAATGGGAATTTTCAAGGCTGGACTCATTTACTTACAGAAAGGAAAAGGATTTTTTATCAAGCCCACTTTTCCAAGTGATACAAACTCAAACATAATTGAATAAACCTAATAAATACCTTCCATTTATCCTCAATTAAAAACCTTCCATTTATCCTCAACTCCTGACTGCTTTCTGACTCTTTGCTTTAGCAAAGAGTAATTGTATAATAGATGTTAACAAGATTGAGGCTTGGTTACTTAAATATGAACTCACCAGACAAAATCCTTGCTTTTCAGGATAGGAGTTGATGGAGCATTGAGGACAAGAGATGGGTATCAGATCATCATGATGACTAAATGTTTCGGGCAAAATTCTTCTTTGACACTTACAGTTGAACAGTAGTGATATCTTCAAATTTACACAAAAATGTTTCTGTTATGAGTGATTCTATGTTATGATTGTTCTAATGTAGCATTGAGTTATCTGGCTGTTTTCCAAGTGGGTTTCTAGATGAAATAAGGATTTTAGGGGACTACAGGCAAGACTGCTTTAATAACCCATAAAGTGTGACCTACCAGGCTTGACCACATGAGCCAACTTATTGCTCTCTCATCTTTTCCAGAAGGAAATATCCAGGGAGATTGAAGTGGCTGGTTTAAGACGTTGAAGAAGTTTATGATGGTAATCTGAATGTGTAGCTAATTACAGACATCACACATCCCCAGCTCTTTGCCAGAACAAAATACCTTTTGAGCCCTGGTGGCACATGCCTGTAGCTACTCAGGAGCCTGAGATAGGAGGGTCGAGGTTTGAAGCCAGTCCAGCCAAAAAAGTCCATGAAACTATTATCTCGAATTAAGGACCAAAACTGTGAAGGTGGGGCTGGGAAGGTGGCTCAGTGGTAGAGCACTTGCCTTGCATGCATGAGGCAAAAAGAAAAAAGCTGGAAGTGGCACTGTGCCTCAAGTGGTAGAATGCTAGCCTTGAGCTGAAGAGCTGAGGGACAGTGCCCAGGCCCAGAGTTCAGGCCCCATGACCAGACCCAAAAAAGCAAACAAAAAAAAAAACAAAAAAAGAAAAACAAAACAAAAAAAACAACTCTGAAAGTGAAAGTGTGGCTAACGTGATAGCTTATCAACCTTGAGCAAAAAGAGCAAAGGGAGAATAAGAAGGCCCTGAGTTCAAGCCCCAGTACCTGCACAAAAAAGTGAATTAAATAAATTAAAAACAAAAAATAATTTAAAATAAAGTCTTTGGACTGTTAACATCAATGCAACATTTGTCAATAGTACTCTGTATAAGAGAGAAGGCTTTCCAGTTTCCTACTCACATCAGTGATATGGCTAGAACCAATCCGTATATCCCAGGGAAAAGGGGGTCTTTGATCAAAGGTACATCATTTAAAATTAATGTATGGAATTATTGTGAATTCAATAGATTCTATTTTGATTTCTTAGCAAGGTAAAACTTTACATTGCTTTTGAGAACAGTGTAATTCTTTGAGCCATCAGTAGAGAAGTGACTATGGTACAAAAGGATTATGCATGGCTGGTGTCTAGTAGGTGGTCCTTGGAGAGATAAGGAAAAAAATAAATGAGTTGTTCATAAAGTGATTCTAAAATGGATCAGTAGTCACAGATACGTCTCTTCTGCAGGGCCTTAGATAAGAAGAAAAGGAAACTTTCTCCTCTGATTAACATCTCTAGCTAAATGTACCTGATTCTTCATTTTATATTATGGCCGGGAGACAAGGAAAGAGGAAAGAGGAAACATTAAGTGCAAAGACTAGATGGGAAAAAGGAAAAGCTCAAGTATGGGACACAGCAAATGGCTTTGTACAGTCTGAGAAACTTAAGCCTTTGTTGTTCTCCACCTTTATCAGCCTAGTTTAAATATGGACAGCACAAGGACAATTATAGAAAAAGAAGTGCTGGTTGCTATTTTTTTCACTTTAAATCATTAGAACATCAAGAAAAGTAGCAAAGATTGGAAAGCATGCTTAGTCTTTAAAACTATGGTGATACACTGAATTTTAATTCTTTATTTGAAAATTTCAAGCCCATAGTGTATAAAAGTCTTGTTTTATAAAAAGAGTGTTCAGCTATCAAAGCAAAAGTAAGGAAGTTGAAATTATTTTTCCCTATTCTATTTCAGAAAATAAGATCTGAGTAAGATGTGGAGGTACATACATACTGCCATCCTAGCTGCTCATACGATAGAAAGTTTCAGCCCAAGGCTGGTCCTGGAAAAAGTACAAAGTGTTATCTGAAAACAAAATTAAAACATAAAGTACCTCAGCTGTGGTTTAAGGGGTGGAGAGTCTGAGAAGAATAAGATTCTAAATTCAAAACAAACAAAACAAACAAAACACCCCTCAAAACTGTGATGAAATTTGTGCTAGCAAAGGAAAAATAATCAATTGCTGATTCTGAAATCAGAATATGAAGGTTGAAGTTTGAATGTTTAAGATGCCATAAAAATGAACCACTTTAAAATAAATCAACCAGGTAAAAATTTTCGACATGTGATTTAAGTCAAAATACATGTTCAAACACATGAAAGATTCCCCAGGGAAAGATTTTTCTTTTGCTTTATTTACTGGGGAAATTTTTAGCTATAGATTAATACATAATACTTAAGTATAGAATATTTAAGTATTCTATATTCGTTGAAAGCATTATCAAGGAATATTTAGGAGATGTTTAAACACATGCACTATAAATATTCAAAATTGTAGAATTTTATATGAATTGTCTCCTTATTATGACTATTATGATTCATATTTAACAATATTAACCTCATTTATATGTGAAGAAACTGAGGCACAGAATTACACAGTTCACCTTAAGTCACTATCTACTCAACAGTCTTATCAAAGTTAGAACTCAATCTGAAGGAAAACCTATCCTCTTACCCACTTATCTCCCCCACAGCAGGTACTTATGTCTCCTTACCTAATACTACTCAAATAGTAAAATGTAAGCCAGAATTGATTGTTAAACTTACTTTCTGTATGTGTTAAAGCTCACTCATAAATGTATCAAAATGCATCTGCCATTAATGATTAAACTTAACACCTGGTGCTGGTGGGTAAGGTTTTTTTGTATTTTTTGACATATTCACATAAAACAGCATCTGCTATTATTGTTTGATTTAATTTGTCACTTTCTTCCAATTTCAATAGGATTTGGGACCTTAACTGTTACTTTTGGAATACTAACATAGAGATAAAATCGTCTTTCTAAGGAACTCTTGAGAATTCTACATCTATTTGTCAGTCATGTGAAAGTCTAGTTCACATTTCCAAATTTAACAGTTAAAAGGGAAAGAAAATTACAAAGTAAAGTAACAAGAATGTCAATTTCTCCCCCCAGTGGGTCCAGGCAATTTGATTCATCTTTTGACTACATTTATTACTCATTCTAGCCAAACTCCCATTTCTACTGCAACTTAATGCCAAGTCAACTGGATGCTGCCCAGGCTAATTCCCCCCTGCAATAAGAAAGGGCTCAGTGTTTGATTAAACAGGGCACATTTCTAATATTGTTAGTTCTTTATCTTAGTGAAATACAGCAGCGTTTCTTTGGGCATCATTTAAACATCAAGTGATACACAACTCCTACCTGTGCAAATGAGACAGGGTAAGTTCTTACTCAATTAAATGAACTAAGTGCTTTGGCCTAAGACTGCTTGTTCTATGTTCTTCCGCAGGGATTTAATCCTGTCTTAATTTCCAGCTCTGTTACTCATTTCTGCCCCTGTATCTTTCAGTGTTCAGGGAAAAGGTTCAGATTCTTTCATTTGAGGATTATCATGTTTGAATTGAATTAATGGCTAGTATATCACCTGAAATTTACCAAGGAGGAGTGAAAAGTAGATCAGAAACCAGGAGTAAAGGCTGGGAAACTGAAACAATTCAGGCGTGGTTTAGCAAGCTCAAATCAGGTGTGGTTTACCAAGCTCAAATCTCCATAGTACCTGGGGACTCTCAGGTCATGGAAATACTAATTATGTCACTTATTTGCCACACTGTCAGTTGTGTTTTATTTTTCTTTTTAATAATGGCTGTCTGGTAAACATGTCTAATTATCCTGAATATTCATTATTCTGTTCTTTTATTATAATAGCCACCCCAGCTTTTAGCTCAACAAAGTCCCGTGTATAAGAAAGACTGTTTCCTGGAAACCAATGTGTCAAAGGGACATGTGCACTTCCCTGGTCTTTCCAGATCTATTCACACTAGCCACGGATGGCGAGTACTGAAGTTATCAATTGAGGAATGGATAAAAAATACTATATACATAGACAGTGAAATAATATTCAATCCTAAGTAAAATTAAATCCAGGATTTAAGACAGATAACTGGTATTGAATTGTAGATGATTATGTTAAATGAAATTAAGCAAGGTGCTGAAAGATAAACGTTCATGACCTCACTTATATGTGGAATGTAAGGAAGTTGATCTCAAAGAATTTAAGACTAGCATTCTATCAGAGTCTGGGGAGAGTAGGGGAAATGGTGGATCTTTTTCTTTTTTAACTTTCTTCTTAAACTTTCTTAAATTTTTAAACTTTCTTTTTTAACTTTTTTACTTTAACTTGTGTAATTTTCTTACAGTGTTAAGTATTAAGTCTGGGCTTATTATTATTTCAAAATAAGAAGTTTAAATAAATCTTTCTCAGTCCAAGAGTTACCAAGTAATGTCAGAATAGTTAATCCACTATTAAATTCCATTATCACACAAATACTTATAATATAAATACCTTTAATTGTATGCTGGTGATTCTGTTAATAAAACAGAAACACAATAGAATTATAAATGCTTATCCACGTTAACTATAACGATGATGCTTGGTACTAATGCAGTGGATAGCATGTTGCACCTAGATTCTACAACATCCTCTTTCATGAACTTTGATTTATGGGTTTATGTTTTCTTTTTTGTATATTTTTTGTGTACAGATACTGTACAGAGTGGTTACATTTACATGAGTAAGGTAAAAATGAGTACATTTCCTATGAAACAATTACCTCCTCCTTTGTTTTTCCCCTATCATCCCTTCCCTCCCCACCTCCCCAACTCCTCTCTCCTCCTCATTGTGCATCTCATTGTTAAAATGGGTCAAATTGTATCCTTATTTCAGCATTTTGTTATTTCCCTTCCCCTCCTCAAATCAGAGAAATATAAAAGAATCAAGGCACAGGAATCAAATACAGTGAAAACAGGGGTTATATGATGGGAGAAGAACATACAAAAATCATATAGTACATTATAAGTACATTAAAAACAACAGCACGAAAGATAAAACCTCTTGTGTCCCTATCTTGGGGTTCATTTTTCATTACTTTTTCACTGATATGATGCCTTTTTCTTTTCTTTCTTTCTTTTTTAATTTTATTGTCAAAGTGATGTACAGAGGGGTTACTGTTACCTAAGTAAGGTAGTTAGTATGTATACTCCCTCCCTCATTTTCTCTGTATTTTCCTCCCTCCCTTCCCCCAGTTGTACAGATCATTTCCAACATATTGTCTTGTGAGTATCACAGTTGCATTGGTTCCCCTTTGTCCTTTGTCTCACCATTTTGTTGTTCCCCTCCCCTTCCCTAATTCAGATAGATGTATATAAATTACCCAGGGTACGAAAATCAAATACAGTGACAACAGGGGATAAACCACAGGAAGAAAAATACACAAGAAAAAAGAAATCACATAGTACATTAAAAACAACAACAAAGAAAAACACTTATGTTCATGTCTTGGGGTTTGTTTCGCTTATCATCATCTTACATAGTCATATGTACATAGCTATTGAGCTAGTCTGCTAATCTACTATCATCCTAGATATATACTAATTATTACAAATGAGGGAAACCATGGGACCTATGTTTCTTTGGGTCTGGCTTACTAAGAAAATGTGATATATATATATATATACACACACACATGTATATACATACATATATGTACACACATATATGTATACACACATGTATATATACATAGATATGTGTATACATATATGTACATATATACATATATATGCATATATATATGAATTCTATGCTTCCATCAGAAAGAATGACACTGCCTCATTTGTAAGGAAATAGAAAGATTTGGAAAAAATCATATCAACAGAAGTAAAATCATATGCTGCCATTTTAAATGGACATATAATTAAGAAACTGACTTTGTCAAAAAAAACATGTCGATACAGTGACAGTTAGGATCAAAATCTTCCATGTCTTTTGTTCAGCTCATCTTGGCTGGATCAGCAGGAACCATTGTTTGTTGGAAAGGTTGTCTGGCTTCATCAGCTCAACCAACGCCACTCCCCCGACCCCCACCAACTCTCTTTATTCCTGATAAATACTGGCTTGTGATTTTTTTTATAGCATCAAGCAGTTTCTGTTCCTTTAATTATTTTATATTTTACCATTTCAATTAGAATTAGATATGATTCCCAAATTAAGATTTTCTATTATGTTAGATATGTTTTTGTCATGTGCCTCAGTTATAACATTATATTGTCCCCCTTCCAGTTTCATTCTTTTTGATTGATCAAGAATTTTTATTAGAAAGTATCAAGATGGCAGAAGATATGTTCCATTCAAATTAATGGGTTAATTTCTGTCTTCTTGTCCAGGGAAGTTTTATTTTCCTATTCATATCTTCCCATTTGTGACCTCTTTTAGTTACGACCAAATAGACAGGGACAACAATAATTTGTACAAAGATCAAAGGTAAGTGATTTAGCTTGTCTTATTAGTTGCTTATCATCTCTAATGAGTAGATGTCAATGTTATCTGCCTAATTAATACATAAAAAAATTTAAATTTAACCAATAATAAATGTTTAGTAGTTCCTATATAGTAGATATAATTTTATTCTTTCCATGTGTGTCTTTTTTTGGAGTACAATAAATAAGCCTAACAGTAGTATTATTTATCTCCATTAAATTTCTTCCAAGTGAATTAATAACATTTTCTAAGTGAATGAATAAATGAGTGCATGAAGAAAATGATAAAGATAGGCATTTGCTTCCTGTTATCAAGAAAACAATAACCCTTACAACAGCTTATTATGCATAGCATAATAAACTGCTTATCATAGTACAAGTCTTGGGCAGGGCCATATAGTTATTTTTCTGGGAAATCTGAACAAGGAAGATAAATATAATATCGACAAAAGAGGAAACTTGTAAATAGTATGAATTTACAATAAGCTTTGGGAGTGTCAGCTTTGGAAATGTTTCGATGCAGACTAGTCTTAAGGCAGCTAATCAATTTAAAAAAGTATTTGGAAACTACCCACTTGCATTTAATAAAATAACTAAACAATTTAAGGTCTTCACTGTTAAAGTGCACTTTGCATAATTGCCCCTCTTGTTATTAATAAATTATTCCCTTAACTTTCATCTTTCTGGTCTAGTCCACAAAAGATTTCAAATAATCACATTAGATTGCATAAACTTTGTAAATACTGTCTTAATTTTTTATATCTGACCTAGTCAGATATCTCAGAAATCAAGGAAATTTCAACCAAGACTCTGACAGCGTGGTCATCATATTCTGTGCTAATTGTAAAAGAACTTCTAACGAAACATTATTTCCAAATTTAGGAATAGAGTCCAATTAAATTTTGTCTTTTGCCTAATGAATAACCCATGCATCATTTTCATGTAAATTGGAAATTTTCATATTGTGCACAATGAGTGCTAATTCCAGGGAACAAGACAGCATATTTGGCTCATTGGCTTTTTTCCAAGATTATTCAAGGTTTTAAAAGACATTTCTCTGTTTTATATAGAAAGTTATGGATGACTTCTTTTTTCTTTTTTGGTGGAAAGAAGATTAAATAGCAATTAAATGTCTTATTATATAGGACATTTAAAAATTCCCTCAAATAATTAAAGTCCTCAGCACAATTCCCACATGGTGCTTTAAGGGTGAGATCCAGTTAGACAACAGATGAGTTGAACAGCAGCTGCATGTGTTCTAGTGATATTTGTCTGAGGCCAATGCTTTTCAGATTTCAAATGAGTGGAGCTAAGAAAGGACGCTCAAAATACCTTTAAGCCAGACGCAGTACTAAAGTCCACATGCAAATTGGTTTAGAAGTTCTATACTGAATTCATGTGCTCACCTATTACTTGTAGAATAACTAGGAATTGACTAGGAAGACAAGATACCAGCAGTTCCTGAGGTACATGTGATGTAGAAGAAAGACAAAAGCTTTAGAGTAGTTTTGTTTTTGTTTTTCTTGTTCTCTACAATAGTTGGAATTCAAGATGGGGGACAGATTACAACTTAACTTTGGAAAAGGGGAATGGCCTTTATAAAGTTAAAAAAATCTTTTTCTAGTGTACAGCAATATTTTACTCTAGAGGAAAACATTAGGAAGTAGGGAAAAGTCAAATATTGGTGCATAATGATGCAAGGTTTGCTTGTTTGGAGAAGTGGCATCTTTGAGATAGTTTACACTCAGGGGAGCAGGGACCATGAAAGAGCATAAAACTACACAAGTCCATTTCTGCTTGTTCCCCAGGAACTTAAGAGAAAAGATGAAGGTCTGAATTTCACACAAGACTGTGAGAGAGATTCACTCCCCTCAACAGTATCTGAGTAGAAGGATTCATTTCTTTGCTTCTTAATTTACTTGTTGCATTTCTTAACCTTTGTCCTTCCCCAAGAGTTAGGTGATTTATGTATTTTTTTCTAAAAGAAATCAGATCTGAGAATTACTTTGGGCAACCAGAAGAAGGGTTTGAGTCATCCTTTACAATGAAAGATAAGTGGAAGCCATTATCTGAATCAGACTTGACAACAGTCAGGGGACTAACAGAGGTGAGTGAAAAATCATCAGTCTCCCCTAAATCTAAACTCATTCTCTGAAATCAGGCAAAAAGAAAAAAGGAGAAAAAAAACATGGCTCCCTTTTGCCAAATGTGGCAGAGAAAATTTGGTTATGAAATTATGATCTTTAAGGATTGAAGAAGTTGAAGACGTGATGTACAGGAAAACCTGGATAAAACATGAATGCCTTAAATTGAATCAAACTAGCCATTTTAAAATTCGAATGGATCAAACTAGATTTTCTAAGACAGGTCATTAAGTAAAACAGAGCTAGTATGAAGGCTAGGACTTAATAAATGTGTCATTGCTTTACGCTAATTTTTTGAAAAATTACCATATTGAGTTTTGGTATGCTGATGAATGTAAAAAGGCAATTTCTGATGTTACTGCAGTTTGAATCCATTGTCTTTTACATGCTAGGCAGGTGTTCTACCACTTAAGCCATGCTCTCACCCTTGAAAAAATACATTTTCATCACAAATGGTATGGTGAGTCACTGCTGCATGAAACACCATTAAGTTAGCATTCTATGATTAATTGATTGCAAGATTTATTTTGAAAAAGATGAGACCAAAGTGTACCCTACAGGGTTTAAGGCTTTGGGACATAGAGACAGTGCTAATAAAAACAAAACTGAGCAATTAATCAATTTAATGAATTAGATTAATGCAGCCAGTCAGCCAGGATAATATGTGGGAAATATGTTTATTTTCATCCACCATCATTATTTCTTTTCCAAAATTGTTATTTAAATAATTGAATTAGTTGGATTTTATTTCTGTAGGTTTTCTGCATATGCTCTGTCTCTGGATGGTCACCTAAGGTTGTCTTTGCAATGTGATTTTTCACATCCCCCCCCACAAAATATATACTATTTCAAATTACTCACTGTTTCCTCCTTCTTTATCTGACGGATAAATAAGTTTGATGATAACTCCATATTGATTGTGACCTTGATTTTCTGGTTTAAATCCTCTGTATCTCCTCCATAAAATTTTTATTTACTTTGTCTATACATTTATCTTAATTAGCTTGCACTTACTTCAGTTAAGTACATCTCTATCAATGTTTGCTGTGACCAAGACAAGTGGTGGACAGCAGTGCTATTTTAAGTAAGCATGAGTCAGGTCCCTGCAGCCCTAGGAAAGCTTTGTCTTTTTCTTCTCCTTGAAAGTCCAAGGACCAACTAAAGGACAAATGACATTATAAGAATGGGAATTATACCTTTGTAATAGAGTCAAGGATTACAATTGTTCCTCAAATCATTTTGAGTGGCCATCAAGAAAGTTGCTTTTGTTTGTTTTTGGTTTTTCTTTTTGCTGAGAAAATATGAAATCAAATACAATAGCATTAAATGAAAGGAATCTATTTTGAGTTTATGAAACCAACCACTTATTTTGTAGAGATTGAAGGTGAATATATGACAATTTAAATTATGTCAAAATATGAAAGAAGAATGTTCTAGTTAATATATAATATGTATAATATATAACATACATACATATATTGACATATATATTAAAGAAAAAGAAAAACAACCCAGAAAGGAATAGTATTTTATTTCTTGTTGGTTTTAGTTTCATAAGAAATAGGAAGAATGATATTAAGAAAAGGTAGAAACCTATTCTTTTCCTATGGTCAGAAAGCTTTTGTGAGATAAATTCTCCCCTGAATAGAAAGAAGATGTAGTTTTTATAGGAAAATCATTCCTGATGGTAAAACCTAAATACGATCAGATATGCACATTATAACATTTTTCTTAATCTATGTAATTTTTGCCAGATATTATTTTATTTTCTTTCCAATCCATATGATTTGTTGATCATCTCTGCTTTTGTGCTTTATAAGATTCTTGGAGAAATATTGTTTGCTTTATTATTATAAATTGTGATTCTGTTACTTTCATAAATCTTTTCCTTCTTACAAAAAGAAACTGTAGCTCCATTTATCCAGCTTTTCTTTTTACGATAAATACAAGCAATAGGAAAGAAAAAAGAAATATATAGGTTTCACAGAAGCATTTTTAAATGGCAAACTAAGGTCACAGACTATATTTTAAATATAAATCTATCATCATATTTTAATGTTGCAGAGGATACTGAGAAAAGATTTCACACCTTCTCTTTATCTGGACAATGTACAAATGGAAGATCAGAGATCTTAAAATACTTTTCCCAGGCAAATATGTCAGACTTTAACCTGCCGTTGAGCATTGGACTGACCTGGGGTTTATCTGTAGAAGGATAAAGGAGATCAGAATTATGCTATCATGTATCTAAACCTGAATTTTTGGTTGTAAATTGATGAGAAGGACATGTTAAGTTTCTGAATAGGGAGAAGATTTAAGCCTTCTTCTTTCTTCCAGTTACTCTGTGCATGTTGTATTTGCATATCTAAGACAAAACCCAGTCTATGTTAAGCCTGAATTCTCATTTTTGCCTCTACAATCCCTGTATACTAGGGAAAACCAGGGAAATGTCTTTTTTTATTATTCTTATTTTGTTTTCTTGCCTTTTATGCACTGCTTGATCTACAATTCCCTTTGAAAGGTAGGCCTTCTGACTTCCTGGTCCCAGTCCACCACCTCCTCACTAGAGGGTTCCATGAATAGAGTCCTGCAGACTTAACCCTTGAGATACCTAATACAATGAAAAGTATTAAAATATCTTCTTGCAAGAAAATAAGTCTTATTTAAAGAATAATTGTCTTACTGCAAAATTTTATTTTGAATGGCCAAGAAAACTATTATTTAATTTCCTATTCAAGCAAAGTATTATTTAATTCTCTGTTCTAAGAAAATATTTATTAGGTGATGAAGCCAATGAAGCTCCAGAAAGATGAATATCTTAGGAAAAGTCCATAACAACTCAGGAAAGAAGGTACATTAATAATTTTCAGAACAGGGGCTGGGAAGGTGGCTCAGTGGTAGAGCACTTGCCTTGAATGCCTGAGTCCCTGGGTTCGATTCCTCAGCTCCACATAAGCAAAAAGAAAAAAGCCGGAAGTGGCACTGTGGCTCAAGTGGTAGAGCGCTAGCCTTGAGCTGAAGAGCTCAGGGACAGCACGCAGGCCCAGAGTTCAGGTCCCATGACTGGACCAAAAAAAAAAAATTCAGAACAGAATCAATTACATTTATTTCATAGGTAAATAAATAAGAAAGCACTAGGCAGATGTCTACATCTAATGCAATATTGTCAGCAGCTACTAAATGGTGAGGAAAATCTTGTGGACTCTGAATATCATCAACCAGTAATTTCAGCATGCCCAGTGGCATAGGTTTGAACCCCGCCGTGTCCCTGTTGGAGTTATGACTACAAAACATGAGTAAAGTTGAGATTCTAGTCTGTTGAAAACATAGGCTGGGCATCTGGGGCTAGTTTTCTTCCTCTTGAGTTGCTTAATCTTCTACAGTCAGCTGGAACTTGCTAAATGAATCAATCTTTGAGAAGATCTTGAATAATTCTTTCTTGTTCTGTCCTGTGAGCCTATGAGCCTATGCTTATATGCATCTGTGGTAGTGACCAATTCCAAGAGAAAGTTCACTTCACTATAGACTGGCAGCTAGTTTTCAACTGGGGTGGGGGCACGGGAAGTCAGATGGAAGGAAAATGGGAGAAAAAAAAAAGAAAAGAAATGTACTTATTACCTTCCTTAACTTTAAACTCTCTGTATATCACCTTTAAAATAAAATTAAACAACAACAACAAAAAACCCCACAATGGATGCTGATATCATATGAGTTGTTCCATGAAAGAAATAACCAATATGGTATATAGGGGCAGAAAGAATGAAATTGCTTTTATTTTCTATTTTTTGTGTCTGCTAGGGGTGATATACATCACCCAAGGGAGGAAAAAGTCATGCTTCTTTGGTATTTTTTCAACTAAAAGTCATTAGGCCCTCTTCAAGCCTTTTCCTGAATGCCTTAATATTTTTCCTGTAACTGTGTACTCTTCACTGGAGAAAGCTGCGGTTAGTTACTTGATATGTGGACTTACAACACAGCCTGTATCTGAACACAAATTAACCTCAAAAAGAATAAAGCAAGCTTAGTATGTGAAGATAATTCAGCCCGTAGGGGTTTATCCTTCCGTATTGTGTGGATTCACTCTTCCATTCAGGATATCATAAGCTGTAATTGTTTTTTTAATAGCTATAGTGATTTTTAACAATCTTGCCATGTAGAGTTGTTTTTCTTTTGCTTTGTTTTTCCTATTGTGTTTTTAATGTCTGTAATCTCTTATGACATAATGCTTTCTGACATTTGCTGTTTTTCCCCCTGTAATTTTCATTTATGCCCTTATTCTACTTTATCTAGAAAGAAATTGAAACTTTGAATATGAGCAAAGCTACTAGGTGCATATACTGCAGTTAAAACTTCTTTTTGTTTTGTTCTGGATTTAGGATTTAGTGTAAGAAAAGGAAAGGATACTAATATTTACCAGTGTATATTATCTTTTGTTTTTATTTATTTTTCATAGCCTAAGAAGAATAGCTACAATCCTGCTGCTCCCTGGTTAAGAAATCTCATGTTCACGTTCAAATTTTAGATATAAAATGACACTGGAAACTGATAATTAAAATGAATATTTACCACTGATAAAAGTAGATACAACTGGGCCCCAGTGGCTCAGGCCTATAACCCTAGCTACTCAGGAGGCTGAGATCTGAGGATCGCGGTAGGAAAGTCCATGAAACTTTTATCTCCAATAAAAAATGACCAGAAAACCGGAAGTGGCGCTGTGGCTCCAGTGGTAGGGCCCTAGCCTTGAGCTGAAGAGCTGAGGGACAGCGCCCAGACCCAGAGTTTGACTCCCATGACCGACCAAAAAAATGGATACAAACAAGTACTTTTCAATTTTTAACTGTAGATAGTTGCAAGTGATCAATTGTTGGTTTAACTTTCAGTTGCACCCAAAATGGATATATTCATCAGGATTTAAGCTACAGATTGTTAAGGTCTGAGTCAAGACAATCAGAACCAGAATTCATTTAAAGGACTTAAAGATTATAAAAAGAGATGATTTAGTCTTTTTCACCTGTGTAAAAAATAGGCAGTATGAATTAAGATGGCCTGAAATCTTCTCAGGGAAACAGGGATTGCATTTTATGCAGATCTTGTAACCAGGAGTCTAAACACCAGGGCCCATCTTCCACTAAACCTTCTCCAAAGTAGCTTTTCTTAGGCTGTATAAGAGTATACTTTTTTTTTTTTTTTTGGCTTAAGCATTTTGAGAAGCATAAAATCTTGGAGCCTGAAGATGAATTCATTCAACAAATAGCTACTGAGTACCTGCTTTGTGCCGATCTCAAAGACACAGCGGGAAAAGAAAAACAAGGAAGCAATCTGAAACTGAGACTTCAACCCAAGCACCTTCCTCAAATTCAGGTTGCTCGGACTGGCAGGGGAAGGGGGTTATTTGAGGGGGCAGGATATGAGAAGGGATGGGAAGGGGAAACAAAGGATGAAGCAACAATGCTTGATAAGAAATGTACTCATTATCTTTCCCATGTAATTGTAACCCCTCTGTACGGTATTTTCATAATAAAAATTTTTTTAAAAATCAGGTTGTTCAATCCAGGGTATGGGGGGGATGTCAGTTGTCTGTAAATATTTACATTGTTTTGGAGCAGATGCAATTTGATCACTCAGATTTTGGGGAGTTTTGCAAACTATGCAACCCTGTAACCATGCTCTTGGAAGTAGCTTACATTCTTAACCATTTTTTCCAGCTATTTTTCCATTTCTTCTCTTTTAAGATCAATCATAGATTTTTTATATTAAAAGTAACAGACTGTATATTTTCTCTCATAGGTTAGTTCTTTTTCTTTTTTTTGGGGGGGGGGCGGTGGTGCGGTCTGGTCGTGGGGCCTCAAGTCTGGTCCTGGGCCCTGTCCCTCAGTTCTTCAGCTCAAGGCTAGCATTCTAGCCACAGAACCACTTCCGGCTTTTTTTCTTTTTGCTTATGTGGTGCTGAGGAATCAAACCCAGGGCCTCATGCATGCAAGGGAAGTGCTCTACCACTGAGCCACCTTCCCAGCCCCAGGTTAGTTCTTTTACACAGCCTTCTATATTATCTTTTTGAGGGATAAGCCATTTTTTAAAAATTTTTGAAAATAAACATGAATGTACTGATCCCTCCCACTAGCATAACAGATTATACATTAAATATTCTATAAAATTACTTTATAAAATCAGCCCTAAGTGTGCTTTTCAGACATTTGTAAATACAGTAAAAGGAAATAATTTGGTCTATAGAGCAGCTTCTCAGGAAATTGCTGACGAGACTACATTTCTCAGATGGAAAAAATAGAAATTGAGGCATGATTTCCCTTAGCTTATTCTCACAATGTTAGTTATTGTCACAAAACACCTAGGGGTAGAAGATCTTCTTCATGAAACCTTCCATCATGTGCATTCAAGAAGAATCCTACTCCAGTGCCGTGGGAAAACTGAACGCATGAAACATGACAGGGCAAGAGGAGAACTTGACCTGGGAAAAGGACGAACACACTGTCCAGCATCCAATGTGTTCACATTCCCTTTCATAACGGTGAGTTTTCACTAAAGGATGTAAAGTTTTTGCCTTAACCTATTCTTTCCCAGTAATAATTATTGTAATTACAACCTAGGGTCAGTTGTGTTGTCTGTGACCATGGAGTAAACAAACTAATGGACTCTTATTTGACCCTTGAGTCTCATGGACATAATTATTCAAACAACTGACCTTAACTGAAATTATAAGTGATTTTTAAAAAAAGGAATGATCAATGTGTTTTCTCCTAATGGAAGAGCTACTTTGGTAAAGTCATGTTTATTCATTTAAAATTAGGTGACATATTTGCACGTACACCAACCAAGTGAAAGTGATTAATGCTGAAATCAAATTAAGTATTGCAAGGCTCATGTTTATAGATACTTCTTTAATTATAAAAATTTCCAGGAGCATGTCTTTGATGTAAAGACCTGTCAGACGTACTTTGAATTATCATATTATCCCCCCTTTCCATAATGACAAGTTTGTGCTATAGTATGATCTCTTAACAATGTGATCTGGAGTAGCTGATCAAATGGGATATGATTTGTTTGACAAACAGGTGAAAACATAGTTCAGGAATGCTCTTGTTTAGGATGGAGACTAAAAATACCTCTTGGTTAGCCCATCTGCCTTACATATGTCTATGCTTACAGTTTCACATCTAATAAGTTGATGATAGAAACAAACGCTCAGAGAATCAATAAAATACTAAACTATAATAATGATTTTGCAAGACGCAAAGTTATCATATTTTTTGGACTTTATTTGAAACGTTCATCAACAAACTATTTCTTTAAGTCAGTATTTATTTTTCTCAAAGCAATCATGACAACATGGATTATTTTTGCTCACGTTATTGGTGTGTACAAGTGTTTGAGAGAGGAAAGATGTATAGATGGTAATTCACCCTTCCATAATAAACAACTGGCTCTTTCCCTCATGTCACTGTCATTTTGGCCTCCTAAGATAGGTATTTATGAACGCAATGATCACAGCAACAAAGGCTTGAGAATTTATCCAGGATAGATGGAACTGCAAATTATGAAAAAGCTCAAAAAACTCATTTTGCTCGACACAAGGAGGGCTTATGACTTACTGTAATGTCAAAATATATTGACGAGAAAATAATGCAGAAAGGTTTAGGTGTAAGTCAGGATATATTTATTTATTTCACTAGCAGAGTTTATTTGTTTTCTGAATTAGACACCCTTCTCATGAATATTAAACGTCAGGCGCAATTCAATACATGAGATTTTTCCTTGCTCTTTTTTTGCCCCGAGCTGCCTGAGATGTTCATACCATCAGCTGTCATCACTAGCCATTGTCTTCTTTACTAAAGAAGAAGAATGGTTTGTTAAATATTTCTATTGTATTCTCTGGACAACGACTCTTTTGTGAGATGTTTCCAAGATCATAATACTTTTATGTCTTATATTGGTGTCCATTTGGTACATTTTTATACAAAAGAGAAGCATATAATGATATTCCTCTTTGAAAAAGAGGTTGTCTTGGATGTAACAGAGTTTAAAAATCTTATTTTAAATGTGGTGTTGCTACAAATGAATATCCCTGTGCAAGAAACAGACCAACTGTAATTTAACCAAAGCAAAAACACTACCAAATTAATTTTGCTCAAATTCAATTTTATTCTACCTAAAAAAAACTTACCTAGTCAAAATTACAAACTCCTCCCTGTGCTCTGGGAACATGTTCACACACACACACACACACACACACACACACACACACACACAATCTTCAGTCTCTCTTAATTTCTTCCTCTATTATTTCACTAAGTAGAAGACAGTAAAGGCTCAAGGGAATCAAATGCAAGTACCTCATTCTTTTCTTTATTTCAATTCACACATACATACACACATACTATATATATAATATCCAATATATTAATATGTGATTTATATATGAAACATATATTGCAATGATAGGGATTGAACTGAGGGTCTTAGTCAAGCTAGGTAAGTGCTCTACAACTATGCTACATGTCCAACCCAACCCACAAGCATCCCTTGTTTACTTCTTCCACACATTCTTTGTCTGTTCTGTGGCAAATACGATTCTTGTTTGGAGTATTATAGTGTGTATCAAAACATGAAATTTTCTACTGTGAAGATGTGTATAAAGTCTGGGAATTCTAAAAAATAATATAAAATGAAAGGGTAAAGATTGATTACACTCTGGTTAAAAGAAAGGCAGAGTAAAGGGTGGGATAGATGAGATTCTGATCTCGTAGGAAATAAACTGAATGACAGAGGGAGAAGGTATTTCAAGCAATAGGAACAAGATAATAGGCTGACAAATGAGGGTATCTTAATTTTATAGGGGCAACTAGTTATGAAATTGGGAAAGAAGGCTTGAAGATTAGATTTAGATTGTTATTGGCCTAAACATCATGGTAAGTTTTCTCTTTTACATTTAATTGTATAGAAATGTTGTTTTTCCTTTCCTCCCCCTCCTTCCTCCTCCTCCTTCTCCTCCTCCTCCTCCTCCTCTTCCTTCTTCTTCTTCTTTTCAGAGACACAGTCTGCAAAAGAACATTTTAGAAGACTATGTATATGTATATCTATCTATATATCTATATCTATATATGTGTATCAAGAATAGAAGCTTGGAGATCAGGTAGAATATGATATCGGTGATTTACGTTAGTTATTGCAATAACTTAGACTAGGATAGAAACAACAAATGCTGTAAGAAGATCAGATCTAACATTATAATTTGAGTTTATAGCTGGAAAACTTTAATGGAATTTTAAAAAATCAGAGAAAATCAGTTATAGACATTTTCCCAAAGTTTTTGACCTGAGAAACTGGGTAAACATGTATGATATCTGTTTCCATAGAGATACTGAGTCAGAAACAGGATTTCTTTTGTATAATGAATGGAGAATATATATATATATATGTATATATATATATAGTATATATATATATATGTGCATGTGTGTGTGTGTGTGTGTGTGTGTGCGTGTGCGTGTGTGTGTATCTATATATAATACTGAGGAAGGGAAATATTAAATAAAAGGTTGGATAAAAATCTTCAATATGGAAACATTTTGATCTGTATTTTTAAATATAGGGGTTATCATGGTATTCAAAGGTAAAAGCCTGGATGGGTGTCATGATTTGAGTGTCAAATATCCCCAGAGGCTCATGTGATGAAGACTTGATTCTAGATTGATGGTGCTAGTTTGGAAAGTGTTCTATACTTTTAGTAAACTTTTAGCAGGTGGGACTTCGCTGGGGAAATTATGCTACCAGGGAAACATTTGAAGGTTATAGAACATACTTGGCTCCTTCTTCTTGTTTCTTTCCACATGGCTACTTTTAGGCAAGCATCCTCAAGTTCTACCTGTCAGAAACAATGGAGCCTGCTGGACTCACCGTGGACTAGAAACTTCTGAAACCATGACCCAAAACAAATTCTTCTTCCTTTTAACTGTTTGTTCCAAATATCTTTATCATAGTAACAAAAACATGACTGTTATTATAAAGGTAACCACAGACTGAGTATGGATAGAACAGAGAAATGGAGTGAGAGAAAAGAGTTATACCTGGTGGGAAAGTGGAGGAAAACCAATGAAAGCTGATGGCAGTGTAGTGTCCTTTTCAGAGGCCAAGCAAAGAAAGCTTGCAAGATTGAGCAGCGTGAAATGCTTCATGAAGGTAAAAAGAAAAAAGAGTCCTTATAATTTACTTCTCGATTTGTAAAGTGCAGTCATTTATAAACTTGACAAGAGTTCTTTTGATAAAGTGTTGAAAACAAAATCTTGCTTGGTTCAGGTTTAGGAAGAGAACAATCAGAGATGGGATGAATGATATTTTAAAGGCGAGAAATGTGGTAGCAAATATTACATTGAAAAAGGAGCTGCTGTCATTGCTAAATTCTTGAAGGAAATCAGGGAGGCATTTGATGTTGCCAATAATGTCAAGCTCTCTTCTGACCTTTGTAGATTGATGTATGGGTGCACAATCTCTAGTCCATGGAGAAAGAAAGTGGGAATGAGAGGGAGAGTCAGAAGACTAATACCTAGAACTTTTGATTGGAATAATTCAATTCTTCTGGGATTTCTTTCATTGTTTACAAGGTTTAGGGGGCATCTTTGGACAGAGGTGACTTAGAAATACAGTCAGACAGTGTATTGTTCTCAAAGCTAGATTTAATTCCCTGTAAATTTAAACTATGTTTCTGTAACTAGTATATCTCATATTAAAAACCATGTTCCTACATCATTTCCTGAATGGCGTATTAGTCTAGGGCTCTTTAGAAGAACAGCACAAGGTACCCACATTTATAAGAGGGAGTTTATTACTTTGGCCTCCATGTCCAGAGACTGGATAGTCCCACAAGAGCCAACAGAAGGATGGAGAGCGTGGGAAACAGTAGGTGCTTAGAACAAAAAGCTTGAAGCTGTAAATCAAGAGGGGCCAACCATAGTACTGCAGTCTGAAGCTGAAGATAAGGCAACTATCTGGAGAATATCTAATACAAGTCTATGTTCAAAGGCTAAAGAACAGTCCAAAGGGTGAACAAATGCAACAGTGATACTCCTAGACACTATGCTGAAAATGAACTATGCAACTTGTGTGAGAGGAAAAACAAACTTGAAGAAAATGAGGGAGGGGTGAAACTGTTCAAAAAGAAATCTACTTAATGCAATACCTGAAATGTAACTGCAATCCCGCTGTACATCACCTTTACAATAAAGGTTAAAATAATAGAAAAAAGGCTAAAGAATGTATATTCTGACATATATTGGCAATGGCTGCAACCAGAAGTAACCCTGAAGGCAGGAGATGCATCTCAGTGATAAAGTGTAAGGACTTGGGTTACATATATAATGCCCAAAGAAAGAAGCAAAAAAATTCACCCATGGAACAAGAATTGGTCTTGTAGGCCCAAGCCTGTGCTTCTCTTTCTTTCCACAATTTGTTCCATGTGTACTAACCACCCTACCACCATGTGCAGATGGGTTTTCCATCTTCAGTTCACCGACCTATATATCAATCATGTCTAGAAACACACCAAGAAGGGCACTTTACCAGTGTGATTGCCATTTCTCAATTCAGTTAAACTGACAACAAAGATTTACTATCATGTACCACATCTCACTGTATATCTCCAAATGGTAGCCTATTGATACCACATTGAGTGTGCTTACTATCAAAATAATCACCATTCTGACATCTACTCTTGCATCTGTCTGCTTCTTTCATATAACAATCTCATCATTTTACCAAAGACCCTGACTTGTAAACTCTATTACTTTGTCTTTAGTGTCCAGTATCCACTCCTTTTCTTTCTTTAGGCTCCCAGCCCCTGACTCCACCCACAGTGGGGTTGCACTTCACAGTTCAACAGATTCCTATCTGGGCCTTGTAGTGCTTTGTAGTCTACTTTTTCAAATTGTTAAGCTATTCTCATCACAAATGGAATCATATCATTTCCATCCTCTCCAATCATTTTGAATGTCATTTTGGAAGCAAGTAAACTCCTTTGGGTTTCGCTCAAGGTGTTCACTCATTTAGTTTCTTTCTGATTTTGAAGGCAATTTGTTTTCTATAAATTTGGACAGCTGGGAAGTGGAGAACAGAAGTAACTGATGGCAGCCTGGCTTTTCCCTAGATTAGAATGCAGTCTTGTTGATGTTGAGGTTGAGTTGAGCAAGAGGTAAGAAAACCCAGCTGGTTGTAATTTTTCCTATTGAAAGTATAATTGAATGCATTTCTCCTAAACACAGATGAGAATCCAAATGATCAAAATACTGGAATATAACCAGAGAGTGAACGTCTCCAATCCAAACAGATCTTAGTTTCCTTGGACAGAATGATTAGCACCTGACTGACCTCCTGAGAAAAAAACAGAGGCATTTTAGAAAGAAAATAGATATTAAATATTCTGTATTCTCTGCTTCACATAATTCCTATTGTACTGCTAATAAATTTAACCTAAGGAGTTATGAGTTTCTCCCTTTTCTTTAAATTCATACACTGTCATGAGAAGCTGAGCCCATGTACTTCACCTCAGTAAATATTTTTTGGTATCTCAACTTTTGTCTTTCTGCTCTTCATCCAAGTTTATCACAATGTTGTTTCCAATTTCTATGTTCATCCTTCCTTATTGAATACTGACATTTTCTTTAACACTTGCCTTTTGTTGGTGCATTTCTCTTAAGTTTGAAGGTACTTTAAATGTTGTTTAAGTGTTTCTACTAAAAAGTCTTTTCCCCTATTGCCCTTTAATTTTGTCTACATTCCTGTACTTTTGATTTTTCTTGGTGCCAGAGGTTAACTGATTATGTGTCTGGGGCTAAGCACATCCTCATTTCTCTACCCTCACAGCACTGTCAGTGGCTTGTCTAACTTCAAGTAGTTGATTAATTATATTTGGAATGGTGGGACTTAATGGGCCAGCACACATAGAAACAATTTTCATGGTAGCAATATCCTTTCAGAGAGTTAGAACTTCCAATGAGCTCCTGAGAATGTATTTTGAGGAATTGAGAATTCTAAAGGAGTAGATTGGACCTAAAAATAAGGAAATTGTAAAGTATACAATTGTTGTTTAAGTATATTTTCAATTTTTATGATCATTATTAGTATCAAATTTCAGAATCCTTCCAATAATGGCTCAAAATTCCTGAACCTGTCATTTAGTATCTCACCCCATTACTCATTTGATAATGAGTAATGTACTCTCTGTGGCCATATTTATGCCTATTCTAAATATTTTACACAACTACATTTAATATTTATTTACAAATATATATGGTCTTTGGTGTCTAGTTTTTTTTACCTAGTATATATTTTTCAATGTTAACTTGAATAGTGTATTTCATGTTTCTTTCATACTTTTCATACTTGAATAATTTTTCCACTGTATGGATATATTATATTTCAATAATATGTCTAACAAAATTTTGACATCATATGTACATTCACTCTTATCAGCAAATATTGTTATCAGAAAAAATATCCAAAGAAAATACTGCTGGGGTTTGAAAGAACAACTAATAGATGAAATTGTGTAGCTTTGTGAAGCTTGCTAGACAGTCGGAGAGAAGAACAATTTTTCTAACATGTCTAACCTGAGGAATTTTTACATCTGATAAAATCTTCAAGTTAGATTTCTAAACACCACTGGAGAAGAGGCATTACAATTTTGACAGTAATACCTTATTCATTAAAAAAAGCTTTAAGAAAAATATGTATATCACAGTAGATTGGTTACTTTAGCACATTGTTCTAAAATAAGAATTAAGCTGGGTGACAGTGGCTCACACCTACAATCTTAGCTACTCAGGTTGCTCAGACATGATTATCACAGTCAGCTCAGGCAGCAAAGTGTGTGAGACTCTTATCTCTAATTACCACCCAAAAGAGTCAGAAGTAGAACTGCAGCTAAAGTGAGAGAGTTAGCCGTGAGATAGCATACACACACACACACACACATTAAAACTAGAGTGTAATAATAACATCCAAGATAAACTGCACTTCTGAAATTACTTTTAGGCAGGATCTAAGTGCAAGGAAAGTAAAGACATTAGTGCATTTGTGTTGCAAAAGGATTTATAATGTTACTCTAATTATAAAAGTATTAAATGTTTAATTTCAAAATTTAGAATGCCTTATAAAGGGAAGAGTTGGGACTATGCAGATGATCAATATTATTTGGAAATATGCTGGTTACTTTGTAATGAAATACTCCAATACTTAGATATGAAACCTAAATATGGAATCACAAGCAAATATTAAAGAGAAACATCCGACTTATTGAAAGGTATAAGCATTTTAATAAGCACTGTGTTTTTGGTTTAAAAAAATGTGTGACATGGAGTAATTAATAGTTAATTAATAATTAATAGTTGACACAGAAAAAAGTCAATTTCAAGGTGTGGTATTTGGTGTTAAAATTCAAGGCCTAAATTATTTTGGAAGTTGCTTTATCACTTAAGCCACGTCCTCAGAATTTTTTAACTTTATTTTTCATACAAGGGTCTGTTATTTTGCTTGGGAAATTCTTTAGATTTCTATTCTATGCCTCATGATTTTTGCATAGCTGGGATTACAGAAAGATACTACTACCTCTGCTCTTCTTTGTTCAAATGAAGTTTTACTTTTTATAAAAAATATAATATTATTGTTATATTTATGATGTTGGGCAAAGAGGTTACCATTTCATAAGTCAGGCAATGAGTACATTTTTCTTTAGAGAATGTAACCCATTCTTTGACTTTTAGAAGTTTTATGTTTTGTCCAGGCTGGCATTGAACTAAGATCTTTTTTCAGTAGGCGAAAATGGGATTTGCTAGATCAATTTCAATTAAAAT
>NW_012267264.1:2824383-2847131 GCF_000151885.1 Dipodomys ordii
TTAGGACTGTTCACTGGAACTCTAAAACTGCTTTCTATGCGAGAGCTTGTTCAGCTTCCAGCTTCTCCTCCGCCATCTTGTCCTTCTCCCCTTTTAGGAAAATTTTAGAAGTGATTGAAATTTTAGCATCTTGATGTTATAAGCACAGTTATCATTAGATAATATATTATCTTGCTCATGTAACTGTAACCTCTCTGTACAGTATTTTTACAATAAAAAACATATTTAAAAATATATTCCTTTGGCTTGGCTACAATAATATTATGCTATATCTCGTCCATGTAAGGCAAGTGTTAGGACCAGTTACTTAAATCAACTGTATTTAGAATCCAATCTTTAATTTTGGGATACAAAGTTGCTGTTTTAAATTTTTTTTGCTATATATTTTTCATAATTAGCAAAGCATTTCCTATCACATTGTGTATGAGGGAAAGTTTGTAATCAATTATACAAATATAACCACAATGGAGTTTTTCATCACAACTACATTAAAAAAAAACGATGAAGAAGATAAAAGTTAAGGAAACAGCATCAAAATGAACTATGCTAATTATATTATTTTTAGGTCAGCTCTCCTTATTTTGGCCAGAATTCTTTGTCTTCAAGATAGAAGGTAAAAACTGGCTCCTATGGCTGCCAGATAACTTTATCCTTGTATAGTCAAGATGATCATGTCTGTTTTTTTATGAATAAAAGTTTTTGAAAAATATTAATCTAGTTCAATCCCTCTTTCCTTTCCTCTCCTTTCCCTTTCCCTCCTCTTCTCATGTTTAACATTATTTTTTCAATTTGTTTGCCTGTGTGTGTGTGTGTGTGTGTGTGTCCATGCATGTGTGTCAGTATTGGGGCTTGAATTGACACATGATAGACACATGATGTATAAGCCACACTTCCAGTTCCCACTTATTTTTAAGTTAGGGTTTGCTTATTATTCTACAAGGAAGGCCATCTCTAACATCATCTTTGACTTATTTTGCAAACTTAAAATTTAGCATTGGTAAGTAGATTTATAAAGTTGTACAACACGTTAGTATGTGAGTCTAATGCATTCCTGAGCAATATCACTCTTTCATGTTTCTGGTATACTTTTAGTTAAAGGTTAACATTAGACACCTCCCTTCTACATATCATAGTTTAACTAATACACTTGTGCATATGTAGATACGACCCTGTATATGTTTACATATATTTATAATTTAGATCTAACTTCCACAAATGAGAGAAAATACATATCCTTTGTCTTTCTGAACATGAGTTACTTCAGCTAGAGTAATATTTTTCCAGGCTTAGTTTTCAATATTTCTGTCTTAAAAAGAGCTTATGTACTTCTCAAATCTTTCTCCACAATTACTTTATTTTCATATTCTTGAAAATGGAATATATATCTCCTATAGTTGCAATTGAGCATAGACATAAAAGATAGAAGGAGGGTGATGATCAGGTGAGGGGTGCAGCTGGCAATAGGGAGTTCATTGCAAAGTAAATAGTTGATGGAGATCAAGATAGATAGATAGATAGATAGATAGATAGATAAGATAGATAAGACAGATAGACAGCATGATACACTCAGTGAATGAAACTTACTAAACAATTAAAATTTTGTTAAAATTAAAGTGAAAACAACACAACAGAGGAAAAGGATTCAGGAAACATGCAGGACTTGGTGGATGTCTATGACCTTGGTTGTGGTGCAATTTGGTGAGTGTGTTGTGTCCTCACACTTGTGATTTTATGCATCTTATCTGTGTAGACCATTTATCTCTATAGTTGTTTTACCAGATAGATGCAGCTGAATTTCAATATCAACTTTATATTCTATAAAGTTGTGAAATCGTTTTTAATTCCTAGAGAATCTTACATGTGAACCAAAACTTTTAATTTCTTTTACTTTTATCTGTATGCTAACTGAATCATGAGTGTTGATCTGATATCATCTTCCTTTTCAAAATACAAATCTGTGACAGGAATAAGATGGTAAAAATTTCAAATAAAGTTACCTTCCCTAAGCATGATGTTTATGGAAAATGGTCTTCCACAAGGTCTTTGAAGAGTAGGTGAGGCTGAAATCTGTCACTTGCTTTGCATCCTAAGATATGAATCTCAGAAAAGGTTGGATAAAAATGTACTTATTACCTTACTTATGTAACTGTAACCCCTCTGCACATCACTTTGACAAAAAAAAAAGAAAACGTTCAGAATAGGATTTGATGTGCCTGCTTATAATGTAGATATTTACTATTTCACAAGTCACCTCATGAGACAAAATAACCCTTTATCTGGAAGAAAGCCTTAATGGGAATTTGGAAGCCTGGAGAAAGCTATACAAATTGGTTACATAGGTCTACAGGTAGACTCATTGCAACAATGAGATGTACAAGATGTGATGTCTAAAAAACGAACTTTACAACTTTGGCGCGGGGTGGGGGTTTGGAGGGATATGGATATGGGAAGGGGAAACAAAGGAGGAGGCAACCATGCTTGATAAGAAATGTACTCATTACCTTGCCCAGGTAATTGTAACCCCTCTCTATGGTATTCTCACAATAGAAAAAGAAAATATTGGACAGCAATGTCAGAATATGCATGTTCAAATAAAGACTGAGATGAAAACATGTCTCAGTGTTCATTAGTTATACAAGTGTGCACTCATTTGTTTTGGCTACCATTGATATTTGCTATTGCATAGAATAATGACACAGTTAAAGGACAGTTCTTCTGATCTTCACACTTTCTTAAACATCCGTACATACTAGAGAGATACAATTATGATTAAAATGTGGTTTTTCTCCTCATATCTCCTCATAGAACTCTTGGCACCATCCTTGGTTCCAATGAGAATGTAGGCCTGACCTGAAACATTCTGCTCTTTGTCCTTAACAGTGACTTTTAGCCAATCCCTCACAGTCTAATCCCAGAAAAGTTCAGAAATAAACAGGTGAACTAATTCAAGTAAAGTTATCTGGGTATTTGGATAATGTAAGTTTTATTCCCTTTCATTTGGAGATATTAGAGTTAGCTATTTCTGTTAGCTATTATTTCTACTAGCTCTTCCGCTACTCCATGTCATGTTATGCTACCATGGATAGAAATAGCTTAGTAGATTTGAAATTAAAAAGGTGTGTGTCTGACTATATAAATGATGATTTGCAATGTACTAAGGCTTAGAAGTAAGACCTGAGCCAAAAATGTAATGATTTTAAATGTACTAAAAATGTTGATGTTTATGCCCTGAGTACTTGTGGTGGTTTATGAATTTTTATAAGAACAAATATTTTTATGACAAATGTCACATAAGGTCACTTCTGCAGTTGGAGATAAACAGAAAGCCAAATTTTAAGTTGCTAAAACCTGGAAATTATATGATGTAATGTCTGTATAATCATGATGAAAGTTGTTATTAATTGACTACTGTCAAGGTCAATTCCAACCTGAATGGTTTAGGATACCATACTTCATGTTAAACTTAATATGCATCTTTTAAAAAGATAAGTCTGTTTTTCAGTGAGTTTGAAGTCTTCTCCCAAAGCATGTATTTCCAATTGACATCTTTTCATTGTGAACAAGAATAAAGTGAAATGCCTGACACAGCCAGATGAAAACTATCACTGCTATACCTGACAGGTAAGAAATTCAAATTGACAATAGTCTCTTAAAGGAGTCAAGACAAAGTGGACTTTGAACTAATAGTGTAACCAACAAACATTGGTGTGGCTCAGGGTACGGTGGCAAAAGTTTTCTTTTTAGCACAGTCATCTCTTGTCTTACACATCAACTTAGGAAAATGAAGTCTTTCTTCTTAAAGAACTTTAGGTATTCAAAATTTTAAAAGGAGATACAATAGACTGAAAATCTGTAGAGAACTAGATAATTGATTATTTTACTCATAACTTGTTAAAATTAGAAAATCAATCTGATACTCTATTCCTCAATGTGAATAAAGAATAAAAGTGATAAACTACTATACATGATTTTGGCTTTTTTCTGTATTTAACAATGAAATTGATTCTTGTCTCGAAGAGAATAGAAATAATTTATCCCCACTTGTGTTCCTCAGCTCTCTGTTGATGTGACAAAAGTACCTGAGAACACTTGCAAGGAGGAATGTACATTTACACCCAGATTTCAGATGCTTGTGCCCATTGTTGCTTCTGTTGAGGACCAGTGGTAAGGTAGAATATCATGGTGAGGAGCACAGTTTGGAGCAAAGATGGTCATGTCAGGCAAAGAAGAGAGAGACAGAGATAGAGACAGAGAATCAGAGAGAAAGAGAGCACGAAAGTCCCATTCAATGACACACCTCTAGTATCCTACTTTCTTCCTTTAGTTATTATCTCCCAAAAATTCCACCATCTTTTATTAGTGTAACACACTGGTGAGTTAGACTTTAAATGTGGCTTTGGGGAATAATTAAGATGCAAACCATATGAACATTTGTGTTAGCTGCATGATTCTATACTGTGATGTATAATGTAAATGTGAAAAGTTGTTTCTTGGTTCCCAGTTTCAAAGGGTTCAGAGTTCATCACTTGGAACCTCATTTCTGGACCCATACAAGGCCTACAGCAATGTGTAGAGAGCTTATGATTTTCAGAAAAATAAAAGAAGCATACAGGAAAATTGAATTTCTACCTGAGCACAAAGAAAACTCAAGAAAACTCAAGGATGTGCCTCATCTAGACTCTTTTAGAGCAAAGAAGAGAGAGTAATCATTCTTCTACTAACTATATGAGCTCAATTAAATAAAAAATTAGACATGCAAGGATGTTATATGAATAAAAGTAATAACAGCAACGATAACAACAAAAATAGTAAAACATATTATCTTTAATGTGAACTCCTTAACAAATCTGAGAAAAACAAGTGCAGTAATACAACATACAAGATCAAACATCAACCAAGCCAGGTATATTCTAGGAATATAAAAGTTTTTCTTTTGTGTGTTTGGTTTTTGTTTGTTGTTTTTTCTCTTAAAAATCCATAAGTCTAAGAAAATATAGTAACAGGTAAGTGAAAAACAAGGTAACTACTAAAACAGTGCAGGCAAATATTTGATCAATTGAAAAACCCATTTATCATGAAAATGTTTAGAAAGACCAGGATCTCAACTGTGACCTATTAATATTCTGAAACAAAAATCTTTCTACTGTTGAAATTTTTCTTTTTCAATTAGGGACAATCAAAGATGCCCATTATGACAACATCTATTTCATATATTTACTGGAGACATTATCAAACAGCAGTAATAGGAGCTAAACAAGCAGATGAAACAAGGGATGGTTGGTTAAGGAAATAATAAAACTGTCAGAACTGTAGTTATGAATGAATGAGTGACAAGAATTTAAAAGATCAGTTACAGAACACTTTTACAGTTAGCATGTTTGTCATGGTTGTTGTATCTTAAAATCGAAATGGAGAAATAAGTTGTTTGTACCTATTATCAATGGTGTTTATCCTTACATCCTGAACTGAATCTTGGACTTGTTTTTCAATGTTTGTGGATGAAAATGGACTCACCTTGCAATTTTGAGTTATCTACTGCCCTGACTCTCACATTATGGCAAGTAGAAAAAGGAATATTTATTTAGCAACCTAGGGTAAGGAGGCAAGGACATCGTTAGCTAGAGTGAGTCATCTCAAAGAAATTCATGACATATGCTTGCACACACTGACAAGCCAACTTGAAACATACGCTGTGCTTTGATAGACAATTCATGGACATTTTTTGTAGCAAGTGGAAATACACAGCCATCTCCATTGAAGCTATTTTTAATTTATCTGATTAAAATAGAGACCTGGCATATGCCAAACTGTCATCTGATACATTCTTCTGGCAACACAGACTACTTATAACTGAAAACATATTTTATGGCTTATTTCTGTTATAATACTTAATTAATTCTTCAAACATTTGCCTCTCAAAATAGATTTCTTTTTCTGCCAGGTATGTGAATCACCATGTTCAGACCAAATGTATTAGTCCATTCAATTTGAATTAAACTCAAACCTATACAGTAAGATTTCTAAGGTCAGTGTTTGGTCAACATTTAGCAGCTTCTGTGTGGAATGGGAAACAACATCCAAAAGTACTAATTACTTTGGAAGCTGTTCTATAAATTTTGCTTTAGAGAACCTGACTGCAAAATTTCTTTTCCAAATTACTTTTTCCTACTCCTTTATAAGCTTAAATCACCCAGTGTTTTTCCTATGTTCTCTGTAGTGGCTTAAAAGTTCCAGGTCTTATGTTAAGGCCTCTGGTCCAATTTGACTTCATACTAGAACAAAGTGAGAAAAAATATCTATTTGGAATTATTTACATCTTTTACCATTTTTCCAAAACCATTTATTGAAGAAGCTACCTTTTTCTCCAAGGTATGCTTTTGGCACCTGGTGAGTAGACACCTGGTGGTAACTCTGAGGGCTGGGCTTGTTTTCGGCTCTTCAGTTCCTTCTGTGAGGTCATAGACTCAGGAACTAACTTCCTGCATAGAACTCAAAAAAGCCCAGAAACGCAGGACAAAGATGAATACATGGAATGGCATCAAGCTAAAAAGCTTCTGCACAGCAAAGGTATCAGTGACTAAATCACAAACATGGTGGGTAGAAAAGGAGAAAGTCTTTTCAAGTAGAAACCTGCCAAGGAATTAATGATCAGAATATACAAGAAACTCAAAAAATAAGTTCCTCCCTGAAAAAAAAATACAATCACTTGCTTAACCCATAGGCAACTGAAATGAATAGATGACTCTCAAAAGATGGGGGCTAGGGCTCACACCTATAATCCCAGCTACTCAGGAGGCTTGTAAATTTAGGTTCTTACTCCCCACCCACCCGCATCCCTGCCCCCAATCCTCTCCATTGATTACCATCCCAAAGATTTCAACTCATGTCTGAACTTTTCGTCATCTATCAGAAGCCCAGCTCCTAAATGTCTGCTTCATATGCTTGCTTTTGCATTACATTTATCATTTTTTTAACCAGTTGTCAGCATTAAAATACGATTTCCCACAACAGACAACTTATGCAGCAAATGCAAATCCTTTTGAGTTTCATTCGCCATTTCTGGACTTCTCAGGCCTTCCAATTCTGCTTTGTCGGCAGTATTTTAACCTTTTCTATTGGGGACAGGGATTCTGGTGATTCTGTTTTTAAGAATAGAAACCAAAACAAGCGCGTTCAGTCAGACATACTTCCTCAGTTATACAAACGAAGGCACTTATTTCGGCAGCCACAGTCCAGATCAATACGACAGCAATGTCCTGTGACAGGTTACACGAAATAATTGGAACTGGTTGTCCCATTTGGGGAGAACAACACAGGAAAAGGATTTATTTGTGAATACTCTATAGGTTTCCTTAAACTGCAACACTGCAACGTTTAACTTTGGGTTCAACTTTTAGTTTGTGATTACTCACAGGAGAATGGTGGAGGGCACAATTCCGCTTTCACAGGGGTTGGGGTAGGAAGGAGGTGTTGACTAATTGCCCGACAGAACCCACCAGTGGCAAGTGGAAATTGACAATAGGAAAAGAATTATGTTTAAGATCAAATCATGTGAGCCACCAGGGACAGCATTAGTAAATGGAGTGAGATTCTATTGAGAGAATGTAAGGAATTAGAGTGAAGAAGTTTAAGAAGATTGTTCTGGACGTTGACCAACTGAAAGACATTGAATAGGAAGAAATGAAGACAAACGGTAAAAACAGAAGTGATTATTTTTTTCTGTGTGTGCTAGCAATCAAACTCAGGGTGTTGCTTATGCTAGGAAAGCACCCTATCACTAACATATACCCCAGACTCCACTCTTAAATTAGCACGATTCTTCTATAAGATGTATAATTTCCTACTAGACTGCATCAGAATTTCTTCAGCAATGAATCAAATAATTCATATGGATTGGCAAATAATATTTGATAAAATTTCATAAGAGAAAATACTGAGTGAAATTAATACTGAGACTATATTTGACATGCTTGAAAACTAAGACAATGATGAGATGGAGAATAGCTAGAAAGGAAATATACATTAGATAATGACATTAAACAACAAAAATGTTAATGATGTGGGCATCTTGGCTACTTCTGAGTAAATAATTTGCTGATTTGTTTTTGAATGAATGTGAATTGCATTGCTTTCCTCCTCAAAGGAAGATCTCTTAATTTCCATATAGTACAGTGATTTTATTGTTATTAATGGTCCAAATAGAGAGTTTAGTCCATAAAGAGAGTTCATTTGAACTCCCAATTTGCTACCAAGTGAGACAGACAATCTATTTAAAACTGCATTATGATTGAGTGGTTACCATTGAGAAAAATTATTAGGATACTTCAACATACAAAATGAAGAACTCATTAGTTTAAATTTCTGCCAACAGGTCTTGTGAGCTCTTTAAAACTAGTGCTAAGTTGTCATGGTGATAGCAAAAGTTAATAGTGGGTTGGATGAGAATTCTGACCTTGCTCTAGAAAGCAGTTAACAGTTACTCTGCCACAGAATTGAACCTAAATTTTAGAGTTTTATATATACATGTACATACACACATATAGTTTTTAATATTATGAACCTAAAGATGAAGAATCTCTTTGGTCTTTCTGAAAATGGTGACTTGTCTTTTGCTCACCACCTTGAATACTTTGGCACTAATTATTTGAGTATTAGGATTTGTAGTATTTTTTTTGGATGAGGATGGAGTTTTCTCTCAGTCTTTAAAGGACTTACTTATTCTAATGTTTCATCATGTAATAAAATACAAGTTTTAATTCTATTTTCTTCCTTTTAAAATCCTGAAATTTCTATACAAGCACTATAAACATGTTTATGATTGAATAATTATTTTCTTTCTTCTACTTACTCTGATCTTGTCTTATATAAAAATAAAAAAACTCATAAAACAAGAATCAAACTTTAATTTTGTGAGATTAAACTGTAGTATTTGTTTGGAATAATGAAAATTTCTATTAGATTTGGTAAACATCAAAATAATTTTGTAACATTATAAAATTACATCTTCAGAGTGATTTATACAGAATAGTTTGGTCTTGCACTATATTTGTGTGGGCAATAAAATACCAGAGTACCAAGTCGTTATGTGGAAAAACGAACTTTACAACTTTGCTGGGGGGGGGGATTGGTAGGGGGGCGGGGGGGGGGGGAAGATGGGAAGGGATGGGAAGGGGAAACAAAGGACAATGCTTGATAAGAAATGTGCTCATTATCTTACCCATGTAATTGTAATCCCTCTGAACAATTTTTCACAATAAAAAATAAAATACCAGGGTACCAAAATCAAATACAGTGACAATTAGGGAAGGGAAGGGGAACAACAGAATGGTGAGACAAAGGACAAGGAGGAACCAATGCAACAGTGACATTTGCAAGACAATATGTTGGAAATGATCTGTACAACTTGGGGGGAGGGATTGGCAGGGGGAGGGAAAGTAGGAGGAAAATGAGGTAGGGGTAACAAGTT
Organism: Dipodomys ordii; assembly: GCF_000151885.1. Classification (NCBI taxonomy): domain Eukaryota; kingdom Metazoa; phylum Chordata; class Mammalia; order Rodentia; family Heteromyidae; genus Dipodomys; species Dipodomys ordii. The sequence continues at coordinate 2,833,850 of NW_012267264.1, forward strand.
CAACAAGAAATGTACTTATTACCTTACTTATGCAACTGTAAGCCCTCTGTACATCACCTTGACAATAAAGAAAGAAAGAAATATACTCATCCATCACCTTACTTGTATAACTAACTTCCCTGATTTTCATCTTTACAATAAAGATATTTAAAAATATTTGGACAATATAATTCACTTAGAATGCTTGAAAGAGAGAGATTGTTTTTCTAAGAGTAGTAAAGGGAAAAGATCAAAAGGGCTAAAATAAAAACTCAAAGCATTTTCAACAGACTGGAGACATCAGTGTTTACCTATGGAAAACCAGAAAAATACATCCTAATAAAGCAATCTCCAAGTTCTGTTGTTTGGGCTAAGCTGTGGGGCATTGTGCAAAGTTTGTGTACATATAATATGTATTTTTATGGGAAACCTATTACAGACTTTATGATCTTTGACCTATATCACTAGCATAAGGGAAAAGGTTTTACTACAGGGGGAAAAGTTATTTTATTTAATTCTTGGCTTATTGCATTATAAAACTATTTTGTAAACTAGTCATAAAACTTATTGCATTGCAGATCTATAATTTAGGCCGGAAATGAGAATACTGCATATATGTTTATATGTAAAAAATATGGACCTTGTTCCCTTAAGGTATTTTCAGGTCTTATAAATTTCAACAGTGGTCATTCTTTTTTTCTTTTTTTATTGTGAAAATACTGTACAGAGGGGTTACAATCACATGGGCAAAATAATGAGTACATTTCTTATCAAGCATTGTTATTCTTAAAAAATATTGTTGTAATGATAGTTTATCAATTCTCCTTCCCCATTCTGGAGACCTGATGGGATTTTTTGATGATGGTCTCATTGGAGTCCTTGCAAGGAGGTTCATTAGTGCTGGGGCTGAGAACCTCAGTCAACTGTTTATACTTCATTGACCCTGACTTCTTCTCTCCACATGGTCAGGCAGGTCTCATTAATGGACATTTCCTGTTTTCTATCCATTTTCACCTCTTGTAATTTTCCGACACCAGAAAATGGATTTTCTCTTATATTTCCCTCTAAGAATAACCAGAATGACATTTTACTCCTCTGAAAACTGGAGTTAGCAGAGCTATCCATAGTTAAGAAAATAGGCCATACATAAAACAGTTTAATCAACTTAGATTCACTTCAGGTTGAACTCAGGATGCCATGAAACCTTCTTGAGCAAAAACTAGTGATTATGTCTCTCTTTTGACTTATTGTTGTATAACCCATATAACTACATCCTTGCTTATATAGTATTGTTTTAGAAGTGTTTCTTAGTACTTCATTGACATAGATACCAAAGTTATTTAACAAAATGTGTTTTAAAACTCACTCAACGATAAAAAGAGGGATCATTACCATTGATGGCACCTATTAAAATTTCATGTCCCAGACTGAAAGGGAGCCATTATACTTTAATGATGATCTATGGTTTTGAAACATATACAATATACATTCTTCCCAAATTGTGCTTTAAATGTGCCTCAGAAAAAAAAACAACGAATGCAGAATAAACACTTTCACATTTCTGACTATCATGGTGGTCTTAAATCTTTATGTACAAAAGTGTATGCAGGGTTGGGAATGTGGCAGTGGTAGATTGCTTGCCTAGCATTCATGAAGCCCTGGATAAAACAGAAAAACCTGGAAGTGATGCTGTGGATCAAATGGTAGAGTGCAAGACTTGAGCAAAAGCAGCTGAGACAGTGCCCAGGCCCCGAGTTCAAGCCCCAGGACTAGCAAAAAGAAAAAAGGAGAAAAATGAGGGAAGGAGTAACAAATTTGACAAGAAATGTACTTACCACCTTACTTATGTAACTCTAACCCCTCTGTGCATCACTTTGACAATAAAAAAGTGTATACAATTTTAGAATGTATGAAACTATCAAAATAAAAAGTTACAACTTTGGCGGGGGTAGGTGAGTACAAGGGGGTACGCAGGTGGGAGGGGGGTAGATGGGAAGAGATGGGAAGGGGAAACAAAGGAGGAGGCAATAATGTTTGATAAGAAATGTACTCATTACCTTTCCCATATAATTGCAACCTCTCCATATGGTATTTTCACAATAGAAAAAAGTTACCTATAATAATATAATCCATAAGGACTCCTGTTAAAATATTGATATCAATTTTTAAAGATAGGTAGAAGTTAAAGCAAATAATAATTTCTATGAAATTATTTGTATTATTTTTATTTTGTAAAATTATACTATATAAACATACTATGATAAATTGAATGACTTCTTGGCATTATTTAGTTTGATTCTATATCATATTGGTTGGGATATGGTTGTTCAATTTTTTGTCATATTTATGTCTGTGTAATATAATTAAATTACTTGATAAAAGAAGTACATTTTGGTATATATATATATATATATATATATATATATATATGTAAGTGTGTGTGTGTGTGTGCCCCAAAAATCATCCAGAAAGTATTCTAATATATACTTTCTATTGAAATGTATTATTAAATATATCTCATAATTTGATACTGCTTTTTGTTGATTAGGATAGTTTAAAATCCAATCACATATTATCATTTCAATATGAATTCAACCTAAAAATTGAGCTTCTAAAAGTCTTGTCTTCATACTAACTCTTTATATCCAGTTTGTATTGTATATATTTACCATATCTCAGTTCAGACACTGAATTTCCATTCAAAACACTTGATTTATCCTAGCTGTCACTAAATTCATCGTTCAAAATGTTAAAACATACTTAAATGTTTCTTAGTAATCAAATCAAGTATCAACTTTCAAATTTAAATTAAATATTCACAATTTCAGTCCCATTTCAAACACTCAATAGCTATACCCATTCAGTGCCCACAGAACTTCCTAGCACAGGTATAAAGTCTTTATTATGATCAAATCCTTACATAATTGGAGTAATCTCAAAACTCAGTGACCTCATTTCTTATCATTTTCTTGCTCTGAGGTTGTACCTTACCATTCTCACTTCCTTTTCTTTCTGCAACCTAGAAAGGGCTTGTATGCACACCTTGGTGTTAGCTCTTCTGTCTACCCAAACTGCTCTTTCCTCAAGTATCCTCTTGGGGTGCTACTGATATCTTATTTCTTTGTAGATATTTATATCTGAACTAAGAGTTAAGATAATCAGTTATCACTGATTATCAACCCTATCACTGATTTGTTGCATGCAACACCCTTTTCACTTCTTTGTCTTATTCTGCGTTATTATTTCCTGCCTTAGTTTTCCTTAAAATACTGATTTCTTCTGTCTCCCTCACTATTTAGTCGGAGATGTATGTCCTCTGCTATACTCCTAATACCTGTCACATAGAGGACTCTCAAATATTTGCTTGACATAGTCATTACCAATTCTTAATTATTAAGTCAGGTGTATATGTACACATACATCCGTGCTGCTGCTCATCTCTTCCACCTTCTTATATATTTTTTCCTTAGGATTATTCATCTATGCATCACTTTTCCTTGTCTTGATTCGTCCATTGTATTTCACTGACTCTCCACAAAGCTCTCATTTTCACTGATGGGTCAGTAGGTGAGAAATATTTCCACTTTAAATACCAGTGCATGTCAGTCGTATACATTGACATAAACACCCCTGAGAATTAAAAACTGCTGGCAAGAAGTATTTAAGACAGATATTAAACAATAGCTTGTGCCACAATAAGTTGCACCACATTAAGGAAGATAAGTGATTTAAACAATTATCTGTTGTTTTTTCTGTTAGACAAAAAAATCAATTATTCTCAAAATAGAGCTTATCTAAGATTCTGTAATAAGTGATAATTACCTTCTCATGCATATATGTATTTAAAAAATGTTTGCATAATGAACATGGTGCTGAAGAGATCATACACTCAGAAAATTATATGAATAACATTAACAGAAATCAAATCATCAATAGTTACATATCAGTGATTACCAATCTAAAACATAAATCACATTTATAAATATTTATTATAAATACCAATGGTTTTGTGGAGGACAAATTTTTAATAATAATAAGGTACCCATAATTACAGTGATCACAATAATTGTTTTAGGAAATTCTCTGTTTTAGTTTACCACCTCTAATTCTCTTCCTGATACATTTCTCTGCAGACACACAATGAAGAAAAGAATAAATACTAATTTTAATGAGTGAAGCCAATTTTACAGATACTTATCATCCTATAGTAAATTTGCATAATCCTGTCATGTTCCAAAATTTCTGTCCTCAGAGGCAACTTTCCTATTTCCCTTTGCTTAGCAGTACCTGCAGCGAAACCTCCAAAATCTTAGCAGAGTAATACCTTCCTATGTCTACCACTGCCTTTGTTATTACAGCGTAGGTTGTCCTAATGCTTTCTAATTAAATCGCTATTTGAAGACTCTCAAGGGAGTCAGGTTGTAAAGCTACCCATTTGTAGGGAAATTGAGCACATGGAATGTGTAATGTTGGACTTGGTATCCCTGGAATAACTTGCTATTGGAATGCAGGACAGCGAAAACCCATTTAAACATAGCTTAGGAATAATCAGATCAAATAGAAAGCTAGAATTGCAAAGGGAGTTATGGCCCCTGACATTACTAGTCAATTTCTTGCTCACTTTTCTGAGTCTCTTGGCTGGGAAAGTTTCCAGTGTTCATTCAAGACCTCAGGAAGTGTCCATTTCTTCAGGGACAAACTTCTCCCAATTTCCCAGGCAGATAGTTGTCTCTTATTCCAGCCTGCCATAGCTTTTAGCTCATAAATGTATTTACAGTAGTTTATAAAGAAATAAACAGCTTATAACTAACAACTACAATCCTGGGAAATATCCCTGACTTGTTTTTTTTTTTTACCTAATCAGACAGCAAATACTGACCACTTTATCCTCAGTATGTGTGGTAGGTAGCATAAGTTTTTGTTAAGAATGACTGTTATTATTTTACTTTTTGCAAAGTCAGTAATTGTGAGTTTCAGGTTCTTCTTGAGTAAATTGTGGATATAGAAGTAGTGATGGGATTAGAGAAGCAGTATTCAGGTGGAAGATCACCAGCAATGAGCAAAAACATGAAATACCAAGTTCAGGTCCTGGTCTTAGACAAAAACAAATTGATTGCTTACAAACATTCTGAGGATTAAGTAGATACAGTCACACTGAAGAGGACCTGCCAGGAAGTAAGCATTCAACCATTTCAACAATATAATTACTAGGTGTTACAATTATTTACCTCCATTTTTAAAGTTACCAATAAAGGTGAAATTTTATTTACTTTTTTTCTGTGTTTTTTATTACATTTTTACTAACAACGTGGGTTATATTTTAAGTGTTCTTAAGTGATTTATGTTTTCATAGATGTGATTTTCCTGTTGGTATTTTTGGCTAATTGTCTAATTAATTGCTACTTTCTAAATGATGTGTTTGATGAGACTTCACTCTTTAAAAGTATCGTCACAAAAGGGCTTTGTTTATACTTCTATAATATTTAACCTTCTATGTAGATATGAGTGTTGTCAGTATAAAATGTAAAGATGATGACATTTTCTCATTTTATCTCTGTGTTCTTTCTTTGGTGACTGGAGAATCTTCCCGCAAAGAGTCAGTAATGCCAATAGAATTTCTCCCTCCTTTTGATTTTTCTCACATGGCTGGTTGTTGTGTAAGTCGCTCTTCCTGGCTCCTATGGGAGCAGACCTTAGCAGAGAGAGATGTCAATGGGGCAAGCCCTGCTGTTCCGCTCCCTTGCCAGAGACCACCTAGCCCGCTGCTCCCCCCCACTGGCTGCCTCACCACCACCTTCTCCACACCAGCTCCCTGCAATGGCTCCACCCACAGGTGTCATTTATCAAATACCAGGGGTCACAGGGCATGAAATCAATATACATTTATCCTCATTTTATATTTCACAAAGAGACCAGATTTTATCCTCCAAATAGGTTGTCTATGACAACATGAATAAGAGTCACAAAAGGAAGGGAAAAAACCCACAAAAGTTAAAAAAAACTCTCTTCTGAAATCTTTTGCTTTCTGTATAGTCCAAATCGACAATTTCACAAATAACTGTAGTAATACATGCACATAATATAATATTTATATATTATATAGTAATACATATACATATAGCTACATACACATATATTGTATGTATAGATGCATATATATGCACATATATTTCTAATTTTAAATAAAATATCATTATATTCACATTGATATGTATTGTGGAAAGCAGAATAATATCTCCAAAGATGGCCATAGATCTTCCAAGACCCCTGGGATCTCTGCATAGATTAACTTCCATGGAAAAATAGATATCACCGATGTGACATCTCTTGATCATCACTTAATACCAGAAGGATAGTGAACCTTAAAGTTGATGGATGACCTGTTGTGCAGTGAAAAGTCTTGCATAAGATCTAGCTGTCACCCCTATAATTTGACACACAGATCAAGTCTTGCAAAGTTGAACTGACCATTTCATGAAAATGAACATTGTGCATTGCAACTGATGTTGTAGATAGAAGTTGTTTGAATTTACCTATTAGGTGTGAAAATCCTGTTATACTTCTCCTTTGCTAACGAGGTATGCCTTGAACATTAACTTTAGTTACTTAATAGCAGATAAAAGGAATCCTAATTTGAATTTACATATTCACAAATTTGAAAGCTGCTTTTATGTCTAAGTCTGTGAATATTATTTCTTCTTTTCCTTTGTTTCCTTTTTCAGTCCTTCCTTCTTCCTTCCCATCCATAGTTTGATTATGTTTTGTTTCAGTTGAGTCGGTGACAATTTTCTTACTGACCTATCAATGCTTACTATCTCTAAGATAATTTCTCACATGATTTTGCTGTCAGAACTCTATTAATAAAGTTTTGACAAAAATAAGGAAAACAGTGTGTATGTGTGCATATGCGTGTGTATGTGTATGTGTATGTTTGTTCACATGTATATTCAAATTATACAATATTTTGCTTTACATTTGGTTTCAGTGTTTCATTTTGTATTTAAAATACCTCTATTTCTTTTTATATTTTGTGAATTACTCTTTTTATGATTTCAAGTAGTATGTCTTTGATCCTGTAGTAGTCAGCTTCCCAGTACTATAATATATACCTGAAGTAATTATGGTTTTATGGAGAAAGGTTTCCTCTGGGTCTCATTTTAGAGATCTCAGGTCAGGATTGGTTGCCCATTTCTTTTAGCTGTATGCCAGTGAGGCAGGGTACTGTATTGTATTTTCCAATTCCTTTTTCTTCTGCTGAATATTACTATATACATATATGTTATGTATATGTGTGTGTATTTTTTTACGAGAAGGCTACTTAATTGTTCTAATGCCATTTACTCAATGCTCCATTCGACTTTCAATGGGCTTTAAAAACAATTTCCATTAATACCACTTTTTAACTATTCAACAATGGGGATATATTGCATATATCTAAAATGTTTAGCTTCAATTTACGTTAATTTTATTAATATTTATTACATTCTTATAAAAGACTAATATATATTCTGTACTTTTATTTCAGATAGATAGATGAATGGTAGCTGGCCTAATATGCAATAGAGCACACCACTGAGTATGCAGCCCCCAGCTTGCACTCTGACAGACACCCTGTTCTATGCACCATTCTCTTGAGAACCATTCTTTTCCCTGGGGTCCAGCCATGGCTGATTGTACAGGCAATCATTGTGTACCACCATCTCAGACAAAGTGTTGAAAATGTAGTTTTCTTGACCTACTCATGAAGAGCAATGCCTTCCCAGGGCAGGCCATATCTAAGTTTGCCAATTTCCTTGTTTATGTGTTTGTATATGTGTCTTAGCTTTATTGTAGCTAATAAACTTTCTACCCACTGATTATAATATCGAGAAATTATAGTGAAGAAAGCTGTCTGATATTGATGTTTGCAGGAAAATGGTGCTGAATAGAAAATTGTTAACGGACAGGGGGAAAAGAATGAGGTAAGAAAATGTCCTGGGTGGCTTCCAATCTACAGTGTCAGTAGTGATCAACCAGCTTCTTTCTCTGTCCAAAACCTTTTTTTTTTTGTGATCCGTATTAGTACCTTATTTGTAGTTTGCATCATCCTTTTTCTTGTTAGCATGGAATGTTTTTCAATCAGTGCTGGGGATTGAATCCAGGACTTAGCTCATGTCAGGCAAGTGCTTCCCCACTGAGCTACCTCCCACTTTATGTTGGTTTAATCTTAATTGACTTGGATGCCTAACATTTGTGAAATGATGCCTAGAACAAGAACAGTGCTTTGAAAAATAAGTAGCTTACTCATAATAGTTGATAGTTAAAATAATGTTTTTTTTCTATTTCTTGAATGGGTTTGACAATTCAGCCAAAGAAACTTGATGAACCCTCCTAAAGGCACCCCAGGAATTAGAACACAAAATCTTACTTCCATAGCATTGAGAAACCAAAGGATTTGTCTCTCACCCCACACAGAAGTGAACATTATTTGATTCCTTTCTGTAAAGTTTCCAGACTCTAGAAATGGACAGAAAAACTTCCTGAAACAATCAAACAAGGATTTTTTAAAAGCAGAATGCATTATTGGCAATTCAAAAAGTTGTACTTTATTATTTTTCAAATCTATTCTTTCTAGATGAGCTCTGTGTGAAGAAAATGAAGCTGACTAATCAAGTTGGTGTTATGGCGCCTTGGACAATGATGATACTTAGTAAAACTTTGCTTTATAAATGAACACATGTTTTTGTTTTTCCCCTCTGGGGAAAACTACCTGATGCTACCCCATGTCCTGTGCTTAAATAATTATTCAAACCATTCCATTGCAGTGAGTAGTGCTTATCTGTGATGATTCAGTCCCTTGTGACTCTGAGGAATGATTCAGTGATGTCTTGGGCTGATGTCTTCTCTTTATTGTTCTTCTTCAATTGGAAAACTTGTTTCCAGGAAGAAAGCACCAGAGTAGTCAAGAGAAGCAAAATCTCCCAACCCCAAATATTACCACTGAAACACAATCATCATTTTTTGAGCTAAGAACACTGAAAAACACATTCCCCTCAAATACAGAAGATATAATTTCCATGTGGAAAATGCCTTTCAAAAGAAATCCAAATATTTGGCTCCAAGACTAAAATTAAAAAAAAAAAGGAAGTTGTGAACTTTTAGCAGACCTTGTTAGAATTTCAGCTCTCCTTTTTTATCCTGTTCAGGTCATTTACTGACATCTCTTTTAAAACTCTACCAGGGCTTCCATGTTGTGTACAATTTGTATAAATTTGTTTGCTTTTGCCTATCAATCTGTCTTACAACAATTTCATTTTCAGGTACAGCCCCAAACCTGGAGAGGGTAGAGGTAGTTTTGTGTCCCTTACAATAGCATTCTCTTGACTTCTATAGTGGTATCAAAAAACCCTGACATACATTCCCCTCAAAAGTAGAGTAAAAATGACTTTTCTAATCTTTCTTGGGTCTCTTTCCCCCCATCCACACCGTTGGGCCTGTTGGATTCCTTAGTGGAGAAAGTAATCTTTTGATCTTGTACTTTCCCAAGTGGTAAAAGAAATGTGTTCTTTAATTTAGACTCAAGTACCAAGTAATAAGATAAGTGGAATGCCAGGATAATGTCCTGTCCCACAACCTGTGAGAATATTCATGCACTGGAGAGTTGTGTTTAGCATTATGTGTACATAGGGATGTTGGAGGGATACAACTTAGGCTCCTCCCCTAGATCTGAATCTTTTAGATCAGCAGTTAGCTGTTTTTAAGGTTAACTGTCTTAGTCCTAAAGAAATCAATGACACTGTTTCAGTTAGGCATTGTGAGCACTGCTCACAGGATGCAATGTAAGTGCTTGGTTAAGTCTTACACTCTTGAGCAGGTCCATCATCCTCACTGGGCATTGCGGACCCCTTCCATCATTAGCTTGGCACATCAACAACTTCCCTACCCACAGGCAAGTCCCTTAATTTTCATGCCTTTTACGAACTGCAGCATATACTATTTGTGCATAATTTTTCTGGAAGTTTAAATGATGTATTTACAGAGTCTAGCATGGGCGTTTAATAAATTATATTATTATTATGAAGCTAAGCAAGGTGACTGACTGTGGTCCCAGAAAGTAGAAGAAAAATGCATCTATTCATTATGATAGTGAACACAAATAAACATCTGTTAGAGGAAGGTAGAGCTGATGCTACTTTGAAATATTTTGTTCTGGTAAAGCTCATTTGGTCAAAAGACGGTCTTAGAATGAAATCCAATAAAATATAGGCTAAGTTCATGGAAAGAGCTATCACATAACCCAATGAAATTCAATTTAATTCTTTTCCTAAGCTTATAAATAAGTGCTGAAGTTGCCTTTCTCCATTTAAAGTGCTTTCAGCCAAGACAAACAGCTCAAATCCTTTTATTTTCCCTTAGTTGCCCTTAAATGAACACCTTAGTTATTTCTGACATCTTTAATCCAACCTGGAGTCCTCCGTACTTCTAAAGCAGCTATTTATTTTCCCAGAGTCTAATAGTTCCTGTCTTTCTAAAAGATGAATTTAAAAGTCCCATTCTAGATTTCTTCCTCCTGGTTGGTTCTAGTTGGGGACTTTACTACAAAACCCATGGTGTCAGCCAGGTGCAGGGGGCTCACACCTCCAACCCTAGTTGCTCAAGAGGTCAAGATCCAAGGATCGAGGCTGAAAGTCAGAATGAGTAAATAAATGCAAGAGCCTCTTATCTCTAACCTAGAAGTGGAGGCATGGCTCAAATGGAAAATCACTGGCCTTGAGGGAAAAAAAATATAACAAGCAAGAGTATGAGGACCTGAGTTCAATCCCTAGTAATAGTACAGAATGAAACAGCAACAATAAAATAATGGTGCTATAACTAAGGGACTTAAGCCCTTCATTTATGGAAAGAATATGAAGATGGAAAGAAAACTTGCTTCATTATTTCCCAAGGATAAACAGGCATAGCTCATACATTTGGGGAATGTCACAGAAATTTTGACCTCACAGCACAACAGAGGAACTATTGAAGTATTGAAGACAGTGCATGGAAGAACTCAAACCGAGTATCACTTTGAGTTCTAATTCACAGGAGTCTGTGTTCCCTACCCCATTATTGCATCTCACAGTAGAATGAGGTGGGTCAGCAAAAGCTTGCACAGATGATTCCTGTGTCCCAGAGCGATTCTTTGAACACATGCCTTAGGCCAAATATTCTCTTCCTTTGTGAAGACTCATAACATATTTAGTATTGTACTACACAAGTTCATTGTTAAGTAATTCATTAAAGAGATAGGAGTAGCATTCATACACTTGATTATAAATATGTGCTCTAAGTGACACTAGAGAGCAAACATATTCCTGTGAATTAGTGGGAAATTATAGCAATGAAGTTATCTTGTAATTTAAATGCTCTATGAACAACATAGTTCATGTTCCAGGGAAAAAACACAGTGAGGATAGAGCTCTTCAATTTTTTTTGAAACAAGATTTCAATGATTTTTCGTTAATTGAAAGCTTAATATATACCACTTTAACAGCTCTAATTTTATTATGTGGAGGTATGTACTCAAGCATATACAACCATGTATATCACATTCAATAGTGTGAGTTCATACAACACCAACCAAATGTTACTTTAAAAAAGATTCCTCACACTCAAAGTTAAGTATTTTGTTAAATGAACTTTACTTTAATGTTAACCTAAATCATATTCTTACCTTAAGCCTCCAAATTACATGTTATCTAATAGAACACAATTTTTAACCTGTTCACATTTGTCTTTTCTTTAAAAAAGGCTTTAAAATTTCAAAATAATGCATTGCATGAACATGCTAAATTTGTTCAATCCTTTGATAAGATATTTGATTTTCTACAATGAATTAGGAATTTTCCTAGATGGCAGAAATCTAATACTGGTAGAAACATTAAAAAAAAACTCTTACTCTTATGAAACTTAAATGATAGTATAGCCTTGGATGTGAAGGTTATCACATGTAAAGAGGAAAATAAAACCACAAAATGAAATGAAGACAGTAAGAAGCTTACCACATGGTGGTAAGGGATGAATTAGCAATATTAGATGGAATGGTCAGGGAAGGCTGAGGAAGGTGACATTTCAAGAAGCACTTGAAGGAGTGAAGAGATGGGCTAGGAGAATACCTTGGGAGATTGCTTGTTGCAGATTTTGTACAAGATGGCACAAAAGGCCTCAGGAAAGAGTTTTAAAAATGGCACATACAGAAGTCATTGCACTTAAGTGGAAATCCTAGAGGAATAATGAGAGGATTTGGGGGACGAGCCTAAGAGGCTACTGGAGGGCTGGTGGTGGAGAGAGGTCATCGTGCACAGACCTGTCCAGCCTTGTGAAAACTCCAGCTTTTACTATGAGTGAACTGTCGAGGAAGGTTACCACTTATGTTTTCCATGGGCTCTGGCTCCTTGAGTGAGAACAGGGAGAAGAGGGAAGAGAAGTTGATTTGGAGGCTTGTATAAAATTACTATGACAGTGCCCTTTAAAAATATGCCTTGCAGTGCTGAAATAGTTAAAGTAAAATGCATTTGTTTACCTATTTTACAATTCTTCTTTCCTGAAAGGATTTCCTTCTAGACTTCTCATTCTTTCTTCTCCAGAACATGTCTCTATGATATTCCATTTCTCACGTTATGAAGATTTAAGCCTTGTCCAAACATTTCCTGTCTCAGGAGAGGAGGATTTTGATCTCTTAGCCAATGATTTTCCTTCCAGGGATTACTATACACCAACGATGAGAGATCTTTTGTTTTGAAAGAGTTTGCTTCCCCCCACCCCTCTATAGACACCTTCAGTCTTCCATGTGCAGATCATGTGTTTGGATATACATTTTCTGGTGGAAGGTGTAATGAAGAAAGGAACTTTCACAATTCAGAAACAGACTTGAGACCAAGGGAATAGAATTGAAAACCCAGAAATGAACCTACAGACCTATAGCCATCTAACCTTTGATAAGGGAGCTAAAAAAAATAGAATGGAAGAAAGACAGCCTCTTCAGTAAATGGTGCTGGCAAAATTGGCTAACTACTTGCAGAAAACTAAAGCTAGATCCTTATGTATCACCCTGCACTAGAATCAACTCCAAATGGATCAAAGACCTCGGAGTCAAAGTAGACACTCTGAAAACATTACAGGATTGAATAGGAGAAACCCTAGGTCTCTTTGGTACAGGCTTAAATGTTCTTAAAAGAGACTCAGAAACACACCAAATCAAAGACAGGTTGGACAAATGGGATTGCATGAAATTGCAGAGCTTCTGTATGGCAAAGGACATAGCTAGCAAGATCAATAGAAAGCC
>NW_012267264.1:2847602-2852981 GCF_000151885.1 Dipodomys ordii
TCAAGAAAATGTGGTATATATACACAATGGAATTCTATGCCTCCATCAGAAAGAATGACATTGCCCCATTTGTTAGGAAATGGAAAGACTTGGAAAAATTATATTAAGGGAAATAAGCCAGGCCCAAAGAAACATAGGTCTCATGGTTTCTCTTATTTGCAATAACTAGTATATGTTTGAGACAAGCAGAAATAGTGGAGGGGGGGGGAAGGGGAGATAGATGAGAAAGGATGGTAAGTGGAAACAAAGGACAAGGCAACAATGATAAGAAATGCACTCATTTCCTTGCTGATGTAATTGTAACCCCTCTGTAGGATATTTTCACAATAAAAAAAAGAAACAGGCTTGAATACTTCTGACTTCATTTCTGAACTTTACTAATGTTCTTCATACTTTTGACTGTTATTCTAACAGAATAAATCATAAACCTACAATATTTTTTCATAAGTTGAGGGAATGTGAAAAATTCATTACTTTTTATGTCTTTATATGGATTAATTGGGGAGAGGGGCTCTGCAGGGTGAATTTTATGTTGATATCAATGTAGAGGCTTCAGATTCTAATGATCTCTACTGAGTCAGTTATTATCATTCAACTCCCTTTCTCTCTTTGTGACTTCATATATTTTCTACTCTCTTTCCTTGTTAAATTTAAACATGGATTTCTGAACACAAGTAGACCATATATGACAAGTAAATTCAGACAATATGTTGATTAATTTTGGGTGCAACTCTATCATCCTAATCATTTCTTATTGAGGCTTATTCCAGCTTGTTTTGTCAGAAATAAAAACTGAATTTCAAGTTACAGGCTAATGAGCATTTGAAAATCCAGTACTTTGTAATATTATACCCATCAAAAATATAGTCATGTTATTATTCACTAATAAATTGCATTTTCATTTAAAAAAATCAGCTTTACAGGACATTTGGTCTAGAGTTCAATTTGTTTGTAGATTTTCTTCTCACCAAATCAAGTCTATGGGTTTTTTTTTTTTAAAAAAACAACAATTTGATTTCTAAAGAAACTATAATACCTGGTAATAAATTAGCATATGATTTCTAATAAAATTAGTTTTATTGCTGGTAGATCAAACTTGTCTTCTCATCTTTTTATTATATTGCTGAATATGCATAGATTTTTTTAAATGCAGTACAAATGTTCCATAAACAGCAGACCTTAGAAAAGCCAGGTAAAATTCCTGGGATAACTGAGGAAACATACAGGGCAGTGTGAGCTGAGCATAAAAGAGAGAAGAAAATAGCAGAGAACCAGGGAAACTGATGATGTTTAAGAATCTCTGAAATGGTGGATCTGGGAATCTGAAGAGTATATCCTAGTATATGAAAAAGCACAATTTGATGGAGGTGGCATCAGGAAATTTCCAATAGTTACATTGGAATTTGAAACAGAATTCATTCAAGTCAGGAGTATTTGGGGAAAGTAGGCTAACAAGGGAGAAATAACTTTAAAAATCCCAAATTCCAGGACTCAAACATAGTAGCAGATGCTGCTGGCATCCTGCCCATCTGTGCTGCCCTGTTCCCTGAGAGCATGCCAGCTGATGGCACCTGCAATTGTTTGCTGGAAGAATTTCTTTCATCTTTGAGGCCTACTTTGCAGGTGTGCAGTAGGCAAAAAGGCTGTGAGAGTGACTATTACCTTCTGAGTTTATCTATCTTTTCACTTTGCTTTCTGAATCTTGTGTGCAAGTTCTTCTTCCTCTTTTTTCATTTAAAGAACAATCTTGAAGAGCATGATCTATACTGGCTTCTAGAATTCTTAGATATCAGTCCTCTATTGTCATACCCAGAATAAGATGGCAGAACTCATGATGGTAGAGTGGCAGGCTACAGTATCACAAGAAGTGAGAATTTCTCTCAAGCTAAGCTGTGTTAGAAGGTAGACATTGGAAATGTATCATTTCCATAATATCTCTTACAGACCAAAGGCAAGAGTAGAGTTTCATAGTTATCTGGTTATGGTTAAATGTCATTGAAACACTGAAGGAAAAAAAAGATGTTCAGATGAGTCAATTGCCAACTTGAAGTGCAGGGTCAAAGCCAGAAAGCATGGTGAACAGCATTTAAAGTAGTCTTTTAAATAGAGGGAAGAATGAAAAAAATACAACAACCCTTAGATCAGGTAAGATTGTGAAATTATTAGATTTCAAAACAAGCCATTTTTAATTAATAGTCTGTGCTAAGATCAGTTCTCACCCCTAGAATGGAATAGTGGACAAAATAGTCTGAGTAGACTTATTTCTTACACACCAAAGATCTCTCACTAAATTTTCTACAGAAGCATGTTCATCTTTGAACCTCTAGTCTAATAAAACAATGGCCACAACAACAACAACAAAAATCCTAAAGTCATGCCAAAAGAAAGCACAGATTCTCCCAAGAAAATCTCTATGAAGATAGTGTGTGTTTGTCTTTCTCCTAACCTTGGTTTCTAGAAACATGTTGTAGATACTGCTTCTCTCAAACATGTTTTATATTTACTACATCTTGCCTGATCACACACAATACTCAAATTGGTATCTCACTGTTCAGAGACTGAGCCAATATTCTAGGAGGATGAAAGTTTCTGAGGGTCAGGATATGTGCTATGAGCAATGGAGTTGAATCCCCTCTCTAATAATAAAATAGTTATTTTAGTCCAAGACAGCATGATGTTAGATCATACTCATTCACCAAACATACCATGACCCCTGGGATAGGGATGCTAGCAGCAGCCCTGGGGGCACAGAGGAGGTAACCACCAGTGCTACTCAAATCTATATGTGGTCTACGTTAAAAAAAAAAAGAAAAAAGAAAAGTTGAGACGGAAAGAAAGAAAAAAAGAAAGAGAAAGGAAGGAAGGAAAGAAGGAAGATAAAAAGAAAGGAAGGAAAAATATGCAATGTTGTACAGACAGATTAGATAAGTGAGCTGCAGTTTTTGTTCCATAATTGTTTTCATTATTTTTATTTTCCTCCAATTTCTATTATCATAACAGAATACCAAAGACCAATAAATTCTTTTCTTTTTCATTTAGTATTTTTAAAGTTTTTTATTGTGAAAATACCGTACAGAAGGGTTACAATTCCATGAGCAAGGTCATGAGTACATTTCTTATCAAGCATTGTTGCCTCCTCCTTTGTTTTTCCCCTACCATCCCTTCCCTCCCACCTCCACAACTACACTCCCCCACTCACCAAAGTTGCAAAGTTCATTTTTCGACATAGCATCTTGTGGCAATGTATCCCTATTTAAACAATAATTTCTTTTAGAAAAAAGGAAAATTCATTTGACTCAGAATTTTAGAAGTCAAGCATTCTAAAAGCATGGTACTGGCACTGGGCAAGGGCTTTCATGCTATAGGATAGGATACCACTGCAGTGGACAAATTCCTTCTAAGTTTTTTCTTGGTAATATAGGGGCTTGAACCCCAGGTTTGCTAGACAGGTACTCTTATCACTTGAGCTTATGCTTCTAGATCTTCTTTGTTTTCTTTTGTGAATAGGGCCTTTCTATTGCCAAACATCAATCTTCCTATTAATATTTGCCATGTAACTAGAATGATAGGTGGATACCACCATGCTCAAAATTTTAAAGTTAGCGATATGAAGCCTAGGCCCAAGCTGGCCTAGAACCATGATCTTTCCAATCTCAACTTCCCAAGTGGCTAGGATTACAGGCTGGAGACACCACACCCAGATGATTTTTTTTTGCTGTACTTATGGTATGCTATATGTTTTGTTGCTACATGTATACATCATGTAATGTTCAAAACAGTGTGAACGCATCTATCTCTCCAAATACTTATCACTTTTATGGTAAATCCAATAAAAATATTTCCTTTTAGCTTTGTAAAAAATAGTCAATTTGTCATCTTTATCTATCCTAATGTATAATGAGCACCTCTATTTCTTCTCCTTATAATTTAGCACTAATTGATGCCTTTCCTTTGCTCCTTCCTAGGAATGTATTGAAGAAATATAACTCATGTCTCCAGATTAACTCCTTTGTTCTTATGATAATGGCAATATTTCACTCAAGTTTGGAGCTCTGGTGATCTATTCATCTACTAGACGTCCTAGATATAATTTCAATAAAATCAATAATTGTCCCTCTCTAGCAGTCATTGTCAAAATTTCCTCAATTCCTATCAGCTCCTAGGTCTTCATCCATGAAAAAGCAGAGCCCTTGATGAGTTGCTGCTGTAATTAGCCTGTTATGTTTACCATTGGTTATAAAAGTACTGATGGGGGGACTGAGAAGGTGGCTCAGTGGTAGAGCACTTGCCTTCCTTGCCTGAGGTCCTGGGTTCAATTCCTCAGCACAACATAAGCAAAAAAAAAAAAAGCCGGAAGTGGAGCTGTGGCTCAGGTGGTAGAGTGCTAGCCTTGAGCTGAAATGCTGAGGACAGTGCCCAGGCCCAGAGTTCAGGCCCCACCACTGGACCCAAAAAATAAAAAATAAAAATAAAAGTACTGATGGCCTGCATTATACGTTGCAAGACTCTTCATAGAAAACAGAATCAGTTACTACACTAGTAATTCTTTTCTTTCTCTGTGAGTTACATGATGAGCACATGAGAGGAATAATGTTCTCTCTTTAAGAAGAACTCGCTTTCCACATCTCTGTTCTTTTTCTATTTTGCTATAATTTTATAGCACAACTATGAGAGGAAAATTTTATTTCATTTAATTTATTTCTGGCGACTTCAAGTGCCCTGCTGTTATCCCATATGCAAACTATGGTTCTGTATTGCTGATGATTAATGTGCAAGAGAACAAGCTGTCAGAAGTTAATTCTGCAAAGGTAATTAGGGACCAATTCATAGAGCACTTTAAAGTTTATACAGTATGCATCAGGATATACTTGCATGAGTTTTAAGCAATGAAGTGGTACGTCTACATCATGATCTTGAAAACCATTTTAAGTGGCTTTAAGAACTCAGACTGTAGGAAGCTAAAGGTCAAAATAATCCTCTTGATCCATTTGAAGACTTGGGGAGGTCACTGGCAATTGGATAAAAGAGGATGAAGAGATTTGAGAAGTAAAATCCAGAAAGAGAGGTTTGATTTTGGTAATTAATTGGATATACAGACTAAGTAAAGAGACTCCTAATGGAAGTAGCTTTGCTCTTATCTCTGTTACTTCCTCTGCCTTGTCTCTCAGACTGATCTCTCAGTTTCTGCTGTATGCCACTTATTAACCACTAACAGACAGAGCAGACCTAAGATATCAAAGAAGGAGGGATTTGGTTTTATAAAACAGGCCAAGACAATATTTCCCAAGGCTATCTACAAATTCAACGCAATACCTATCAAAATTCCAACCTCATTCTTCAAGGAAATAGAAGAGGCAATCCAAAAATTCATATGGAACA
>NW_012267264.1:2854536-2873230 GCF_000151885.1 Dipodomys ordii
GAAGTGATGTGAAGGGTAAACAAAGGAGGAGGCTGCAATGCTTGGTAAGAAATGTACGCATTATCCTGCCCATGCAATTGTAACCCCTCTGTACAGTATTTTCACAAATAAAAAAAAAAACAGGCCAAGAAAATAAAAGTTAAACCTAAAGATTATGCTAACAAGGTAAAATAAAAGTGGTTCTTCACAAAAGGGGCAAAGTCTTTCCCCTGGAAATGAATATATTTAGTACTTCAATTATGGCACCATGTGCTACAGCTGTTCACATATGTTCCAACTTACAGAACTTTGTGTACTGATTGTGTACAGTTTTATGTATATCAGTTATATCTCAATAAAGTTGTAATAAAGAAGTAACAAGGTCAAATATGTTCCAAGGCTTTAGCTCAAGATGGTTATAAATGGATTGTGAACATCTGCCTCAAATCTCAGTTATGAAAGCCCTGGAGATTGTTGGGAGGGAGGATTTTTTTGAGGATGATTTGTGGGATTTGTTATAAATTCCTTCCCTTATTGCTACTACTGAAGATGGGCTGTGATACATGCAAAGGGCTCCAGTTCCTCATTTTACCAAGTCTGGTGAGAGGCCCTACTCCTGTGTATAGTATGTATCATGGTCTTAGTTTATATAGCATGTTTGCATTTCAACTATATGTAATGTATGCTGCATATTTGTAAATACTATTCACATGCAATATCTTTTACATTTATATTTCCTTTGATATTCATACTTCTATGATTATATGGCACGTATTATTTTATGTGTCTGTTTTCATACATATGAAAAGTGAGAGATAAGATGACTAACTAAAGAACAGGACAAAGGGAACGTTGCTGAATTGCAAGTGAGTCATCATTTTGTCAGAACAAAGGATTTGAGTGTTTTCTGTGAGCAGAATAAGAAGAGATTCACTGAAAGACTGGCTTGACAAGGTTTGTTATATCTGAGGGACCTGTCAGACTTTTGTGCACAGAAGAAAAGAGACAGACGTTATTAAGTGTATGAACTCATCAAAATAATAAAAATGAGCAAAATCAGTCCTGAAGAACCTGCACATTAAATACCGGAGAACATCACAAATGAGATGACAACAGAAGGTGGTTTAGGTACAGTTATCCAAACAACCAAGATCTATCTCCAAGAGGGTACAAAAACAATGACACAGCTCCCTCTGGAAATTGCTCTGCTTTTTTTTTCCCCACAGAAATGTATTTGAACATTTCCCTCAGGCCTGAGGTGCAGCACAGAAACAAAACATTTGCCTGACATATACAAGGCCCTAGGCATGATCCCAGTGTCACAAAAACTATCACTCTTATTCATTAGTAAACCTTTCCCTGTGAGACTTCCCTCTGCACCACTTCAGCAGCAGTGTGTAGTGAGGGCCAGTGATGTATGTGCCATTGGCCCTCTGATGCTGTATACTCTCTCTCTCTGAGGATTCCTAGTATGTGGATGCAGCCAACTACAGATCCCAAACAGAAAAACAAAAAGTTGAATTCGTATGGAATATGTCCAGAATTTGTATGTCTTATCAATATCTCATATATAATAGAGTATAAAAACTACATAGCATTTATATTCAATCAAGTATGATGTAATCTAAAGATGATTTAAACTATATGGGAAGATGCACCTAGGTCCTGTACAAAATCTCTGCCATTCTGTATAAGAGACTTAGCATCTGGAGCTGTTTGGTGACTGTAGGGGTCCTGGACCCAGTCTCTCATTGATTCTAAGTGCTGACAATACTCACGATTTTTCCTAAAAGTCTGAGTAGTAAGTCCCTTGGCTGTTGTATGACTTCTTTTACTTGCATTGTCATTGACATTCAATTTCAGTTCTCTACTTTTTTAAATTTTATTTTATTGTAAAGATGCTGTACAGAGGGGTTAAGTTACATGAGAAAGGCAATGAGTAGATTTCTTGTCAAGCATTGTTTCCCCTTCCCTTGTTGTTCTATACTTAATCTTGGTTTCTGTGATCCAGTCGTCTTCTGGTTGCTCCTGGTTGTTGTTTCTTAGAATTAAAAAAAATTGATACACTTTTTTACCTTGCTCATGTAATTATAACCCCTCTGTACAGTATTTTTACAATAAAAAATTTACATAAAATCACTGTGATTCCAGACAGAGCTATGATCAGGAGCACGGAGATAGACAATCATTTTGATCTCTAGTATAATATAAAACAGTCCCACTTCAGGAACTGCTTCTTGTGAATATTTAACATCACATCTATGCACATATTTGCAGAGTCCCAAGAAAGACAGGCACAAAGCAACACTACCTCCGCACCCTGCCATGAGATCTGAGTGTCACTAGTGAAATGACCCTGTCTGACTCTAACGGATAAAGTGAAGGGAAGGGTAGATGAAGAATGTTTCTCTTGCAGGGTATCGACATCAAATGCAGTGAAAACAGGGGTTATACCATGGGGGAGGAACATAGAAAGAAACAAAAAAATCACATGTGAGTTTTCACTGTATTTGATGTTGGTATAATTTGGGGAGGGAAGGAAAAAACAAATTGTTTAAATAGGGATACAGGTGGACACATTGCAACAATGAGGTGTACAAGACACTATGTTGAGAAATGAACTTTACAATTTAGGCAGTGGGGGGGGAGGGGGGTGGAAGGGGGGAGTGTAGTTGAGGAGGTGGGAGGGAAGGGATTGTAGAGGGAAAACAAAGGAGGAGGCAACAATGCTTGATAAGAAATGTACTCATTACCTTGCTCATGTAACTGTAACCCCTCTGTACAGTATTTTCACAATAAAGAATTTATTTAATTAAAAAATCACATGGTACATTATAAATACATTAGAAACAATAGCAAGAAAGAAAAAAAAACTATTTGTACCCTTATCTTACAGTTCATTTCGCTTAACACTTTATCTGGTCACATATACATAACTTTTTACCTTTTCTGCTTGTCCCAGACATATACTAGTTATTGCAAATAAGGGGAAACCATGGGACTTGTTTCTTTGTGCCTGGCTTACTTCACATAATATAATTTATTAGAATTTCAGGTGATCTATCTCCTCTATTTGAAATATATATGTAAGAATACACCTAGAATCCTTTCTTGGCCCCTTTCCAACTTTTGTCTACTTTTTATCCCTGTGTAATATTTATCCCTAGATCATATCCTTGTGATACGCGTTTTATTTTTAAGTGTCTTTTATATTTTGGTGATTACTAAATTCTGTCTCTCTGTCTCATGCTTTCTTTCCCCCTCCCTACTTTAATTCTTCTTTCTACAATTGTTGTTTTAATACTGATCTAGTCCTAGGTGCTGTGAAATAGACACAGAGGATTTAATCTTAATTTAAAAGAGAGTGAGAGCTGACAAGAGACAAGAGGGAAGAGAAATTGCATTGATGCCAAGTAAATCAGTAGCAGCATTGCTAATGGTTTGTTATAACTGCTCTATTAGTCACAAACAACAAAATGGACTTGATTGTATTACACAGAAAAATAGTTCAATGGAAATTCGAATATCTCACAGGATCCACAGGAAGGACAGATCCCAGCTGCTGTAAGAGCCACGCAAAAAGAACCAAAATAATTCAATCGTATTCAATGGTTCCCCAGCCCCCCAAAATTACTGCTGGAGCAAGAGAAACATTCTTCACCTACCCTTCCCTTCGCTTTATCTGTTAAAGTCAGACAGGGTCATTTCACTGGTGACACTCAGATCTCATGGCAGGTGGGGAAAGAAACACCTATCCTCTTTGTGATTGTCAGGGTGAGGAGGTAGGGTTGCTTTGTGCCTGCCTTTCTTGAGACTCCTCAAATATGTGTATAGATAGGATGATGAGTATTCACAAGGAGCAGTTCCAGAAGTGGGAATGTTTGATATTACAGTGGAGATTGAAATGATTGTCTATCTCTGTGTTCCTGTCTGGAATCACAGCGATTTTATGTAGATCACTTCCCCATCAACAAAACTTTCATTGCTATCTTCTCTATAAAGTGAGGCTGTTGTTTCCACAGTGTTTTTTTTAAAGCTCATCCCAGTGCTAGGAGTCTCTAGGCAGCATCCTGCGGCTAAAGAAATGCATCAGGAAACCAAGTCATACCTGAGTTTTCAGTGCTTTATCACTCCTGACCCTTCCGGCAAGCCCTAGGGGGCAACATAGCTGGGAATATCTTCACAAGGCATTGTACAGGTAGAAGAATACAAATGAGAAGTAGTAAAGGTTACTATATACACTGGTCAGATGAACTGAAGCGAGACTCTTAGAGAAAATGTGCCAACACTGTGGTTATGTTTATTCTTTCAAAAAAAAAAAAAGGAAAAAAAGAACAAAAAATGCCAAAGGAGCCAGATTTCCCTCTTAGCAAACAGTTCACTAGAAACATGGAAAATACCACACTGCAAAAGACAAGATGTGTCAAGTCAACCCAGAAATCAGTTGGTTGTAACAGGCTAAATACAATTAAGGTTTCTGTTCCAAAGAGATGTGTCTAGGGCCTGGAGATTTGGTAAAGATGAGCACAGACTTCAAATAGAGCAGGACTCATCTTCCATGACATTTCCATAGGCACTAGCAACATGGAAAGTTGAAATACGCAGTAATTAAAAAATAGTAAACAAGAAAATAATTAATCTTAGGCCTTTGATAGTATAATACATTTTACAAAATTTAAACCTGAATGACAGAAGATAAGTGTTTAAAATCATATGTGTTCACATATTACTTGAAAACAGAATAACTTTTTTTGGCCAAAGACAAGTATGGTAGATTTAAATTGTGATACTGGGTTTATTTGACATCTGTTGATAATTCATAGCATAATGCACGCTGATACCCAGGCAGAGAATCTTTTTCTCTGGACACCAATTATTTAGGGCAGGCTGCTCAGGTCAGGAATCAATAAATAGCAAGAACACAAAGTAGTTATTGACATATAAAAATGATGATATACAGATACCTACAACTTGTTTGCTTACAAAATAATTGCATGATGAATAACATGGTAAAACTGCTTTAGTTTATCTATGAAAATTAAAAAAATCTTCAAGTTCGGAGAGATCAGTGTTTAATGCAGTCTATGTATTTGTGCCTATGACATACCCTTACTATTCTTTTAAAGAATAACTAATCAATTGCCTTAGTTTCTAACTAATGCTTATTATGATATCAAACTCCTTGTAGTAAAAAAAAGTGATTGTTTCTGTGATATTGTTTTAGGTACATAAAGAAGTAGAAGTGATTCATGGTTTCTTGGCACTTTGACCTTCTTGTTGGGCATCTAGTGATACGACCACATATGCCCTTCTGACATGATAACACCAACTAAAAGAGTGACATGTGCCTAAAACCTATGAGAGATGTCATGAAGGGATTTCCCCCAAGGGAAGATGCTTTGAGGTTGATATGACAGTGGACTTACTACAGGAGAGGCCATTAAAGATAATTTTCCCAGTGGGGATTAGTCTTTGAGGAGAATTTGATTTTAATCCAACAATGCAAACAAGGATACTATTTGCATTTGTAATTTGTACCAGGTAGCAGCTATTGCAATTCATATTTCTTACCTACCACTCAAGCCACACTGAGATTTTCAAGCCCAGGATTGGGCATCTTATTGGTACATACTTCAGTATCATGAATACTGTAGGTACTTGGTGTTTGTGGTATTAAAAGAAAAAAAACAGAAGCATGAAATACTGGGCAAAATTATGTAATCTGCAGGCACACTACTGAATTGATATCTTCCTATGAGTAAGCCTGAAAGAGTTAGGAACCATCTCTGTGATTCTATTTTCAAATTTAAAATAGGGTTTCCATGAGGATTAAGTGGGATAATACAGGCAAGTCTCCTAGAATAGCATCAGATACATACCAATTATAACTGCCGGGTTTTCATATCTTAGAAACTGTTGGACATATATGTGTGTGGCAGAGAAAGTAATTATTAAATTTTCCTGTCCCAATTTTGCAGTAACTTTACAACTAACTAGGCAGCAACCTATGATGATATATTTTAAGAATGGGGCCAGAAATACAGAGCTGGAGGTTGATTCTCTCTGCTTTCTTTTACCCTGAT
This sequence comes from Dipodomys ordii, assembly GCF_000151885.1. NCBI lineage: Eukaryota > Metazoa > Chordata > Mammalia > Rodentia > Heteromyidae > Dipodomys > Dipodomys ordii. Next base: position 2,860,599 of record NW_012267264.1, read on the forward strand.
ACAGAGATCATACAGACATAGAGGAAGATAGAAGACTTCTTGAATACAAACAGACTGAATAAGGCTTGTATTTAGTAGCAGTTGATATTTGGGGGATTACTGCACTGAAGCAGAAACTCACCTAGCCTGACTAATTTAAAATTACTCCAGAGCTATACTTCAGAAATAAAGGTCTGCACATTTTATATACTGTTCAAAGAGAAATTGCATAGTTAACTTACAAATAAGTTGAAGTAGCAAAAGCAACAATGAAGGAAGTCCGTGGCCATGCATTATAACCCTGGGACTCTAACTTAAGGGCTGAAGGCTGATTCTTCAGGCATTTAGTTGTCCTGCCATATGGAAGGTATGGAATGAAGGTAAAAGAGGGAGAACAATTTACTTAGCATCAGATTATATGGTCATATGTAGATAGCTTTTGACCTCTTCTGCTTGTTCTAGACATATACTTGTTATTTCAGATAAGGGAAACCATGGGACCTATGTTTCTTTGGGTCTGGCTTACTAAAAAAAAAAGAAAAAAAAAGAGGGAGAACAATGCTGATGATGTCATGCTAAATCAGGAATCTCTGAATTCAGTAGAACACTCTATGATTTTAAAAAGGTTTGTTTGTTGACAATAGTAATGTCACATTCTCTTATTTGGTGTGTGATTTTTTTACCTATCACAGTAGAACTGAAAATTCAAGAATGAGATGTACAAGACACTATGTTGAAAAAAAGCTTTACAAGTTCAGGGGAGGGGTGGAGAGAGGAGTTGGGGAGGTGGGGAGGAAAGAATGGTAGGGGAAAACCAAAGGAGAAGGTAACAATGCTCCATAGGAAATGGACTCATTACCTTACTCATGTAACTGTAACCCCTCTGTACAGCACCTTTACAATAAAAATATACTAAAGAATTAAAAGAATGAAAAATATTACTTCAATTACTAGATTAGACTAGTAAAACATAAATGTATAGACAAAGTGGTTTATTTCTCCAACTTTTTCTACAAATAGAGCTTTGTGGTTATAGGTAGAAGTGGATCGGAGGCTTCTTTGAAAATCTGATAAAAATGTGTACTTTGTTCCCTAAGGAAAGTTGAAGTTGTCAACATTAATTTCAAGTGTTCACAGGATTACCAGACTTTATCTGGTGAGAAGTTTCTCTATCAAACTTTGATTCAAACTATTCAGAAAGCTCTTCAAAGAAGTTTCCCAAGCAATTTCATTTAGCATCTAGGCAGCTAGTTAACAACAATATAAACACTACAGGGGATTGTAGTGCCATGTGAACATTGAGTACAATAAAAAATTGTCACCCTCTCTGAGTCACCAGTTCTACGGATAGATATACTAGTAAAATTATTCCGTATTGTACATCTACATGATAGTTTCTTTATTCCTGGCAGAAAGTATACCTGGGCATCTGGACTGCTCCTAAGAAGTTTGTAAATTAAATCTTAGCATATTAGTACCAAAATAACATTCTTCATCCATTCAAGGAATATGAACAGGATATTCATGTAGTAATAGGAACGGTAGCATGCTTATGTAAATCAAGGAGCAACATCATGCATTTAATAGTGACTAGTATGCGTATTGTGTGCATGCACATGTGTTTGGATAGGTCTGATCTTCACAGTCCAACATTAGTCGTAGATAAGTAGAGGGATCTTGGTTAGCAGTAAAATAACTACATAGATCTTAAATGAAACCAATGGGTAAGACAAAGCAGAATCTATTATCAAGGAAGCCAAGAGAGAAACCTTTGGCCAGGTGGCTCAATTATCTTAAAAGGTACTAAGAAATAAAGAGAGGGGCTGGGGGTTTAGCTCAGCGGAAGAGCGCCTCCCTGGCAAGAGCAAGGCCTGAGTTCCGTCCTAAACTCTGGGGGAAAAAAAAGAAAGAAAGAGAAACGTGAATGAGGTTTCACTGTGAAAAAAAAATAATAGTTTGCTTTGGTCTACGTGTGTTACAAAGAGGATTCAATACAGTTGCATTTATTTATTGGTGAATTAGTTCATGATTCGTTTATTTATTTATTTATTTTTTGTTGGTCATGGGGCTTGAACTCTGGGCCTGGGCACTGTCCCTCAACTCTTCAGCTTAAGGCTAGCGCTTTACCTCTTGAGCCAGAGTGCCACTTCTAGTTTTCTGAGTGGTTTATTGGAGATAAGAGTCTCACAGACTTTCCTGCCTAGGCTGGCTTTGAACCACGATCCTCAGATCTCAGCCTCCTGAGTAACTGGGATTACAGGCATGAGCCATCGGCGCCCAGCTTCATGGTTCCTTTATGCTCAACACATTTTTCCATTATTTGGGAATGCAAAGGATGTAAAAGATATTAATTTTAATCCTATTTCAATAATTAAAAAAAGCACAATTTAAGCAAATCTAGAGAATATAAAAGTCAATACCTGGACAAGTATATGTCTTCAAAGCAAAATGTATATAGGAAAATATTGCCTGTATTGTGTATTTTGTACTTTACAGAAGTGAAAAACGTGAATCATACAATTCTTATAGGAAAAATCCTCCGGAAATCGCTTCAGTTCCAAATTGATGACTAAACTCCGTGCAGGATGTCTTTCTCACAATTTGGTTGATGGTGAATGAGCGCTGAGAGGATTTGCACCTCATTGACCAAGAATCAAAGGAAGATGCAGAAAATGAAATTAATGCACCATGTGATGGTTCCTCAGTTGTGTCTTGATACGTAACACAAGTCATTTCGTGGCTTATCCTTCTTGAACACCGGAAAGCTATCTCTGGCAATGTTGGCAGCTTTAAGATAGCCGTTAGTGATGTTCAGAAAGTTTGCTCTTCTCAGCTGAGCCTGACAACATTTGATGTATAGGCCATGTTGCCCCCCATACCAGCTGAATCTGTCCAGGAAACAAATCCATCAAAAAAGTCAACCTGTCGGGGTGTGTATCTATGTAGTCAAGGCACGGCTGACATTTTGCTCAGTGATCCTCTCAGCTCTCATTCTCTAAGAAGCATAAGAATATTAATTTCAGACATTACAAAAACGTCAATCAAAATGTCTTCAAATAGACAAATATTTCGATGGAAAATTACAGTGAATTAAAGTATTGGGAAATCTACAATAAATTGTTATTTTTAATTAGAGACAAATATTAGTTTTAGAAATTCACTTCCTTTTATATATCTTGTTCAACTGTGATTAACTGGATACTGGTTTTTGCATGTCTTCTTGAATCTGACTCTATAATTCTGTTTTCTTTCTTGTTGAAGGTGAGAAGTACTAGGATTTGAACTTAATGATAGAAGTAGGTACTCTACTACTTAAGCTACATCACTGCCCGGCTCCTTTTGCTTTAGTTTATTTTTCAGATAGGATCTGTTACTTTCTGGATGGCCTTTGACCTTGTGATGATCTTCCTACCTTTGTTTCCATGTAGCTGCAGTACCACCTCTGGCTTTTTTTTGGCCAGTCCTGAGGCTTAAACTCTGGTCCTGAGTGCTATCCCTGAGCTCCTTTGGGCCAAATATAGCATTCTACCACTTGAACCACAGTGCCACTTCCAACTTTTTCTGTGATTTCATTGGAGATAAGAAGAGTCTCACAAACTTTCCTGCCTGGGCTGGCTTCAAACCAAATCCTCTGATTACAGCCTCATGAACAGCTTGGATTAAAAGCTTGAGCCACCAGTGCCCGTTTTTTTTTTTTTTTTGACTCTTCTTCTTCTTCTTCTTATCTCTTTTTCTTTGTCATTCTTTCTTTTTTCCTTTCTTCTTTCTTTCCTTCCTTCCTTCCTCTCTTTCTTTTTCTCTCTTTTTCTTTTCTTTCTCTCTCTTCCTTCTTCTCCTTCCTTCCTTCCTCTCTTCCTTTCTCTCTTTTTCTTTATTTCTTTCTCTTCCTTTCTTCTCCTTTCTTTCTTTCTTTCTTTCTTTCTTTCTTTCTTTCTTTCTTTCTTTCTTTCTTTCTTTCTTTCTTCCTTCCTTCCTTTCTCTTTCTCTCTCTTTCTTTCTTTCCTTCCTTCCTTTCTTTCTATTCTTTCTTTCTTTCATTCTTTCTCTTTCCTTCCTTCCTTTCTTTCTTCCTTTCTTTCTTCCTTCCTTTCTCTTTCTCTCTCTTTCTTTCTTTCCTTCCTTCCTTTCTTTCTATTCTTTCTTTCTTTCATTCTTTCTCTTTCTTCTTTCTTTTTTCTGTTTCTCTTTCTTTCTTTTGTTCTTTCTGTCTTTCTTTTCTTAAACATATTACCCTAATTGACCTCAAATGATAGTCTTCTCAAATTCTGTCTTCTAAGTAACTGTAACAACTAACAAGTCATTGCTAACCTCTATTGGTTTGTGCTGACCTCTATTGTCTGTGCTGACCTCTATTTTTCTTAGTAAAACAAATGTTCTCATATTGACAAGGTGAGCTGGATAGAGTTGAAATGCTCAGACTTAGACCCCCGCATGCGTCTCTAGTCCTCCAGATGACAAAGGCAGGAGCCTTGGCTTTGGTTGTGATCCTAACAGAAAGTTTATATTTTCATATGAAGAGGAGTTAGGCTTCATCTCTTGACTCTTAAATTACAGCCCCCTCCTCTGCAAAATTCTTCTGATGGCTTCTTTTGCTTGTCTAACTTGACTGCAAATCTGATGTGAAGATGAGGACAGAGAAAAGAAAACAAACACTACTTTATCTTACTATAAGTACCCTGTTAGACTGTATCTCCGTGATGGTGACCGCTGTCTATATTTCATCAGTTGTCCAGAATGTCTCAGAGGAAACTCATGATGGGTAAACCACTTTAGGATTGTTTGAGACTCAAGGCCTTCTCTCTTATTTAATCATGTTTGTTTCGAACATTCATCCTAGCAGGTAAGGAGCTGTTATGTAGGCTACTTGTTTAGATGAGGAATACATTAGAGCTCCAGAGGCTTTATCATTTACTTAGAGAAATGCTGCTGTAACTTTTCAGGAAGAGTTGTGACCAAAAAGATTGGAATTTTAAGGGAAAGAGGAAACCTATCCTACATACAATGTTGTGGAGCCCCTCTAGTGTTACCACAGGGAGGAAGGAGAAGCACCTTGGGAAAAGCAGATGACACAGCCCATGGGCTTCTGTTTGTAGCCAGTACTGGGAGCAAATGTACACACATGGCTAAGTACACAGGTAACTCATTGTTCCTGCACCTGGAGGTATCTATTCATAGGTGTGACCCAGATGTTGCAAATACATAATTTAAAAATAGGAATACAAATTACTGGGTTAGTTAGGTCTCCTGCAGAAGCCAGCAGGTGATATAAGAGCAAAGAGCCATATTGAATACAAATTCTTAGTGCCAATCCAGTGGAGGGTAAAATTGACATGATTCAAGGATTAATGAAGCCATAGCTGAAGTTCTTTCTTAGTCGCTAAATATAGAGAAAAAAATCAACTTAATCATGGACACCTACTCAAGAAAATAGAAGTCTGGATGCTAACATCCTCCTCACTTCACATCCACATATTACCTAGTGCTGCCCAACATGCCATACCTAGGAATGGGTTCTATTCTAAGCAAGTAACTATCTTTTTCCAAGTTACGCAAACAATGTTAGATTATATATACCATAGAACTTTGTGAAATTTCTCAAATACCATTTGTATTGTATAAATGCTCTTAGGTTTTGGGTAGGGAAAACTATCAAGAAGATGATGGAGTTTCCTCCAAGTTTTCTCAAGATCTAAATTTAGATATTACTGAAGGGTAGTGACAGATAATATAGTATGACACTTTTACAAAGCCCCATTGAAGAATAAAATTTCACCTTGAGCTCAAATGGGTAAAATACCTTGGAATTAAGAAAAACAGTAAAGGACAGATACAGTATTGATTCCATAAAATAATACAAGTAAGACAATTATCATATTAATAAAAACAATATTAGTGACTATATAATCTATATAAGGCCTACATATTTGGAATGATGTATTGTCACTATATGATTTCACTCACTTTGTTACCATTTTATCTCTTTAATTAACGAATCTCAAGTTTTACACAAGTTAAGAGAATGACTAAGATCACTTGGTAACTAAATGGCAATTTCCAGGCCCTTCATAGCAAAATCGTGCTTAACTATCTACTTAGCGAATGGAATTGTTCAGCGTTAAGCCGACTTCAGAAGTCTGACAGAAAGCCCCGGCTGTAGTGCCTCCTGCGGGTTTCTGTTAAAGATCATCAATGCTAGAAGTTCCCTGAGAGGAGTCAGTGTCCCTGGGGTACTTTCAATGGGCACAGTGGTTTCCTATTCAGAATGTGGGCTCTGGGCCAGAGTTACTTTTATTATAAGTGTGGATCCCAGAGCTCACCAAAATCTCACCTAATGTCTATTTTCAAAGATTTTCTTATTTGTATGAAGTCATAGGCTATTCACATACCAATTAAGACTTGAGGGGCAGTGCCACGAGAGGTACCTGTTACAGCTCTGCACTGAATGAACAAAATGTAATCATTCAACAATATCCTGTTCACTTGGAAACTGTAGTTGAAATGTGGGGAGGATAATACTGTAGTAACAAAGGTAAACTGAAAGTTGGTGGTCTCCAGGGAATGTAGAAAAAATATTAAAAAGCAAGAACCATCACTGTCACTTTAGCATATCATTCAGAGGAGAACAGAGCCATACTACCCATAGAAGACATCCCTCCACCCCACTGGACAGTTAGATCTTTGGCCTGGACATGTGGATCACTAAACCCACACTGCTGGAGTAATGTCATCTTGAAACTGCTCAGCTATCCATGTTTCAATGCCAAACATCGTGCAAACTTTTCTTATTTGAATTCTCTTTCTTAGATCAATTTCCCAGTAGGGAAGAAAATATATTTTAAAAGATGTTGCATTAATCTAACCCTTCTAGTAAATTATTTAAAAGGCTTTCTGTTACAACTCTCTTTTGGCAAATGTATAAAGTCTCATTGTCTGTGAATAAGACCTTAAATATGTAGAAATGACTAGAGTGAGGGGCTAGGCCTTGGGTGAGGAATAATTGTGATTAATTTCAACATTTTTAAAGGGTAACTATAAAATTTTCTGTCAGATTGTTTGCTTTGTAAGACTGTATGACTTTAAATGTCTGTACTTCTTCTGCTTGGTTTTTATCAGAGAACACAGTTCCACTGCAGCTTACACTATGTTCTTGGTAGCTAAGTTCTCTGGATATTGTTATATTTCCAGAATAAAATACTCTTTGCTAGATGGGAAATGGCATTTAATTGTCATTATTTGGGGAATTATTTTTAAAATAGCAAAATGATACTCTTACTGTAAAAACCTTTAGGGTCTTTTGGTGAGTCTAGTATTTCCCATTACATCTGCATTAAATTGGACCCCTTAATTACCTTCTTAGAACTCTCACGTCCTGGATTGAAGATGAATAATGGTAATGTCAAATTCACAGTTCATGATGATGATCATGATGACAAAGATGACAATGATGATGGTACTGACAATGTTGAAGTCATTTTGAATTGCTTCTGTGTCATTGTGTATGGAAAGAACATGATGAATCTATACTTAAATCCCACCATATCTGAATATATTACTGTTTTCTTTATGTAGATACAGAAAGACCGTTGCCTAAGATGTTATAGTAGGCACAAGTAGCTGTAGTCCAAAGTTATTCCCCTACCTATGACAATATGGCAGAGCATCCTATGATGAATTCATCCTATGCTGAATTTCTAAATGATTATGTATATTCAGAAGAAAGTATTGATTGTTAAGTGTAAGCCTCTCCCGAGCATCTAGTAAATGTGATCCATTAATGAGTTGTAAAACAGCTATCATCTCTTCCTCCTTAAAGAGGATTATTATACTGATTTCCTCCTTAATTTACCATGGGGAATTAGCACTATTATATATTCAGTTCAGGTACCACAATAATGTAATGCTATAAAAACAATTTGGAATATTCTGGGCAGAAGGCAAATAATAACATTGTTTCAGTTGTATTCTACTGAACTGAAGGAAGGAATATGTTTTCTAAGCAAAATATTCCTTTTCATCTTCTGAAATACAGTTGCATTTTTGTTTTACAACTTTTCTCTGTTTCTTTGGTTTCTTATGGAACTTTACAATGGGTCATATTGCTACATATTACATTATGTAACATTATTTAATGTTACTCAGGAATTAGGCTAATACCTCCTGAGGGTCTCTCCGAGGTACACTGAAGTTTATCACCTGATATTTCTTTTCATTAAAAAATATTTAAGGATCATCACTATCATTTACTTTGCAATATGTTTCTTTGCTATTTTTGAATATGTGTGAAATCCACATAAATAATCTACCCAGATACACTCCTGGGCAAGAGCTGGGGGCAAAATGGTCTGATTAGTGCACGACAAAAACCACTCCGAGTTTTTGTGAGTGCACAATGTGATATGGGTAAGGAAAAGGACTGATTGAGAGAGGAGGAAAATGCATTTGAAGGAACAAGTAGAATAAAGTTCTGAATTATTTCAGAAATACTAATTCCAAATCCACAGTATTTTCCACTTTTTTACTGAGCACATAACACAACTCATCTCCTAATACTTTTCCTAAAGGCTAAATCTGCAAATATTTCATTTGACTCTCTTAAAATTAATAGTTTAATTAAACCAAATGTTATTGAGGGAAAAATAAAAATAATTGCATTTACAGCTGAACTTCAGGATTAAAAGAAACTAGGATTGTAAATCCATCCCACTGTGAAGCTCTCCACAACCATATCATAACTAAACATACTCTTGTGTGAGCTAGGAAGATTAGGAAATAAACTCTCTTCCAAACAGTGCAAAACAATGACCATTAGTTTCTCAGTCACAGTGAAACTCCTAGGCACCCAGCGACCTTCAATAACAGGTCTTTGAATATTGGCAGTTTCCACAGCAATAAGAAAAATGAGATCTCTGGAGAGGCTTATACCTACAACTAAACATTTGGCCTGAAATATTAGTCATGTTACTTCTGTGAATATGTATGCAAGGAACATATGAAAATGTAGACCTAAAATGGCATCAGAATGAGAAATGATGGGAAGCAGAAAATAGTGACTGATTTATTCTGATGATGCGGTTTTACACAAACACAAACACACACACAGTCACACACATACACGTACATGTGTGTTTGCTCCCTTTCTAAATTTGTGTAGAGCTTATAACATTTACAGTTTATATAAATTTTATTTTATTTCATTATTCTTCCTTTAGTACAGTTAATATATGTGTTTATGACATGATCAATAATGGCATATATAGTTTACATTTGTTTCGTTTCATTGAAATAGATAATAAAAAATTAGTCTAATTTCTTTTTCATGAAATCTGTGGTATTTCCTTTTCTCCTGTTTTTATGATTACAAAAGCCTTACAAGAATTGTACCTCCAGTTTCATAAGCTTTTCTGAATTTCTTCTTCTGATTTATAATAGTACTTTACTATTGTTTTAAAAAATGACACTTTTAGATATTCATTGGGGTAAAAAAGATTAAATTACTGTTAGGAAATGGAAAGACTTGGAAAAATTATATTAAGTGAAGTAATCCAGGCCCAAAGAAACATAGGTCCCATAGTTTCCCTTATTTATTTATTATTCCCTTATTTATTCCCTTATTCCCTTATTTATTCCCTTAGTTATTTGCAATAACTAGTATATGTCTAGGACAAGCAGAATAAGTCAAGAGCTATGTACATATGACCACATGGAAGGGTGCTTGCCTTCCATGTATGAGGCCCTGGGTTCGATTCCTCAGCACCACATAAGCAGAAAAAGCTGGAAGTGGTGCTGTGGCTCAAGTGGTAGAGTGCTAGCCTTGAGCTGAAGAGCTGAGGGACAATGCCAGGCCCAGAGTTCAGGCTCCACCTGTGGCAAAAATAAATAAATAATAATGTTAAGTGAAATGAACCCCAAGATAGGGACACAATTGGGTTTTTTTCTTTCTTGTTATTGTTTTTAACGCATTTAAAATATGCTATATGATTTTTTTGTTTCTTTTGTCCCCCATGGTATAACCCGTTTTCACTGTCTTTGATGTCGGTGCCCTGCATCTTGTATATACACTTCTCTAATTTGGGAGGGGAAGGAAAAAAAACAAATTGCTTAATTAGGGATACAGGTTAACCCATTGTAACAATAAGATGTACCAGACACTATGTTGAAAACGAAAATGAACTTAACAACCTCAGGGAGATTAGTTGTGGAGGTGGGAGGGAAGGGAAAGGAGGGTAGGAGAAAAACAAAGGAGGAGGCAAGAATGCTTGATAGGAAATGTACTCATTACCTTGCTCATGTAACTGTAACCCCTCTGTACAGTATTTTTACAATAAAATGTACAAAAACTAGAATCCCCAGGCCCAAAGAAACATAGTTCCCATGGTTTCCCTTATTTGTAATTACTAGTACATGTCTGAGTCAAGCAGAAACAGTCAGATAAATTGATGTTAGGCGAAATGAACCCCAAGATAAGGACTCAATGTTTTTTATCTTTCTTGTGATTGTTTCTAACATATTTATAAGATGATTTTTTGTTGCTTTGTATGTCTCTCCCCCATGGCATAATCCCTGTTTTCACTGCATTTGATGTTGGTATAATTTGTGGAGGGGAAGGGAAAAAACAAATTGTTTAAATAGGGATACAGGTGGACCCATTACAACAATGAGATGTACAAGACGTTAGGTTGAAAATGAACTTTACAACTTTGGGGGGGTAGGGGAGTAAGGGGGTACTAGGGGGAGTTGGGGAGATGGGAAGGGATGGGAAGGGGAAACAAAGGAGGAGGCAACAATGCTTGATAAGAAATATACACATTACCTTTTTGCCCATGTAATTGTAACCCCTCTGTATGGCATTTTCACAATTAAAAAAATAGAATCCCAACTCTACCTTTTATTCAAAATTGCCTTGGTGCTTGTTGCTCATGTGTCCCTAAAAAGTAAGAATCAGCTTGTTAATCTTCCCAAAACACAGTATCAGGATTTGCATTGCAATACAAATAAATATATGCATTCAGTATGATAAAATTACTTTTTCTTTTACTATTATTATTTTTACTTGAAAATGCTGGAAACAGAGGGGTTATAGTCATATGTTAGGCAAAGAGTACATTTCCTTTTGAAACTTGTCACTCTAATCTTGCTCTCTCCCAGTTTTTCTCTTATCCCACCCACAAGTTCTATAGTTCATTTTTAACATAGTGTCCAGTGAGTTCCATTGTCATATTTGTGCACCTTTTGGCCCTCCATTTCTGTGACTCTCTATACCCTCTCACAGATATATAGACAAGAAAAAAGAAAAGAAAACAAAAACTAACAAAAAACAAACCTCTTTACTCCATTTCTTGGAGTTCATGTCCATAACTTTTACAGTGTATGATCAGATGTACACAGGCATTGTGCTTTTCTGCTCCTCTCCTAAGAGTATTTTCCTTTGGGCTCACTGTGTGTGAACGCTTAGGGACATATATAATTTATTATGTTCCAGTGTATTTTAGTTCTAACTTCCACATAGATGAGTGAGAATACATGCCATTTGTCTCTCTGAGTTTGGCTTCCCTCACTTAACATGATTTGTTTCTATGTCCATCCGTTTCCCTACAAATGATATATTATTCTTTTTAATGGAGGTGTAAAATTCCATTGTGTATAGCTACCGCATTTTCTGGATCCACGCATCTATTGTGGTCATCTGGACTCTTTCTACAACTTGGCTATTGTGAATAATGCAGCAATGAACATGAATATGCGAGTTTCTTTATGGTAGTCTGGGTATGGCTGGGTTGTAGGGAAGACCTTTGTCTAGGTTTTTGAGGAACTTCCAGAGTGCTCTCTAGTGGTTGTATTAGCTTACATTCCCACCAAGAGTGAAATAGGGTTCCTTTGTCCCCACATGCCCACCAACATTTGAATTCACAGTGTGGCCAATCTAACTGGGGCAAGATGGAATCTCAGAATTGTTTTAATTTGAATTTCCTTTAAGGCCAGGGATGATGAGCATTTCCTCATATGTTTCTTTGCCATTCTTACATGTCTTCTGAGAAGTCTTTCTTTAGCTCCTTTGCCCATATAGTGATTGGTTTATTAGGTTGGGGAGGGGTTACTTTCTTGAGCTCCTTGTATATTTTGGATATGAGGCTTTAATGTCATGTATTGCTAATAAAGATCTTCTCCCAGTCTGTTGATTGTCTTTCTAGTTTAGAAACTACTTTTGCTCTAACATTATTGAGTTTACTTCTTAAAAATAGTATCTTCATATAATTAAAGCTTGTGTACAAAGTTTTGTGCATGCAACATGAATATCTGCTGTTGTAATTATTTTTGAGAATTGATAGTACTGCTTTTGCTATAGTTTTGCTGACATTTTCTTTTTGTTTTTCTTTTTTATTTTTTTTAAATTTTTTGTGAACACACTGTACAGAGGGGTTACAGTTACATGGGCAGGTTAATGCGTACATTTCTTATCAAGCATTGCAGCCTCCTCCTTTTTTTTTCCTTCACATTACTTCCCAGCCTACACCCCCCAATCCTCCCCGCTCCCCCCTCCCACCCCGCACCAACATTGTAAAGCTTGTTTTCGACATGACAACTTGTACTTCTCATTGTTGCAACAGGTCCACCTGTATCCTTAAATGACTTGTTTTTCCCCATCTCCTCTACAA
>NW_012267264.1:2877865-2949615 GCF_000151885.1 Dipodomys ordii
ATATCTAGTATATGTCTGAGTCAAGCAGAAAAGGTCAGATAAGGTGATGTTAGGGAAATGAACCCTAAGATATGTATTCAAATGTTTTTTTCTTTCATGTGATTGTTTCTAACACATTTATAAGATTATTTCTTTGTTGCTTTGTATGTCCCTCCCCCACAGTATAACCCCAGCTTTCACTGTATTTGAGGTTGGTATAATTTGTAGAGGGGAAGGGGAAAAACAAATCGTTTAAGTAGGGATACAGGTGGATCCATTGCAACAATGAGATGTACAAGTCGTTATGTTGAAAACGAACTTTACAACTTTGGTGGGGGGAGGGGTGGGGAGTATTGGATGTGGGGACAGAAGGAGGCTGGGAAGGGATGGGTAGGGGAAACAAAGGAGGAGGCTACAATGCTTGGTAAGAAATGTACTCACTATCTTGCCCATGTAATTGTAATCCCTCTGTACAGTATTTTCACAATAAAAAAATAAAAATTAAAAAAAAGATTTAAACTCTAAAAAAAAGAACTAGAATTTTGTCCCTTTTAAATATTACATACACTTGAACTTTACATTATGAAACTAGTTTATCTAAAATTAAATGAAACTAATCTACCTTATTCATGTAAGTGTGGGTATGAAATCAAATGATTCATTCAGGAGCAAAAATGAATTCTATGAGTATGTAGATCATTCTGTTTTTGTGATGGAAGTCGCTGAAAGCTTCTTTCTCTTCCTAAAAGCCACAGGCGTTTGCTAATAGAAACCATACAGAATGAAAGAAAACTTGTCCTCACATGAAGAGATCTGTGACTTTGGCCTCATTAGCTATGCACTATTGTCTGAGTTTACAGGTTGCAGCCTGAAGAGAATCATATACATACACTAGAAATATAAGCAGCTGCTTTTCACATCAGAACAAATCCCCTCAGTGCTGCCTTCGGGGCCATGTATTGCCATTGGTTTTGTCAAGGCCTGGTCATGGCATGTTGGTCTCAGTCCTAACTTTCATTCAATGTCCTCTTGACTCTCCAGAAGCTTTCAGTTATTCGTCCTCATAATTAAACTATTGACTGTATATCTACCATTGTGAGGGGCTTAATTATTGACCACTTGACTAGTAACTTAGAGGAGACATTGCATACAGCTTTGCATTTATACCACATGTGTTATATCTTTTTCTACTTTTAATAAAAGAACAGGAGAAAGAATGGAGGCTTAAGAAAGGTCCTACCAAGAAATTTCTGGGCCCTGTGTCACCCTCCTATACTGCGTCTCAGTTTCTAAAAGTAAAATTACATGATTGGCCCAAGTGATCTTACCTTCAAGACCTTAGATTTGTGATTTCAACAGAGAAAATTCTACTAATATCCTCATGAAAGTTTTGTTCAAGATTTCTGTCAGACTTTAGATGGTTTAGGAAGAGAGAGAAAAGGAGAGGAAGGAGAAGAGAGGTGGGGAAGAGAGGACAGGAGAGTGAGAGAGAGAGAGGAGAGCAAGCGAATGAGAGAGAGCGAGCAAGAGAGAGAGAGAGAGAGAAAGAGACCGACCCATGGCAGTGATTGCTAAGGAGACCAGCTGCATTGTGACTGTGTTCAAGTTATTAATCTGTTATGTTTTCCCAAGGTAGCCAGCTAGGGTGGTAGAAGTACCACCATCAGAGCAAACTCCACTTCAATTGAATTGTATATATATTGGTGTCTGATTATAATTTGCATATCTATAGAAGTATTAATCTTCTGTTGGCTATTAACAATTTATTACATAAAGTGTTCAGACAAGTCAGATGCATTCTGAGAAGAAGAAAGAAAAGAGTAAGACCATATACTGTTATTTGGAGAGAAAGGTTAGCATAGCTTTTAAGATATGTATCTCAGAGTAGAGGACAGTATCAAATGCTTCAGAGAATTTAGGCTAAAGAGAAGTGGTGAGGAAGAAAAAAAATGGTAAAACTGATAGTAGAATACTTGACTGCTTGTTTGAAAGACATATTTGAAGTCACCATGCATCATTTGGGGGAGGATAGTTAGAAAAATAGCAAGTTCATTGTCCAAACCTCTAGAAATCTTTTCCTTTTATTCAAGTTTTTAGGAAATGTATACTAGGAATACTGTAGAACTTGTAATTAAAATGAAAACACTACATTTCTTCATATAAAGCTACATGTATGTAGCACATAGTAAAGAACACCACATAGTATCAGCTAAGTCCTATTGTGTCATTAGAAAATGTACAATCAATTTCACATACCCCCCCTGCCCCTGTGGGTAAGTATTTTCATGAATACTCTCCTTCTCTTTCAGTAATCTTATACTAGTGCAGTTACTAATGCTAAAATGTTTGAAGGGGTAAGCATTTACAATTACATGAATAATAATACAAAAAGTGAAAAGGCTGAGTTGATGGAATTGACCTCAATAGCTTTATCGATAGCAGAAGAAATGTATGAATGAATCAAGGGGCTTTTTCTATTTATTTCTGTGAGTTTCTTTAAATCAACAGAAGTTTTCTGTTGCTCTTGTCACAACCTATGTTGAAGAGAAAACACACATTTCGAGTCTGTGATCTGCATACAAATGTGCCCTTCTTTCAGATTTTGTGAATATTTTCCAGCTGCTTTGTGATAGGAAGCCAATTATGTACAATACATCATACAGAGGAAGCAATTACATTCATTTTCTTGGGCACTGAGAAATTTGATAAGGTTGACACTTGGCACATTGTGCTGTGATAACAGTTAATTTTTTAAAAGGCATAAAATATAGGCCAGTTGAATTGAAGTCATTTGTTTTTAAATAGTTGGAAATTGTGTTACCTTAGATGCTTTCAGATGACAAGAGGGAGTGAAAAATTAATTTAGAATCTATTCTAAATGCATAATGTGTACTAGGCTCATTCAATTAGAGTATAATACTTCCTTCCAAAAACAAACCAGTTCCTGAGACCTTATGATCAGCTTCAAATGGAAATGAACCTTTGAGAGATTTTTTTTAAAGAAAGGAAATACTATCAAGCCTAATGTTTTCATAAGATCTTTATTTTAAGACATGCTCCATTTTCTTTTTTTCTGGATGGGCCTACTTTTTTTTGTTTCTTCATTAAAATACTCTGTCAAGGAGACTAGACACAATTTTAAATTCTTTGAGATAAAAAACTAAGAATTCTGAATGCCTGGGGCATGTTTCCATTTATTAATTTATGAGCATGACCGCTAAGACAAATAATACACTGTGTAGCATACTTACCAGATTGTGCCAATATTGAGAAGGGTTAGGGCTAAGGCCCAATACTTGTGTCAGGCATAATACTGATACAGAGAAAGTGTCGCTTGAACTAAGACTTGAGATATATTTGCCACATGAGTGAGTGCATTCAAATGGAGATGTGTGATTTAACTCAAGTTGAATGACTGGTGATTAGTGAGGGGTGTATGAGATACAGTCTAGGCAAGTGTAAGTGACTTGTGAAGTCTGGAGGAAACCATGATAACATAATGTCCTGGCTTTCCGGTAATCATGCTGGTCTATAGCTATTATCCTCAAAAGCATCATTAATAATATTCCATTTTCCTCTTAAATATCCATATTTGGACAATAGATGAGATTATCACCTTGAGCAGAGAAATTCATCTGAGAAAGGCCAAAGAGCAAGGTAGGGACCATATTACAAGTATGTCAGATGTCAGAATAATCATTGAAACAGTATTTTAGGGCATAGGCAACTTCCATTTTATTTTCGAAACAAAGAAAAAAATGCACAGGCCTTTTACTGAGTGTCACCTGAATAAAATAGGGGAGGTGTTCTACCACAAGATCTCTTTCTGTGAGATCATACATGTCATACCCATGACAGCAAATGCTGACTTTTCTTTAATTATAGCTTCCTTTATGTAAAAACATCAAATGCAGTATTACAATATGTCTATTGATGACCATCACTTTAAACATTAAGAGGTGACATTTAAGGTTTTCTGAGGATTTCTATTAAATAACACTTCTGTTAGGTTCGCATGTTTTGTGGACCAGAGTGCATGTGCCGAATTGTAAAACAAACCTGAACAATGGCTATTAACAGCCATGGTATGACTTGTAAAACTACATTTGCAAAAGGATAAACATTTAAAAATAGAGAGAAAAAGATTGAGATCTGTTCTCACTGTTTTCTAACATGAAGTTCTACAGGTCAGCAGTCGCATAAACCTGCAGGTCCACTGAGATCAGATGTCTTTCATCTCCTCCACAGAGGCTCATCTTTCCTGGATTTCATTAAGACTCTGATGTGAAAAATGTCTTCTTTCCTGTGGCTCCAGAGGGTTCCACACAGCTCCTGGAAAATTAATAGGATAAATGCTAGGTATTGCTGGCCATTTCATAACACTGTGATGCTTTACTGACAACACATAGCAATACTGTAAATAGTGACCACTGATGGACCAGAGTTCCATGCCAGGAACTTTGCTGCAGCAAAGCAAATTATACTTATGGGGATGGTTGACCACATACAAGTGGTTATAATTTGAAGCCATGGACACATTTACATGAAAAGAAATTTGTACTTAGATTTCATTATAAAGCTGATCTATGGTCTATGGTTTACTTCTTTGGTTACAAAATCATCTCATTCAGTACCTCAAGTACAAGCTTCCTAAGCTTTCAGTTTCAGAAAATACATATTATATTTTTACATGAGAAAAATTTTTTCTTTTGTAGAGAAACAGGATGTTTTTATGAGAAAGTCTGTGTTGGCACATGGAATAAAAAATGAGATAAAGGAAGGCCTGTCCATAGGGTTAAGTTAGAGATGTGAATTTGTTCACTGAATGTTCCTTTGAAATAGACTAATTGCAACATGAATAAGTTGCACTATTGTCAAGCTTTCTTAGTTCATATCCTTGCAGGAATTTTCTGTCATTACTGGCTTACTGACACTGAAAGTAGCTCAGGAGGCACAGACACCACTAAAAGGCTAAACATAAAAAGTCTGAAATATACTTGGAACTCAAAAAATTAAACCCCCCAACAACAAATCCTCAAAGAAATAACTGCCAAATAAATAAGTGGGCTAATGACTTAAAGAGAAACTTCTCTGAAGAAGAAAGAAGGATGGCAAATAGACACATGAAGAAATGCTCAACCACCCTAGCCATAAAAGAAATGTAAATCAAAACAACATTGAGATACCACCTCACCCCAGTTAGAATGGCAAAAATCAAGAACTCTAATAACAACAGATGCTGGAGGGGATGTGGACAGAAAGGAACCTTACTTCATTGTTGGTGGGAATGTAAACTTGTTCAAGCACTTTGGAAAGTAGTAAGGAGGTTCCTCAAAAGACTTCACATAGAGCTCCCCTATGACCCAGCAATCCCACTTTTGGGCATTTACCCAAATGTTTACAAACAAGACCACACTAAAGCTACCAGCACAACTATGTTTATTGCAGCATTATTTACCATAGCTAAGATCTGGAACCAACCCAGATGCCCCTCAGTAGATGAATGGATCAAGAAAATGTGGTATATATACACAATTGAATTCTATGTCTCCATCAGAAAGAATGACATTGCCCCATTTGTTAGGAAATGGAAAGACTTGGAAAAAATTATATTAAGCGAAGTAAGCCAGGCCCAAAGAAACATAGGCCCCATGGTTTCCCTTATTTGCAATATCTAGTATATGTATGAGTCAAGTGTAAAAGGTCAGATAAGGTGATGTTATGAAAATGAACCCTAAGATATGTATTTTAAATGTTTTTTTTCATGCATTTGTTTCTAACGCAATTATAAGATTATTTCTTTGTTGCTTTGTATTTCCCTCCCCCACAGTATAACCCCTGCTTTCACTGTATTTGATGTTGGTATAATTTGTGGAGAGGAAGGGGAAAAACAAGTTGTTTAAATAAGGATACAGGTGGACCTGTTGCAACAATGAGAAGTACAAGTTGTCATGTCGAAAATGAACTTTACAGCTTGGGGGGGGGGAGGATTGGGGGGGGAGAGAGGATGGGAAGGGATGGGAAGGGTAAACAAAGGAGGAGGCTACAATGCTTGATAAGAAATGTATTCACTATCTTGCCCATGTAATTGTAACCCCTCTGTACAGTATTTTCACAATAAAAAATATATATATAAAGTCTGAAATCAACGAAGTATAGGGACAATGACAATAAGAGACAAAACCATAGATAAATTGACAGGTACAAGGTTAGAATTGACTTCTCTTCAAAATAAGCAAATATTGTCCACGTACCAATATTCAGTCAGAATAATGATAAACTTGTTTCTTTAGGGAAGTTGTACAAAAATGTATTTAATTACAGCTATATAAGTATATCAGAAATTTTAAATATAGTAAAAACAAATATTTAAACCCTTTAACAGACTATATGCTGTTTTTATAATACAGACACATAAATAATAGTAAGCAAACTCTCTGCCTTAATGGAAAAAGGAGGCTGGACTGAAATAAGGAAATAATAAATTGCTAATAGATAAATAAAACATAATAAATATAAGGAAAAATCAGTTTAGAACAGTAGAGGACAAATATTCCTCCATGAAGTCAGAGATAAACAGAAAAATAAAATAATTCTCATTGCTGGCAATGGTATAGAAGGCTCTACACCTTTCATACATGGTAAGGAATATAAAATAATATAATGTTCATGTGATAATACAAAATGCTATTTCTAAAATGTTCATTTCTTTTTTTATTTTAAAGGTTATTGTAAAGGTGTTGTACAGAGGGGTTAAGTTACATAAGTAATGCAATTAATACATTTCCTTTTGAACAGTGTCATCCCCTCCTTCATTTTCTCCCACTTTTTTCCCTCCTGACCTCCCGCCCCTACAAGTTGTAGAGTTCATTTCCAACATAGTGTCTAGTGAGTATCAATGTTGAATTGTTTCACACTTTGTCACGTTTTCTGTGATTCCCCTTGCCCTTTTCAATAAGTTACACTTATATACAAGACAAAGGGTACAGAAATAAAATACTGTGACAAAAGGGAGTCAACCAAGGAATGAAAGAAAGAAAAAAATAAATAATTGCAAACAGTACAATAAAAAGCCTCTTGTTTCCATTTCTTGAATTTTATTTTGATAATCATCATTTTATTATGGTCAAATGCAATAGCAATTGAACCATTGTGATCCTCTCTTAAGAATATATTCCTTTGTTCCTACTGAGTGAATGCTTAGAGTGCTGTTTAATTAAATTATCTCCAAGTGTAATTATTTGTCTTTTACTGTCCATTGCATTAACCAAGACAAGAATCAATCCAGATGGTTCTCAGTGGATGAATGGATAGAGAAAATGTGGTATATCATTCATTGCACATACCAGGGGGAGAGGCAGGTCACAGGGGGGTGAGAATGTTGAAGGTATGATAGTGACCAGGATTCATTGTATTCATAAACTTCTGTGCTAAATGGTACCTCCTTTGTACAACTACTTAAAGATAATTTTAAAAAATTAAAAAAAGAAAATGTGGTATATATACCCAGTGGAATTCTATGCTTCCATCAGAAAGAATGACATAGCTTCATTCATAATGAAATCGAGAGACTTGGAAAAAGTTATATTAAGAGAAGACCCAAAACATAGGCTGCATGCTTTCCCTCATTTGTAATAATTAGAATATGTCTAAAATGTACATTTCTTAAACTTAGTGATTACTCTAACAATCAATTCCAAAACTATAATCAAATTTTTAAAAATATCACTGTATCATTAGCTATATAGATAACATATTTGTTTCCATTTTCATTTTTAAAAGAGTTTTATTGAGATTAAGTGATTATATGAATTTCACAAATTTTACAGTATTGTGTGATAGTGATACTTAAAGTCACAAACACATTTTAAACTTCACAAGGCAAATTATCATTATCATGGTCTACAAAGTTTGTAAAATCCATAAACTTTGACAATACAAGTATTTCTTCCAAATCAGGTGATATGTACATTTCTTTCCTTTTGCTTAGTGTAAGCTGTTCCCGCTTTCCCTCTCATTCCCTGCCTCCATGACACATTTATTTTCAACTCAAATGTTTAACACAATATATACAAAGAGTTATCTTTGCATTGAATAAAAAGTCTACACAGAAATTGCATTCATTTATATTCATTTTTAAATATTTAGCATAGGAAATCAGTTTTAAAAGAAGGTTAAATTTCAAAACAATAAACTATAATATGAGAAGAATTTAGAAGAGAGGAAGTGTATCAAGTATAGTTGCTTAAATTGGATTAAGAAATATGTGTGAAATTGTGTCCTTATGAACGTGTTCAAATTTTCATCATTAGACCATGAAAGATTGTATTGTCCTTCATAAAATGACAAAAAGAAAAAAGTTAAAATAGAAAGCACAATCTTGACAGTGAAAATAAAGTATGTAGACATTAATGAGGAAAAGAAATAGTTGAGAGGACTCTTGTCGAGGGATCAGCTGCAGTTATTAATAGATTTGCCTGGAGGCCTATGGGTTTTTGAAAAGTGCTTCTAAATTTAGAAGGAAGAAAAATTAATGATAATTTTATTGATGCTATTAACTTCAACTTTCTGGTATTTTTTCTGTTCCTCTTCCCAGACCACAAAATTGTCACTGACAAAGTTGATTCAGAATTGGGTGTGAGATTTTAAACACATTATATCAGGTGGATTATTCTGTTTTGCAGTTTTCTGTGTTTTTTCAATTCTTAAAAGTTTTCAGTTTCTGTAGTTTCTGTGAATGAGTTTGTTTTAAATGCTGGTGCTTGAACTGAGTGAGGACTTATTCTTGATTAGTGTTTTTTACTCAAGATTTGCTTACTACCACTTGAGCACATCTCCATGTCCAGTGATTTACTGGTTAGTTAGAGATAAGAGACTCTGTAATTTATGTTCCTAGGCTGCCTTTGAACTGGGGTCCTAGGATCTCAGACTCATGAAATAGCTGGGATTATAGACATGAGCCACCCTCTCTGGGTTTATCAGTGAACTTTGGAGGTAAGATTGAAGGATGTGGGTCATTAGTAGAACTTAGTTTGGTATTCCAAGAAGATTTTTATTTTATTCTCCAGAGTCAATATGTTCTGATCTCATTCATATATATAGATAGATAGAGATAGATACATATATACCTATAGTTAAATAGGCTTTCAAAGTTACAAAGGAACACAGCTTGAGCTGTGTTTTATTACAAGTATCATACTATTAAAAGTTAAGCTGAGTTTAAAGTGAATGATGATTTGTTTGAATCGTTGAAAACACAAAGAAAGGACATTGAATGTTCTCAACAAAAATAGTAACTATGTGAAGTAATTAGTTTTTAATTATCAAACTTTAAGCACTCTGCAGATACTTTAAGTAGTCATATTACACAATATTAAGTACATATGATTTTATCTTGTTCTAGCATTTGTTGTGATACATACACTTGGTCCCATCACCTAGCATCTTCCATGTGGTCTCTACATTTTCCTAAAAGCTATGATATAATTAAAGAAGAATAAGCAAACGTGAGACCATTGTATCATAATCTAAGGTTACTTCCAAACACTGGCATTTGCTGAGTATTTTTTTCCCAATAAAAACACATCAGTAGAGATGTGGCTTAAACAGCATAAAAGCAGGAAAATCCCAGCTCAAAGTCTGGTATTGCCAAAAGAAAAAGGAAAGCATTAAAAGTTTTCAATTAGGAGACTATTCTGTATTTCAAGATGTTTTTAATGATGTTTATCCCCTAACTCCTAACACAACATTTTCCCCAATGTGGGTAGCTTTAAGTTTTTTAAAAAAAGTTTCTTTCTTTGTGTGTGTTCTAATTTTTCACATACTGCTGCTCTACAAACACCAGAGAAAGGTGTAGAAAGTCTCAGCAATGTGAGCAAAGCAAGATCCTGGAGACATGTTGCAATCCAGTCTCAGGAGGCCTCTTGCATTCCACATGGCTGAAGCTAGACAGTCACATCTTTCTTCACATTTCTTGATAATTGCATTGTGAATTTAAAAAAAGAGAATTGCATGGTGATAAAGTAGACTGAAATTGAAGTTTACAATACTAACATTAAAATAAGTTCTAAGTTACTTCCTGAAAAATTAAATAGTGAGTACATCAGCCTTAAGCGATAGGCATTTAAACAAAACTTTAAATATTATTAATTAATTAATTAGTTTATTTGTTGCACTGGGGTCTTGAATTAAGGGCTTCACCCTTGCGAGGCAACACTTCATGGCTTTAGCCACTGCTTTAGCTCTTTGCATATTCTGGGAGTTAATGTCTTATTAGATAAAATTGGCAAGTTTCCCCCCACCCACCCCCTTTACCCACTTTGCAGGCTGTCTCCAACCAACTGACTGCTTCTCTACTTTGGATTTCCTTAAAGGCACTGAATCAATAGAACAAATCTAAATGCATGTTCTTCTCATGGAAAGCAAAGGGTTTCCTCAACTGAGATACTAATGATACTAGAACTTGTTAATCATTACTTAGCATATTTAACATGTCTTTCTCTGCAGCTAGATTCTAGTCATCTGTTGAGTATAATGTCATAAAAATAAGCTGGATTTGCTTTCCTGTGGTTGGCTTAATCATGGACTCATATATTCAATGACACATATGTGTAACTTTAAAACTAATTCGAGTAAGTCATTAAAATACACCAAAGGAAGTAACTGTATATACTATAGCTTTGCTTTAGCTCACATTTAGGTCACACAGTAGCCATAGTCAAAATTCTGCAGCAATTATCAATTATTTCTGATTCCTATAACGATAACAAAAAGTTAAAAACCACCAAGATGAATGCTATTAAAAAAGTGTAACATCTATCTTACTGTAATCATTATCAATGAAAATTTTATGCAAGTTTTGCTTTTATTTTCTTTTATAAAGTGATAAGCTCAGAGAAGGTAACCCTAAATGTTTTTTATTATTTCCATTTATTTTTCTATGAACTAGGATTTAACATGTTTAAAATGATCATTCATAACCTTACATTTTCAGATAGTCCATATGTCAATTTATTTCTTTACAACTAAAATATGTTATTAATTCATACCTTCCTTACATGATGACATAGTACTATGGATACTAGTTATATTTTGGTGATCATTTACTTATGACTTTATATAAAGTAGATTTTCACGGATGTTTTAGGACATTGGGATATGGGTCAGAATTTTATTGTTGTCTGTTCTTTTACTACTACAGGTTTTTTAAATTGCTTCCCTGAGTTTTAACTGCAGTACTGTATGAAGGTGTGTGGTTTTTGGTTTTGCTCTTTGTACTTATTTAAAAGGCCCATTCTTTGATCTTTGACACTTCTGTTATTTTGCCTTATGATTGAGGGGAGATATTTCCAGATGCCCTAAGCAATCATTCCTGACCTCTTTTAGATAGCTAAGCAAAAATCTGACTTACTAGAACTGAATTTTGTTATGTGCATGTATATAATATAAATTTTCCCATGGATTGAATGCTAATATCTTCACCAGGTTGTTTTGTGGGAGGCCATAATTTCCAGTGTGATTATATTTGGGGGTTCAATTTAGGGAAGGAAATTACATTTAGATGATGCCACTGGGAGAGAGGCCTTTGATGTTAATGCCCTTCTAAAAAGACAAAAAGGGAAATCTTTGTTTGGTTCCAGGAAAGGCTTGTGAAGACTTAAGCAGGAAGAGCCCCTTCAGAAAGACTCTGAACAGCAGGCATTGTCATCTTGGTAATTTATCTGCCAGCACTGTGAAATACACACACACACACACACATACACACACACACACACACACACACACACACACACACACACGATAAGATAGAATTTAAGGGTTTCCTGATAACATAGCCAGGTATGACTCTCCTATGATGGCGAGTGCTCCTGGACCATGGCTGAGAAATGTAGCTGGACCAAGCAGTGTCTTAAGATGCTTCAGGTCAGGTCAGTGGGCCTACCTCTGGAGCCAAGGAGAGGTGTAATTGCTTCCTCCTGCAAGATTGTGGCTGGGGCTGGAACCAGGTCACAGGCTAGTTGATGATATATTTCTGGGCTGGAAATTGATGGACCAGTTACTCAAGGCAAAGGACCCAGGTTCTTGTCCTAGAACTAAGGGCACTCTGGAGACTGTGCTGTCGCCTGAACTGCAGTCAGGATCAATGGAGGCAATTCTGCCACCCAAGTTCATGGCTGTCTTCCTGCATGAACTTTCCCCAGTTCAGGACTCTACTTTCATACCTGGAACACAAACCTCCTATAAAGACACTTAGGTATTTTGCAGTGGGAGTACATAAACAAGGGACTTCCGGTCCACCATTTTGCTGCTGGTATCCAACGCTGTTTCCAGCTTTGATTCTTTCTGCTTTCTCTTATTCCACTTTCTCCTCTTCTTTCTTTTACTGTGGGATGGTGTTTGATCTGTTCTTTGAGATAATTTTACTTTTCCTTTTGCAGCTAACTTTAAAATGGTAACATTGGACTGTACAATTATTTCTTGGAAGTATATATTGATAGTCAGCTAATGACATAGTTGACTCCACACCCTTCCAGGTCTCTTCTCCTACCTTCCCTTCCTGAGGCTAATTTGTCATAGACTAAGATTGTCCTGTTTTTAGCCTACAAGTAGTTTCCTTTGGAGTGAAAACACAAGCTCATAATTTTAGTGCTCCATCCATCAACTTTAAATAGTCTTTTTCTGTTCTCATATTATTCTTACCCTTTCTACATTTTTAGAGTATAATATGAAGTATATAAACTTACCAATTATAGAACTTCATTTTTTGTTGTTACATAAGAAAAAAAATCCCCTGATATTTAGGCTTAACCTTGAATTTAAGTTGTTTCAAGAGCCACAAGCTGGCCTTCAAAACAGATTTTCAATTCATCTCTCACGTGGCTGGAGTATTGCCTTGAAGGACTTTTATTGAGGTCACCATATTTATAGTTACTATATTTCATTGACTCTTGGATAAACAATATTATGAGTTTGTCTATTTCTCTTTTTTTTACTGCCTAAACAGAATATTCTCAGGATAATACGTTCTTTCCTTGAGGATTCTGCAATAATTCTCTCATTTACCATAATTTTTGTAAAAGTCTGATTATTCTGTTTGTTCTTTGTTTATAAATATTAATTCAATTTTATTAATCAAAGCACCATATCTTTAGTCAATTGAACTTTTCATTTTTCTATGCTACTTTTTGTTGAGCACTGTCATATCCTTTAATTTTTTAAAATATAATTTCAGGGAAAAAATGATGAAATTTGCTTTTTGAGTAGCTTCCTTTTCATTCAGTTTACTTCTGTAGGAGTACCTGTCAAGTTGGCTGATGCTTGTTGTCTTTTTAATCTCTAAAATGTCTTCCAGTTTAGTTTTGATTTCGTTTCCTCTGATGCCACGCCGACTCCAGTGGAGTCTGCTTAGCATGGGAAACCATCTATCAGACCATGATAGGGGCTTCAGAGACCTATCTCTGAGTTTTGGGACTTCACCAAAGTCTACCTCAGAGAATGGGGCTTTACAGAAACGTATCTCCAAGTTTTGGGACTTCACCGAAGTCTACCTCGGAGAATAGGGCTTCTAAGAGGCCTACTCCTGGGAAAAGGCTGGCAAGCCCCTGGGAAAGATGTGTTTCTGCCTATCTTTTCCTCATAAGAGTGCCTATTAATCTTTTACTGTTTCTACTGCTCTTTGTACTTGCTCATTGTCAACGTTTCCCTATACAAAGCTCTTTCTTAAGAGTGTTGACGACTCCAATATCTGATGAGTGTCTTAAAAATATGACTAACTCACCGGAGTTAAGTGCTACCCTGAAATCCCTCTTATGGAGGCTAGTAGACAAGAAGTCACTTCAGCAGAAGGAATTGTTTGTAAGAAACTTACAAGAAGCTGTAGGGCAACTAGAACAGAAGGAATATATGGCAATTGCTGAGATAACTACTTAGGAGAAAAAACTTCCTACTACTCTCTCATTTACTAAGAGACTTGCTAGATCTAAGTCTCCTTGGTGCTTATTATTAAAGAAGGAACAGGAAGGAAAAATCCTATGGGACAATTAAGGCCTCTATAAAAATAAGATAATGGTTAAATGGTGACAAACGTCGAAACCCATTATATTTCTTAGAGATAAGCCGGAAACAAGTGCCTTTCAGGTGACCAGCTGTTGACCACCCAAGAATGAAGCCCTGCAGCAAGATTGTGTAAACTTTTGCCCTTTCAGGTGACCAGCTGGTGACCATCCAAGAACGAAGCTTTGCAGCAAGATTGTGTAACCTTTTGCCCTTTCTTATGGAGACTTCTGTTATAAAAGTTTGCTATCCTCTGCATTAAATAGCACTCAGCACTCAGCACTCAGCATCCACTCCTAATGTGTGTGAGTTGTCTGTTTGCCATCTCCCCATCCTATTCCAGGTTCCTCCCCTAAGTATCCTCCGTCGTCCCGACAGAACCCGGTCCGCGGCACTCTGAAACTTGTTCTCCATGTCCCTGTGAATTTTAGCAGTGTTTGGTTTTTATTTTGAAACTTGTTGCATGTTGTTAACCACTATGTGATGGTTTTCTTTTCCTCATTCCTTATGTCTTGTACTTTTTTTCTTGTATTTTTTTCTTGACCTTTTATCCTGTGGGTTTTTTTCCTTTTTTTGAATTGAGGGCTTGTAGTTCCTTGGTGCCATTGTCTTTAGACAAGCACCCTTTGTCCTTGAGGCAGAAATGCCTAAAAATCAGTACTCCTAAGAGGATATATTAAAATATATTTTAAATATTAAGAAAAAACTTAAATATCTCTGACTATTTTTGGTAGTGTTAGGATAAACCTGTGCAACTGTAAAATATTCCCTAATGGTGAAGCATGTGAACTGTTTTCTTCTGTGTCCATCTTGCATCCTCTTTTTTGTTCTCTAATCTTTCTGATTGAAGTATCTTTTAAAGTGGTCCCTAAATTCCCATTGCTCATGCCTGCTTAAAGATGCTTATTCCTTGATATTTAGGACCTATTCCTCTTCTACTTTTAACAAAACTTCCTAGGCTGACAGGATTTCTCTAAGGACCTTCCAAGTATTTAGTCAACATAAGGCGAAATGGCTGGAAAATTGCTTAAATGATACCCTCTCAGATACAAAAGGTTGCCAATCTTTTTTTATTATTATTCATTTTAGGTGTACATACTTATAAGGTACAGTGTAATAATTTGATTCAGGTTCCCAACAAGCGATGATCACTTCAGTGTAGTTAATAATTTGTTCTCAATATGTTTTTTTTAGAATTGTTGATTTATGTTCTTCACATATGTATGAAGTTAGATGTGTTTTTTGAATACATATGTGTTGACCCAGTTGAGGCAGTCTATAAAGCACAGGGAAAGAAGCAACTGCATTGAGGCTAATGGCTGATAGAACAGAAGAGCTGTGTTCCATCAGAATGTCATGGTATTGCACAGCCATGAGAAATGACTGCTAACATTGGCTATGACAACTAGATGACTGAGATGGCTTCTATTTGTCCTTTGCTTCATTAGACTTACATCTCTACATCATTTACTTTGGAGAATTCAGCTGCTCCTATCATAAATAGAATTCTATGCAGTAGTCCTAAGTACTATATGACAGAAAATAAGAGCAGATATTCAGAGAAAAATCCTGACTTATTCCTGAAAAGCTGTGCCTTTTCCCACTAGAATCTCAAGAATTATCATCTTGCTTATTAAGTTTACCCATGACAAATCTGGTGTACCAAACTCCACTTGTTTGATTCATTCTGAGAATTCTAGCATCCCATCAATGTATACTTTCCTTCTGTAATAAACAATTTTTCCCATTTCCTTGCTTTCTATAGTTTCTGAGTTCTTTCTCTGATGGCAACAAAACCCTGAAAACACTAAGTTGATATCTCTGTACCTCGGTATGTCTATGTCCCCTTGAGACCTTCAAGCCCTCACCACAATCAGAATCTTATAACCATTCACTAATTGAATAAATGAATTGAATCAGGATTGTAGCCTTTGGGTTGAAGCTATAAGGGAGGGACTTCAAATGGCAAAAGCTATTGAGTTTGTTTATATGAGCCCAGGGCATTGTCTCTAGGTAACATTTTAGAGTTGATTAAGCCTATTTGAATGAAATTTCTGTTATCAAATCTTAATCAGTCTTGCAGAGGAAAGGTATGAAATTATGAACTGAATTTAGTCACACCTATAAAAGCAATCTTAATATCTTCATAGTGAGGTTGAATAGTTGTTTGTTCACCTTTACAAACTGATACTCTGCAAATGTTTAAATATATAAATTTTAGTAAGGCTTTATTTTTGACAAATCCTAAGAACAACAGCTTTGTACATTGTTATTATGCTTTGTTGATGTGCATTAAGAGATGTTAAAAATGTCTTCTCTATCTTATTGATATTCCATTAATTTTCAGAGCCACTGTCATGCACAATTGTCTTTAATGGTGACTTTATGAGGATAACTCACTCATAATTCCTTCTGTGACAAACTGAAATTCACACAGTTTTGTGGATACTATGTTTTAAAAGTACTTAGGGAACTCTATTTATTAACAAATTATACAAAACATGTAGGAAACAACTTTACGAAAGTGTTTTTAATATGCATTTTTATTGTAAAGTTACTGTACAGAGGGGTTACAGTTACATGAGTAAGGTAACAAGTACATTTCTTATCAAACATTGTTACCCGCTTCATTGTATTTCCCCTGCCATCCCTTCCCTCCCCACCTCTGCAACTCCTGCCTCCCCCCACACCCAAGTTGTAAAGTTCATTTTCAACTTAGTGTCTTGTACATCTCATTGTTACAATGGGTCGACCTGTATCCTTGATTCAGCATTTTGTTATTTCCTTTCCCCACGCCAAATTAGAAAAATGTATATACAAGATGCAGGATACTGGAACAAATACAGTGAAAACAGGGATTATGCCATGGGGGAAGAACGTACAAAAGAAAAAAAAACACATAGTACATTATAATTACATTAAAACAACAGCAACAAAGATAAACTTCTTGTGTCCCTATCTTGTTGGCAAGAGTGTAAACTTGTGCAACCACTTTGGAAAGCAGTATGGAAGTTCCTCAAAAGACTACACATAGAGTCCAGAGGAAGATGTCAGAGGAGAAGCTGGGAACTAAACAAGTGCTTGTATAGAAACCAGTTTTAGTGTTCCAGTGAAATCTCCAAGGGTAGAGAGTCACACCAAATGTGCCATCATAGTACAGACAGTTTGGACAGGGAGGAAAAATTCAGACAGCTTGCTAAGGACACAGATTTGAGTACTTACTGATGACCAAGGGGGCAGCAGCAGAG
The DNA here is from genome assembly GCF_000151885.1 of Dipodomys ordii. NCBI lineage: Eukaryota > Metazoa > Chordata > Mammalia > Rodentia > Heteromyidae > Dipodomys > Dipodomys ordii. The sequence goes on from NW_012267264.1 coordinate 2,895,145, forward strand.
GCTGCTGCTGCAGTTGCCATATGAACAGAGAGAGCGCAGGACAAAGTCACCAAAGGCAGTGTGCAAGTAGATTCTACTTACCTACAGCAAGAAATGACAAGGAGCAGACATTTTCATCCTGCTGACCACAAACAGTCAAAGATTATAGATGGCCTGGAAACCAATGGAAAGGCATGAGTACTCCACAAAACATCCTCACTCCTTTTCACAGAACAACAATGGGAAAGTAGCCCCTCCCCCACCACCAGAGAAGAACTCTATCTTTGATACTGACAAAGACCAGGCCGAGCAGCTAGCCTATAACTCAGGCCTTGGAAGAAGACAATAGAAGCCATTCAATAGGTCAAAGGAACCTGACCTGTGGGGCTCAGCTCCAACCTTGGGGAAAGTTGACCCCTCCCAGGCGGAGGAAGTTCTGCCCATGGAAGAGTGACTTTCTTCTCTGGGTAAACAAAACCAGAGGCTTCCCCACCCCACCATAGCACAGGCAGCAAACCTAGCTGCAGGATGGTAAAAGAAAAACAATGGAAACTCAGTAAACATAAATCCTGAGAATGGCTCCAGGCTGGGCTGTGTGAGTCTCAGGAGCTAGCCTCTCAGGGAAAAGCTACTGATTACTGACAAGTGTCACCCTACCCACAACCTAGCCCCATCACAGCAACTTCAAGCTAGAGAAAACAGCCATCTCCTTCTTTTGTGATATTCAAAGCTGATCATCCTCCCACTGAACTAGCCTGGAAGGATGGTCAGAAAGGCCCTGGTAAGGAAGAATTTCCTTACTCCTGCTGAAACTGATTTAAGAAACCAATCTAGTCAAAGGAAAACCAAGCACCGCAAGGAATCCAGAGACTGGTTAGGGACACAGGAGAGACATAAGACCCCACATGAAAAAATTGAATAACTCTTTTCTCTACCTATTTATTTTAAATTTAAAAAAAAGTTTTCTACTTTTTCATCATTTTTATTTTAGCTTTTTAAAAAATTCTCTTTTTATTCTTTTCCCTTTTGCTACTTTTTTTTTGCTCTGTTCATCTCTTTATATATACCTGTATTCAATTGTTAGACCTTATCCTTCATTGTGTGCAAACTTAATTCAGATATGGATTACTCTATTCACAAACTCTCAGGTTTAACTCCTTTAATTGTAGTATTATTTCTTTATACTTACATTATAATTTTTTAAGTGTTTCATTTTTAAATATTTTATTTTTCCTACATAATTTTTTCAGTGTTTCATTTTTAATTTTTTTTTAGTTTTCCTTTTTCTTTATCTCTCTTCTCTTTTCCTTCTATCCTTTTCCATTTTCTGAATTTAGGTATTGGTTATATTCTTTCTCTCACTTTCCTTCTCCACATTCCTCTAATCTTATTTTCTCCTAACAATTCTCTCTAAACCTATTAATTTCTGTTCTGCTGACTCCTTCTTTGACTTTCTTAGTCCACTGATCCCTAGTTGTTTGTTGCCGAACTAGACTGAATCTGTTGAACTAGATTGTATTTGTACTCATTTTCACTGCATCAAACAATCTGAGCAACTACAGGACTCTGATTGATGCTTGACTTAAAATAGTGGTCTAGCATGGAATTGGTTCTGGTGTCATATCTAAATGGGCAGAACAATCTGGGGAAACACAAGAGAAATGGCAAGTCCAGGTATCTCAACTCCTGCTCACGATAATCAGGCAATGGGGCAGTTAATGAATAATATAGAGGAGACTTCCCAAAATGCTCTACAAACACTACCAATAAACATGCTGGATGAAAAGATTGAAAGCCTGCAAAGGACTCTGTGTGAGTGTGATAGAGAAATGAATGAGCATGATGAGGCTAACCAATGATTAATACTGGAATTTCCTGAACATGAAGGGACTAATCAAAGATTAATTGAGGAATTGCATGAGCAGGATGGGAATAAACAAAGATTAATAGAGGCATTCATGGAATCCACAAACAGAAAGCTGGAGAAATCCCTGGAGGCCACAAAAGGAATGCTGAATGAAGCCCAACAGAAGGAAAGGGAGTCCAATGAAACTATAACCAATCAACTAAGGGATTTGAGAAAGAACACTGAAAGCCAAATTAAAAGGTGAGGGAAGGGATGATAGGGAAAACCAAAGGAGGAGGTAACAATGCTTGAAAGGAATTGTACTCATTACCTAGCTCATGTAACTATTACCCCTCTGTACAGTATTTTTACAATTAAAAACATATTTTAAAAAAGAAGTACATACAAGATCTAAAACAAAGCTCCAACAAAGTACTTGAAGCCATTGAATCTGACCAATTAGAAGGAAAGGAAATAAAAAACAAAGTAGAAAATCTTGACAGTAGGTTAGACCATGCAGAAGATTGAGTCTCTGGGATTGAAGGCAACCTAGATATTATAGAGAAAAAATCATACAACTATCCAAGACAGATCCAAAAAATATGATAGATCTATTTAACATTTAGAAGATACCATCAAAAGGCATAATTAAAGGTTAATGGATGTAGAGGAGGGCATAGAGACAGAAGTGAAAGGTCTAGGAAATTTATTTAACAGGATCCTAGCAGACAGCTTTCCAAACATGCAAAAAGATGGGCCAATTCAGATACAAGAAACCTTTAGATTCTCACAATAAAAATAAATAAATAAATAAATAAATAAAAAAATAAAATAAAAAAGAAGCCTTTAGAACACCAAATAGACCAGACCAGAACAGGACATCCCACTGTCAAATTTGTAATCTGCACAGTATCAATGGACACCAAAGAAAGGATCCTTAAAAATGTCAGGGAGAAAAGATCAATTATACATAAGGGGAAAACAATCAGAATAATTTCAGATTTCTCAGCAGAGACAAGCTAAGAAGAGCCTGGAATGATATATGCCATGCCCTAACGACAAACAGCTATCAACCAAGAATAGTGTACCCAACTACACTCTCTTTCATAATGGAAGGACAAATAAAAACCTTCCACAGCAAAGAAAAACTGGAACAATGTATCTCCACCAAACTAGCCCTACAAAAGATACTTAAAGATTCACTATACATAGAAATCCAACAAGAGCATGATAAAGGCCAAGAAATAGCTCCCTAACAGCAAATCCAAGAATCATAGAAAGAACTGAGTTGGCATAGCTCCCAAGAAGGTGGATAACATGGCAAACACTTCTCAGTCCTGACTGTCAATATTAATGGACTTAACTCTCCAATTACGTGATATAGATTGTCTAGTTGGATCAAAAAGCAAGATCCTTATATCTGCTGCCTTCAAGAGACACACCTTGCACACAAAAATAAACTTATTCTGAAAGTGAAAGGATGGCATAAAATCTACCAAGCTAACGGCCCCCATGAACAGACTGGGATTGCAATCCTAATATCAGATACAATAGACATCAAATTAAAATTAGCGAGAGGAGATAAAGAAGGTCATTACATACTAATTAAGGGATCTCTCTTTCAGGAGGATATTACAATTCTAAATATTTATTCACTAAATAACAGAGCACCCAAATTTATCCAAGAAACACTACTTTCCCTAAATCTCACATAGATCCAAAAACATTAATTTTTGGGGACTTTAACACACCACTATCCTCACTGGATAGATCAACCTGGCAAAAACTCAATAGAGAAACCTCAGCTCTAAACAACTTCATAGATCAACTAAACTCATCAGACATCTACCGAATATTTCGCCCAGCAACATCAGAATATACGTTCTTCTCAGCAGCATATGGAACATTCTCCAAAATAGACCACATTTTATGTCACAAAGCAATTTTGTCTAAATTCAGAAACAATGAAATTATGCCTGCATTTTCTGAGACCCCAAGGGAATAAAATTAGAATTCAACACCAAAAGCCACCAAAGAAAATCCTGTAACACATGGAGGCTGAACAACACACTGTTAAACCAGTAGTGGGTCATGTAAGAGATTAGAAAGGAATTTTAAATGTTCATGATTTTCAACATAAATGAACACACAAATTGCCAGTGCCTCTTAGACACAGCTAAGGCAGTACTCAGAGGCAATTTTATAGCTCTGATTTCCTACATCAACAAATTGAAGAGATCTGGAACAAACAATATAACGAGGCACCTGGAGCTCCTTGAAAAAGAGAAATAAGCTAAATCCTAATCCAATAGATGGAAACAAATAATCAAAGTTAAATCAGAAATAAATGAATTAGAGTCCAAAAAACCATAGAAAGAATCAACAAAACAAAATGTTGGTTCTTTGAGAAAATTAACAAAATTGAAAGACATTTAGCAAATCTGATCAAGAAAAGAACACACCCAAATAAGCAAACTCAGCAAAGAGAATGGAAACCTCACCACAGAAACAACCAAGATTCAGAACATTATAAGGGAATACTTCTCAAACCTTTATGTTAATAAGCTTGTGAATCTCGCAGCAATAGATGAATTTCTAGCAAACATTGACATGCACAAACTAAAGCAAGATGATTTAAAATAACTTAACAGACCCATATCAAGCATCAACATAGACATAACAATAAGAGCCTTCCTACCCAACCAAAGCCCAAGACCGGATGGGTTTATGACTGAATTCTAACGAGACTTCAAAGCAGAACTCACACCAATATTCCTCCAACTCTTCAATGGAATTGAAAGTGAAAGTTCACTGCCAAACTCTTTCTGTGAAGCCATCATAACCTTAATCCCAAAACCAGGCAGGGAGTTATCAAGGAAAGAAAACTATAGATCCATTTCTTTGATGAACATTGATGCAAAACTTCTCAATTAAACTTTGACCAATTGACTTCAATAATTCATTAAAAAATCATATATCAGGATGAAACAGGATTCATTTTAGGGATGCAAAGCTGGTTCCATCTACAAACATCAATTAATATAATTCATCACCTCAACAAGAGTAAGGATAAGAACTAAATGATTATAGTAATAGATGTGAAAACAGCATTTGACAAGATCCAACACCCCTTTATGATGAAAGCTCTGGAAAAACTAGGAATCTATGGAACATTCCTCAATACCATAAAGGCTGGGTATGACACACCTACAACCAGCATTATGCTTAACGGTGAAAAGCTAAAGCCAATTCCTCTAAATTCAGGATCTCCACACTCTCCACTTCTCTTTAATTTAGTATTAGAATTCCTAGCTAGAGCAATAAGAATAGATGTAAATATAAAGGGAATCCAAATAGGGAAAGATGAAGTAAAACTCCCTCTTTGCAGATTACATGATCTTGTATTTGTAGAATTCCATGGACTCCACTCCCAAGTTACCTGAGCTGATGCAAAACTTTGGCAAAATAGCAGGGTATAAAATTAACCCTCAAAAATCAATGGCTTTTCTGTATGCCAATAATTACACAAGCATGGCTGAAATCAGGAAAATAACTCTGTAATAGCCCTACAAAAAATAAAATACATAGGAGCTAATGTAACTAAAGAAGTGAAGGTCCTATATAATGAAAACTTTAAAAACCTGAAAGAGAAAATTAAAGCAGATCTAAGGAAGTGGAAAAACCTCCTATGCTCCTGGGTTGGGAGTATTAACATTATGAAAATGACAATACTGCCAAAGGATATCTACAAATTCAATGAGGATACCTATCAATATCCCAACCTAATTCTTCAATGAAATAAAAGAAGCAATCCAAATATTCATATGGAACAATAAAAGACCCCAAATAGCAAAAACAATCCTTAACAGAAAGAACAGTGGTGGAGGAATATCAATACCAAATTTGAAACTCTACTACAAAGCTATAGTAATCAAAAATGCTTGGTACTGGCACAAGAACATACCATCAATGGAATAGAATTGAAGACCCAGAAATGAAACCACAGACCTATAGCCACCTAATCTTCAATAAGGGAGCAAAAAAATATAGGAAGAAAGACAGCCTCTTCAGTAAATGGTGGTGGCAAAATTAGTTAAACACCTGTAGATAACTAAAACTAGATCATCCAAATCGATCAAAGACCTCAAAGTCAAAGCAGACATCCTGAAAACATTACAGAAAAGACTAGGAGAAACTCTAGGACTCCTTGGGACAAGCTGAAATTTTCTTAATATTTAAGTCCCAGAAACACAACAAATCAAAGAAAGTTTGGACAAATGGGATTGCACAAATTGCAGAACTTCTGCATGGCAAAGAACATAGCTAGCAAGATCAATAGAAAGCCCACAGATTGGGAGAAGATTTTCACTAGCCATACAATGGACAAGGGTCTCATATCTAAAATATACTTAGAACTCAAACAATTAAATCCTCCAAAAACAAATCCTCAAAGAAACAATTGCCCCATTAATTAGAGGGCTAAAGTCTTAAAGAGAGACTTCTCTGAAGGAATAAGAATGACCAATAGACACATGAAGAAATGCTCAACCTCTCTAGCCATAAAAGAAATGCAAATCAAAACAACATTGAGATATAGAATTGCTATACTCAGGAAATCTAACAACAACAGATGCTGGATGGGATGTGGCCAAAAGAGAACCTTACTGCATAGCTGGTGGGAGTGTAAACTTGTTCAACCACTTTGGAAAGCAGTTCCTCGAAAGACTCCACGTAGAGCTCCCCTATGACCCAGCAATCCCACTTTTGGGCATTTACCCAAATGATCACAAACAAGGCCATATTAAAGCTACCAGCACAACTATGTGTATTGCAGTATTATTCACCATTCCTAAGATATAGAACCAATACAGATGCCCTTCAGTAGATGAATGTATCAAGAAAATGTGGTATATATACACAATGGAATTCTATGCCTTCATCAGAAAGATTGATACTGTCCCATTTGTTAAGAAATGGAAAGAGTTGGAAAAAATCATAATATATGAGGGTTTTGTTTTATAGAAAAGTAAACATTTGCAGTTATATTCCTTCTGTTTATCTGTCTATAAGCCTATCTAAAGAGTAGATATCATAGGGTCAAAAAAGATTGCTATAATTAGTGAACAAGTTCTAGTAATCAGGAGAAAGAATAATCATAACATTTCTTTCCTCTTCATGTTGGTGAGGTTATGTTAGTGAGGTTAATGTTAGTGAGGTTACTCATACAGTCAAGGAAATCTAAAATATCAAAATAATAAAAAGATGTTAAGGTGCGGCACTGGTGGCTCTAACTGTAATCCTAACTGCTCAGGTGGCTGAGATCTGTGGACCACAGTTCAAATTCAGCCTGGGCCACGAAAGTCCATGCGACTCTTATCTCCAATTGACCTCCATAAAACCAGAAGTGGCTCTGTAGCTCAAAGTGATAGATTGGCAGTCTTGGGCAAAAGAACTCAGGGATAGTTCCCAGGCCCTGAGTTTGAACCACATGATTACCACCAGCAGCAACAATAACAGCAGCACAAAGGTGACAAGAAAATCTAGGGAGGGATAATATTTTATAGGTTGTCATAAAAAGCACTTTGTTAATGTGATGCTGAATCAGAAATCTGTAGCTAAGTAAGGGTGGGCCAGACAGACTTGAAGAAGATATTTGATCAGAATTTTGTGATGTAGAAGTAGAAGCCAAGAGGATATATAGAAGATATTGGTAAAGCAATCTGTAGCAAGGAAGAGTAAGCAAGGCATGTCTTCCCATATGCTGATTTTTGGATTTTGGCTTGTTCTTGAGGTAGGAATTTGAGGTATATCCCATGCTATTTATTTGAGATCACTATATTTCTCTTTCTCTTTCTCTTTCTCTTTCTCTGTCTCCTCTCTCTCTCACACACACACAGAAACACTCTATCTCTTGGTGTAGGCAATCAGCTATTAATTTTCCTGCTAACAATGCCTTTACTGAATGCCTTTACAAAAATTCTGGTATATTGTGTTTTCATGTTTGTTAGAGTCTAGGAACTTCAGGATTTTACCCTTTATGGCTTCAGTGATCCACTGGTCATTCAACAAAGTGTTGCTTAACTTCCATGTGTGGAAATATATTCTGCCATTTCTTTTGCTGTACAGTTCATATTACCTTTCATTGTCAAATAGAAAACAAAGAATCATTTTGACTTTCTTATATTTGCTGAGACTCACTTTGTGTCCTATAATATGAAATATTTTTGAGGAAGTGCCATGGACTGCCAAAAATTGTATATTTTGCAGATTTTGAATGAAATATTCTTTTTCAAATCACTTCTTTTTCAGATCTCTATTTTCAAATTGCAAAGTAAAGAAGTCAGACACAGCAGAATCTATACTTACTGAATAATTCCGCTTTTAAAATACACAAGAAGTGACATACTCATTCTGTTATCATCTGAAATAGCTCACGAGTCCCACGGGACCTCTTCTGGGAAATGAAAAGGCTGGAAAGAATTTTACTAGGACTTTTAGGATGGAAGACGTGTGTTATAACCTGATTGTGTGAGGGATAAATACATTTGTCAAAATATATCAAATTTTGCACTTAATATAGATGACTATATAATGTTTGATATTAAAAACATGAAGACCACAGAAACACAAGGCTCATACACACATTTATAGTTATATCACACAATGTTGATCAGAATGCATTTTCCAACCTTAAGCTGATCATTGGGATCATTATTGACAGCTGGGTGCCAGTGGCTCATACCTCTCTATCATCCTAGCTATTGAAGAGTCTGAGATTTGAGGATTTTGATTGAAAGCTAGACCCTAGTGAAGCACATAACACTAGAACTTACAAATTGCTCAATCTTACAAATTTGTTAACTAAGAGGCCAAGTGTTAGTCTTTAAAATGCTTATTTTTATGGACAAATTATATATTGTGTGATATTAAAGATGTCTATATCATTTAAATAAGTAACAAGTTCAATCATCCTCTTAGACCTAACCATATTTTTTTCTCTTTGTGCTGGAAATGGGGCTTCAAGTTGGGGCTCACATTCTTCCTTGGCTTTTACACTTAGTGTTGGTGCTCTACTAAAGCCACACCTCCACTTTCAGTCACTTGCTGGATAATTGGAGATAAGAGTCTCATGGACTTTTCTACCTGGGCTGGCTCAGAACTCAGTATCAAGGTAGCTAGAATTACAGACAAGAGCCACCAGCACTTGGGACTGAATTATAAATCCTTATAAAGAATGCCTGTATGTGTTGATAATAAAATTTAGAGTTGGCTATCCACCTGTTCATTACATTCCAAATACAAACTCCCTATCATGGCAGATATGTTCTGTATCTGTACTATCCAATGTGTTAACCTAATCACATGTGTCCACTTGAAATGAGGCTGAGGAAGCGAAAATGTGACTGAGCTTATATTAGATTGTCACATATCTAGCCATATGTGGCTATGAGTTACAATAATGAAAAGCAGATCGAATACCTGGCCTGGAGGAGGATGTATATTCTTTGCATCAATCTCCTGTTTAGCATTACAGAGGGAGATTTTTCCTTCCCCTTCCCTTTCTCTTGGGTGAACTGCTTATTGGATTGTATCACATTCTGCCTGCTGGTTAAACCAAATGCGTGTGTTTAGGATTTTTCTGCATTAAATGTCACTGTAGAGGAGGATGCTAGCCTAAGTATTTCTCCACGCTGACATGAACTACTGAAAATATGGACCCCAAATCTGACCCAGAAATAATTTTTTTTAGAAAATTTATTTTTCTTTCTTCTTTCTTGGTCATTGTTAAGTGCTTGGGAGTTCTTATTATCTGTTTAATGCTAACATTAAATTTGAGAAATGTTTTAAGCCCATTAGCTACTCACTGGGTCTAAACCATTTGTTCCAGTTTGGATCACCAAAGAGCTCATATTGAGAAATATGGGTATTGGCTATTGATGAAAAAATTCTTTATTTCCTACTTTCTATTGCCTTTATGGTTACAGAAGCTTTCTACTTAATAGAGATTTAGTTTGTTAAAGACTATTCATGAAGTTAAAATTCCTGAAATAGAGTTTTAAGTACCCTTTCTTCCCTCATACATATTAAAACAAAGTACAGTAGATTCTTGAATTATTTGTATTTTGTCTTTCAGATTGTTCCTGCTATGGAATATTTCACTGTGGTTTTGTGGTGTAGTATCAACTATGCTTCTATATACTTTCTTTTTATTTTGTCTTTTCTTAATACCTGTGACAGTCACTGTCTCTGCTTTTGCATGTATTGGAAAGAATAGAGTTAATGGTGACTGTATAATCAATTCCAGTTCAGCACATCCACAGAAAATGGAGGAATAGAGCAGTTTGAATGATTACTGGTGTTTAAATTGAGATTTTTATTTTATGTAGGGAAAATAATCCAGATGTCTCTCAAGGCATTTATTTAAGGTTTCATGGATGAACTTTTTTCTCATTTTGAGAAAAAAAGAATTATTCCAATGATGAATATTAATTATGTTCCAAATCACATGTTTATATTTTATTCATTCTTACACAATTAAAGGAAGAATCAAATTGCCTTTTCACATATAATTACAATAGAGCCTGATGAAAGTCATTTAAGTTCTGAGATTTACAAAATTCTTTCTGTGACTACCTCTTCTCATGGAGTCCAATAAGGTTTTCAGATCTCACATGTGAAGGTGAAAATTAAGGAAGAATGATGTGGGCATTGAACTCTCATCTTCTGTAATGAATGATACAAAGAATGTCACACTGATTAATTATAACAGAAAGCCCATTGTGTTCATGTTTCTTTTTATACAATTTTACTGGTTTATTTAATAATGATTATAATATATAAATTAATTATATTTGACTAATAATGTAGTAGTCAATGTTATGGTAATAAGTCTACCTTGATAGATATTTTTTCAAATCTTAGTATGTATGGTTATGGAAATTTAAAGAGAGTAAATTTTTTTGAGAATTAAGAAATAACATAAATTAGGTAAATGATGTGCTCTGGAAATTAAAAATACCTAAAATAAATTATAATATCCAAAACTGAAAATTTCATCTTACAGAGGAAGCTAATATTTTATTAGTCCTATAGAAGAGATGGAGCAGAGATAGGAATTAAAATTAAAAACTGATGCAAATTTTCTCTCCAGTGAGGACAAACTTGCTCACAAGGAATTCAGGACACCTAAAAACCTAAGTTAACCTTACATGTGACAAGAGAAGAATTCAGGCAAGATATAAACATAGTAAAAATATGGAAAGTTGATTAGGCCGGAAATGTGGAAGAGAAATATTATGTGTTATTGCTATGCCCTAGGAAAACCACTTCAGTCTATCCTCAGCCATCTTCCACCCTCTGTCCATTCTCCCCTGGTACAGATATTGACCTGAAGTTAAACAGGCACAATTAGAGGCAAGGTATTAGGAAGCATGCGTACTTAAAACAGTCCAAATTCTTGGATCGTCAGAGATGGCACCAGGTCATGTGATAGTGCATTGTCTCAAGACTTGCTAGATGTGGACTTGCTAGATGTGGCCTGTTAGGCAACCAATGCTCTGGTTCTTTCTGAATTCCAAGATGTTTGGGAAGTGACTGCAGGAGAGAATGGCTCAGGATCTTTTAAGTCCTTACCACCCACAAGACCAGCCCATAGGGCAAGCACTGTTTTATGGCTCAAGGCTCACAACTACTTCTGTGAATACTTTTTTAGGTTCATTGAGGCATAATTGACAAACACAAATAATGTATGTTATACAGTTACATGCTGAAAAATGATCACTCAGCTGAACTAATAATGCAAGAATCAAAATGTGATTAAAATTTGAATTAAATTAAAATTTACTTAAATGTGAGACTAATGAATAATTTTGGAAGAGCCCAGACCAAAATACCCTGGGGTATGGGTTAGACTGGACAGTATCTAGTTTGAATAATCTGTTCCTAAAGCAATTAAAACTTCATACCAATTTTATATATTAGTTTTAGCAAGAAAATATATAGATATCTATAAAATTACTCTGAATTCCAAGGCAATCTAGTTCCTCAATACCTGGTTCCAAATAAGGATATACTAATAAATCCTGTTCAACACCAGTGCTTGATGAAATGTGGCATGCAATAAAATAATTTAGTGACTTGAAAAAAAATCTTGGACTGGTAATAAACTTGACATAGAAGTATAGAAAGGGGACCTTTTATATACTAAAGTATATACACACAGCAATTTCTGCATGTTCACAGAAATGTACATAGATCCATGGAATATTTACTTAGGTTCTTCAGGTTACAAGGGCCTATGATAATTTTATTTTTCACTTTTTGAAACAATATTTACAGATAACTCTTTTTTTTCTCAGCCTTGTTAACTGCTTCCTAGTATTCTCCTCCTACCTTCTGGAAGAAACTAGTTTTAAATAATATTTTTGTTTGAGATTTTCCTAAAATATTCATATTCTAAATAGTAGGGATATTTTTCTCCTGTGTATCAAATAACTGATACATGGGCAATTTATTTGCCTTGGAGATTATATTGCCTTTGCAAACCTAGTTTCAGAAAATATTTAAAGAATAATCAGTAACTAAATTCCATAATGTGTATAGATATCAAAGCTGGACATTTAATTTTAGCTGAATAGTTTGTTATGGTATTTCTCATTGTGAGTGACTAAAGTTTTCACTTGATAGTGGCTTAAATAATGCAAGAAATAATTGCTTGGTTGTAATAGCACTCATTGTGTAACAATTTATTTTTTCTGTCTCTTGTAGAGAAATCCCACATATTCCCACATGGTTATGACAATCTGTGGAAACTGCCAAGATGCTGAAGGCTCCTTCTTTCCTATTCTTTATTTACAATCCAAAATGAGCAGTTGCAATGTGTAACATTGATAAATATGAAATCCCATATAGTGTGTGCAGAAGGAAAAATTCCTTCCTCTTTTCCTTTTAGGCACAGTCTGCTTGGTGTGTAGCACCTGGAACTTGCAAGGCTTCCTTTTTTTAAGGCCCTGGTGCAATTCAGCAAAAAGGTAATGATGCGCTTTTTAATAACCCTGAGCTATTAAGTCTGCTGATTCAACAAAGACAAATTATATTTGTTTGCTATAAGCTTAATGTCAAAGGTATTTACCTAACTTCAATTATCTGCAGAATGTATGTAACAACCATTATTCGGAAGACATAGCAGAGTAGTATGCTGAGTATCCACTCTAAGATCGCATTTGAAGAGAATAAGACAAACAAGCATGTGATTAACAGGCTTGTAGATGACTTCTTTTCAGGGATCCATGAAGGGAGGTCTGTAAGTTTCAATGAAGGCATCAACAAGACCAATGAGAGTGACAAATGCCCCTGTGTATAGCTGTCTATACTCCATTCACATAACAAATACATGCTCAGTCTGCAACCAGTGCCATACTTCTCTGAGGCCACTGAGATTCGTGCAGTACTTGTGGTTATCTTGCAACATGTTTCTCCATACAGTGGGAAGCAACAGAAAGGCCTGACTTTAGATTTGTGGATCTCTAACTTAGCTCTTCCAACAGTTTCCTCTGTTACCATCAGTGAATAATTTTACTTATTGGTCTTTTCAATTTCCTGATAGGTTAGTGTTGGTTCAATTTCCTTATAGACCACTGTGTGCCTTAACTTTTAAAAGCATTTTTAACTTTCAAAAACCTTACCTTAAATAAAAAGTACACCAAATCCTGCATACATCAGGTAAACAGAATTGTTCTGCAATTGGTGAAATCAAAATCTAGAGCCCTGGGCTCTGAGGAGCACATGGGGACCATCTGCAAACCCCTAAAACATAGTTTCAAGGTAAGTAGATTCAATTCTCTGTACTTTGTCTACCATTTTTCAATATGCTATGAGTTTGTATCAAATGCACATCAGTTATTGAAGACTTGGGAATGAAAGTACAGATGTTATCAATTACATTTTGCATTTCTTTGAAATGTTTTGCTCATTTAAACATTTTATCATCTAACATTCTCCTTCACAGCTCTCAATTGAGAGTTACGTAGTCTTTGCTGCCTCTTGTTCTAGAGACAGTTAAACTATGACAGAAAGTACTTCTCTGTAGATTATCGCTTTTATGTTTAACTGAGTGATACACTCTGCATCCTTCTTTATTAAGTGAATGGGGCAAGGTTGAATATTGAGTAAGGCTTTTCAAAGTTAAATTTTCAACAATTCATTGAATCTGTCATAAAGGTGACCAAACTTACATATAGATTAATTGACAAAGGATATTATAATTAAAATAAAATTTGGATTCGATTCCTAGTTAAGCAAATTTCAGCTAAAATGAATTGATGTAAAAGCTTTACTCTTCCTAGAATCTTATGTATTATTTCTTCATTTTTTATCAACATTTTCTTTTCTAAATCTATTTTACATACTAATGTTACATATCATTAATCTTCACACTGGAGTGTCTTTCTTTTTGGGGACCACGCTGCTTGAAGAAGTTTGTATTATGTGAATAGTTAACATACTTGTTTTTCTGGCTAATCTTATATCATACTTGATTTGTAGAATGCAGAAGATAGGATATTGCAGATGCAAGCCTAAGTTTCAAGATGCATTTTTTTTTTTACCTGTTTTCTCTGATGATGAGGTTGTCAAATCTGAACTGGGCTGGCGGACAATGGGACATGTAATGCCCTGTTACCTTCATTTCCTCAGCTGTCAGCTAACTGACATGTGTGAATGATGCCATCTTCACCAATCAGGGCCCTTCCTAATGACTCACAAGGCAAGATCAGCGTGGCTTGGTCCAGATAAAAAGAACTGCCTAGCCCACCATAAATAGCAAGCGACTACTATATTAAGTCAGTATGTTTGGTTTTGATTTGTTGTGACTAAAACTAAAGCCCAGTTCTCTATATACCTTGCGCTTTCAATGATTTAAAAGTAAAAGTATTCTGATTATCTTGCTCCAGTCTTTATATTCTCTATTTAATTGTCTTCTATACCTTAAAATTCTAGATCCATAATCTTGATAGCGGGAAAGGTTTGCCAAGTTATACAATGGGTCATAGAATTTTAAGATCTGTTTGCAGATCTATAATGTCCAATGTTGATTCTTCTCCAAGCTGACCTTCCTGGGAATTCTGGCTTCTGCTGCTTGTCCATCTCCATTTCATAGGTTCCATTTCCTCTTCATACGTTCCCAGTTCTAAAGACTGCTTCCATGGAACATTTTAAAAAGAGTTTCTACATATTTCTGATGAGCATCCACATTTTCTCCAAATATTTTTTTTAGGGAATGTGAAAGCAAAACAATTTTGGCAACCTGCCCCCGTGATAGCCAAGTGCGTTTTCTAACATCCAAATCCTTTTCATTTTCTCTCCGGTTTGAAAGTATTTCAACAGCTTACTATTACTCCTGGATGGAAGTCAAATTCCTTGGCAAGGTGCTGAGACCTACTAAGCCCAAATCACTTAATCTTCTGGATTTATTTCTTTAATAAAATCTTTGTTGGCATTATATCTGAACACTTCAAAGTCTCCTGGGATGTGTGGGCCTGCCCTCCTGACATTACTTTGAAGGTCCCCTACTCAAACGTGTTTGTTTGCCCCAGAACAGCTTTTTCTTTTTTGTCCAAGGTCCAGTTCAAATAATTCCATGAGCCTTTCTCTGTGTTGAACCTTATCCTCTCAGACAAATTATCTCCCTTGCTTTCACCTTAATAGCTCATCTATTATTATCTTTGCTTTATCTTTATTTTTATGCTCATGTCTTCTTTTTTAAGGTTGTGATGGCTATATTGGAGTTTGAACTAAGAAGAACCTTGTGCTTCTGTGTGCTTGGAAGATGCTCTAATCTTTGAGCCACAGAGTTCAGCCCATTATCACTTTAGTTATTTTTCAGAGAGGGTCTTACAATTTTTATCCCTTTTCTGAGCTTCATACTCTGATTATCTTACCTATAACTTCTGTGTAACTGGGACTACATAATACCCACCACATCTGGCTTATTGATAAGTATGGGGGTCTTCCTAACTTTTTGCCTATGTGACCCTTTTTCTCGAGCCTCTCAATTTCTACTTTTCAAGAAGCTAGTATTACAGTTTTGTGTCAGAAGTCTAGGCCTTACCTTATGTTTGTATCTTTTGATTGTGACCTCTTGATATAAGAATTTACTCATGTCAATATCTCTTCAGCACCTTCTCAAAGGAACTTTCGGGAAATAATTTTTAGATGAATAATTGAGTAAATACAAAATAATTTATTCTATGAGAAATGAAGAGCTAGAAAGTTGTTAAAATCTGGGACAGGGGAGACCTTAGGGAATTGGTCGTCATGGAAAAGTAAACTTTCTTACATTTTCTTGATATGAGGCAACTTTAGAACTTGGACCAAGAATAATGAAAGGATATCAGAAGCATTTTCTTCAGAAACTGTCAGGTGATACATAGTTCAGAGGCATGTTAAAGAACTTCATTTAAAAATAAAAACTATTACAACTCATAACTTTTTATATTAATTCTGTTGTCTCTAGGTTATGGAGAAGATATGAAAGTGGAGTAATTAGCAGGAAGTGTCAAAAGATTTGATAGAGATGTTGAGTCCTCCCGGTTATCAGTAAAGTACTTGCTCCTATTTCTTACATGTCTCAGGAAATTTTGCTTATACAAACAAAAATTGTAGGCAGCCAGAAAAGGCATACAGATAAATGTATGAAGCCATGAAATACACTATGTTCAAGTTTGCCTAGAGGCTCCACTTTATGTGCTGTTAAATTCACCTTCCTTTGCAACAGAGACAGTGATATTTATAAATATTAAGGTACCAGCTCTTCTCTCTGTATCTGATTCCATAGAATCTCTGTGGTTAGTACCTGGATATTTCCAAGCCCAGGGCTGAGGCCTTCCTGGTCTTCCCTTCACCACTGTAGGTAACTTATTGAATCCACTGCCACACATTTTGGAAGGTTGGGTATGGTTCTATATTCAACAAGAAAGGTGAAAATTACAGATAGGCCAATGGCTTTTGAAAATCCACACAATCTTTTGTGGTTTAAAAGATATTATTATTTCATAATCTGAATCCCTTTAAATTTCTGTTCAAAATTCATTTATAGCAATTTGAAGTTAGCTCAGGCAGACAAATCTGCTAAGGTATTATCTCCAATTAACCAGCAAAAAGCTAACCAGAACTAGAACTGTGGCTCAAGTGGTAGAGTGCCAGCTGTAGTTAGAAAAGCTGATCCAGGGTGTAATGCCTAGAGCACCTCCAGTGTAAATACATACAAAATAGCAGGCACCATAGAGACAAACTTTAAATAGATGACATGTGTGTTCAGTTTACAGGACTGATGTAAGTGGGAGTTATGCTTTGCATCTCAAAAAACACTCATCAGGAGCTCTATCAATATCCAACATTAGCTAATTAATGAATATTCTCCCTTTCCATTCTTTCTCATATACACAAGCACACACAAGCATGTGTCCACACATGGCCATTAGAATTCAATTCTTCTAGTTTATGAGAACTGAAACCGAAATAATTTCCAATCCTGTGTTAAAATATCTTGGAACCAAGCAAAAATAATTTAGCTGCTTGCTCCAGGAAATACCTGCTAGTAGAAGATAAGGGAATGAACCAACTAAATGGATTACTTATCAGGGCGAACAGCTTCTTGATCAAGACTTGCTTCAAGACCCTTGGATCTACAATCCTAGCAACCTAAAGTTATGACATCTAAAACACAGACAGTTTAACTAATGTCTACTTTTTCAAAACTCCTGGAAAAAATCACTTGGTTCAGGCTCTAGAATCTTTATACATATCTTGCTTTCATTTTGCACTTTGAAATTGATAAGTGGGGCCAAGAGAGAGATGTAGACAAATGAAAGGGGGAAAGGAAAGAATTAAGTCAAGATGTATATATTTCAAAATTGAGAAAAAGGCAGCGGTGGGTCGAAGAGGGGTGAAAATGTTGAAGGGGGGTGACACTGGTCAAGATGTATTGTACTCATAATCTGCTTTGTTATATGATACCTCTTTTGTATAACTACTTAAAGATAATAAAAAATTACAAAGAAATTGCTAAGATTTTGTTAAGGCTATATTCATCACTTATTCTTCACTGTGTGAATCTAAGAAACTCAACTTTGGTTAGCGAGATTTTCTGGTATCCTATTTAGGGAGACAATGAAGAAAGCTAACTGTACATGAGATGGAATTATGAAGGAATCTAGAAGGATTAGTAGGTAGCAAGGGATACAAAGATGGTGATCCTGAGATGGAGGAGATGACACTGCCAAAAGACTGCTCCTTGTCCCATTGGATCCAGGGATTCTTGCCTGAGAGATGACACTGAGATTAGACAGGGCTTGTGACATCCGATGGGGTATCCATTTACCAGACCTCTCTGAACCTGAAGGCCAGGACAAGAAAGCACAAGCATGTCCATGCTTGTGCTCAGTGCAGAGACTAATAAGGGACCCAAGTCAATGCATAGACTTTTGCTGACCAATTGTGTCTTGAGGTAGGAAGAAAATTCAAAAAGCATTAAAGGCATTTTCCTTCGGGGATTTGATCAGACTCCAAATGCTGATGTCCCTCCCTACAGAGTCTGTATTCTACTTAGATTTCAGTAAACTTGCTACTGTGCTTCATTTTTACTTCATATTTTACTTCATTACTTCATTGACCACATTACTCCTCTGTGTCATAATTTTAAGTAAAGGATCCATGCACCAAGATGGCACCAGCTGTGCCACCGTTCTTATCTATGAAATCCCATTCTCTTTCATTTCTCTACTAAGTCATAATATAGGTAATGGGAATCCCTTTTCCTAATTCTCCAAGGTCAGCTTTTTAACACATTGGCTTCTAATTTCTTTTTAGTTGATGCTCATGTACATTGAGTCCCTAGACATGAGGCCCAGACTTCAGTGACCCATCTTCTTCACCCACCACACTTCTCCAGGAGATGCCACACCAGAGCTGATTCCCTTCCATAAATGTTTCCTTGATATTCCAGTCTGTTGGCTTTGTCTACTAGACTCAATCCAGGAATTTCAGTGCAGGTACCACATTTTGACAGTGTCATTGTATGACAGTGTTCTTACTCTCCAACTCACCCATCTTGATACTGTCCCGTTTCTAATATCTTAAATATTGAAAAACCTAACTTTTACCATTGTCCTTATGAAATTATTAGTAACAGAGTTCATGCATAGAAATAGAATTAGGATAGTTTTTAAAGCATGTTTGTATCCATAACCTGGTAATGACTCCCTGAGTAACATTTAGAGTTACACAACTTGTTGAAGCCTGTTTCTTCAATGAAAACCAAAAAAGAGAAAGAAATAAACAATATCCTACAGGTGAGTTTATCTTATAAATAGAAATTATTGTGGAGACATAGTTCTTACTATTCTATCTGTGGGCTGGGATACATTGTATATTAGAGAAGTCTGAAAAGAAGACCCATAAACCATTGAGTTCAGATCAATAAATGAAGTTTTAGGTGAGCTATATTTTGTTGCAGGTGGAATGTGGGATATAGCAGCCTAAAACATCAACACAAATGTTTAAGAAGCATTTTTTCAAATATTTCCATGTTCTAGGACACTCACCTTCTTATTTTTCTGGCTCTAGCTGCTGACCTTATTTTTTTCTTTACAGTGTTTATTAGCTTCAGAGTATAAGTCTGAGAAGGAGATGTGGCGCAAATGAAAATCCATCCTATTTGTAACTTCTTGTTAGCAGCCCTGTGTAGTACTTGTGAAGACAAAGGATTTTCTTTGGCTCGTATCCTCTCCTCACTCAGGGATAGAATAACCACGAGCCATAGCCTATAAATACTGAACTTTATGATCTATGTACAATGACATCACATGACTTCAAAGAGACAGCAATGCCAAAATGTATTATAGCATATCATTAATTTCCTATGTGTCATTATTTTTTTACTACTTGGGGCTGTTAATTTCTTCAATTTACATGTTCATAATATGTGTATATTTTCTTACTGTACTTTGATACCATCTGAGGATACTGGGTCTTTTTTTCTCCATCAAATTAAAAATATGAGTCAGGAAAAGTGAGAGCAGAGGCAAAGTTAATTTGAATAAAGTGAGAATAAGTTCATGAAACTTCCTGGTGACTGGCAGGTTGATCTAAACCTCAGAATAGAACTCCCAGCTGGGAGGGTTGCCTTATGCTTTATTGAAATGCTACCCACCTGTTTCCCTGGGAAGGAGGAGGAGGAAGGAAAGAGAAAGTGGAGGAGGAGATGGAAGAAGCAGAGAAGAGTACAGACTTCTTGGTGCAAGAGAGAGAGGAAGCCTAGAAATCCTCCTACCTGGAATTCTCACAGGAACCCCCCCACCCCCTGCTCCTTATAGCCCTTTGAGTGAGTCTCAGCTGCTCTGGCAACATATTGGGTCATTGTCCACCTCACCCCAGGGGGGAGGGTTGTCAGTCCTTTGACTAAATCTGCTTCAAGATTCTCAGGGATATTGGTTTTGTCTGTCTGCCAGGATCTTTCTGGAAGAGGAAACGGTGTTATCTCTTTCAGGCTGCTATGTTTCCCTGTCTGTCTGTCCCTCAGCCTGAGTACACCTGGACATATTTTAAGGTGATGGATAAAAATCATTAATTGTGTGATGAGTATTTGCCACTTTTATATGAGTGTGTTGAGACCATGATAGATACATCTCAGCTACTGTGGTTAAAAAAAATAGAAATAAATATATGCAGTGATATTTTCAGGTTGACCTGACACTGATTTCTTTTTCAAACCAAAAATGATTAGAAGTTTGAAACATAAAAACACTCCACATACAGCAGGGGGTTTCTTTAAAAAAAGTTTCTAAATTCACTGTTTAAGTGATTGGAACAGAATGTCTCAATAAGCAAGTTTTGATTCCACCATTAATATCAAATGAAACACCTCAGGAGTTGGACATGGCTGCAGGCATTATTTGGAGACAGAATCTCTCCAGAACCCTCAGGTACACAGATAGCAATCGGAGGCAGTTAACAAGCTCTGTACTGTTGTTCTCTGGTTGAAACTGCAAACTCAGGAACAGTTCTTCAAGAATCCCTTGATTAGAATTCCTCACAGTAGTCCAGCATGGAGGGCATTGAGGGCAAACCAAGTTGTACTTGGCCATATATATATATATATATATATACATATACATATATATATATATATATATATATATATTAGTGATAAGGAAGAAAAGTCACTCCTAACACTTGTTTCGGAAACAAGGATTTACCAGGATACACCTAAATATTTCTTTATTCTTTCCACCTGCAAAAGAAAATGTTATAAAATGCACTCACTAAAACGTATACCTCTATGTCATTGCACTTATTTTTAGTAATAGGCAATCAATGAATGCCAAGAATTATGGATTTATGACCAATGTTTTAAAAGTAATAAATATATCCTAGTAATTTAGCAGTAAGAAATTTACTCAAGTATTTCTGTCATGTTGGAAGCTTCCTGAGCAGTTCTATGTAGTCAGAATTTTCTTCAAGGCTATGGTAGCTTGAATGTAGGAGATTCTGCATCTGGATCAATCAGGAGTGTACTCATGTTCACTCATGCCCTCACCTGCCCTGCTATTTTCATGGAGAAACTGCCAAGGTTTTCTCACTATGTGATACTGCAACAGAGAAACCTAACCAGGGCTCTCAGAGATAAAGCAAGCAATTAAAATACACCATTAAGAAAATAACTACACCAACCACAGAGTGAGGGAAAGTCTGATATTTATCTGGAAAAGGATTTGTATCTACTCTGTATAATGAACTGTTACAAATGACAATAAAAAGACAATTAGCAAATGAGAATGGATTTGTGTACCTAGCTTATGAAAAGAGATTTGAAAAAGTCCACAGGTATATTGAAAACACATTCTTCATAATTAGTTTTAGAGCATGCAAATTTAAAGTACACTAAAGTGGTTAAAATTAGAGACAGTCAATAGCAAATATTAGCTAATAATGGGGAACATCTATAATCCTTATATTTTTAGGAATGTAAAATGCAACACTTTTGAAAAACTGGCAATGTCTTGTAAATGAAATATACTTTTAGAATACAATTCTTGTAATACATTCTGCCCCATTACACTTTTATGTATTTACCCAAAAGAATGACAGTATATGTCCTCACAAACTTTTTTAAGAGTGCTTAGATTGGCCTTTAAAGTGGCAAAATGTTGATCATAATATAAATATCTATTAAGTAGGACATGAATCATCAAGGTATGGTATACTCATAAACAATAAGGAAAATTTAGCACTATAAGTGATCAAGTCACAGATATGGATCGATCTCATTATAAATATGTTGAATGAAAACAAATGGAATAGTAATACATACACAGACATGTCAGGACCCATGGAGAAACTCCCAAAATGTATTCTAAAGGATGTCTGTAAGTGTATACTTCAGGAAAGAGATACATTAATTTCTTTAAAAAGAGATTTTATTAATTTATTTACATTTTCTTTCTTTCTTTCTGTTTTCTTTAAGTAGTTGTACAAGAGTTTCCATTTGATAAAGCAATTTCTTAATACAATGCATCTTGATCAATGTCACTCCTTCAATATTCTCACCCATCCCTCCACTACCAACATTTTCCCTCACTCTTCTTCTTCTTTTTTAAATATATATATATATATATATATATATATATATATATATATATATATTATTGTAGGCAGTGGCACTGTGGCTCAAGTGGTAGAGTGCTAGCCTTAAGCTGAAGAGCTGAGGGACAGTTCCTAGTCCCAGAGTTCAAGCCTCCAACTGACAAAAAAAAATGTTTTTTATTGTAGAAATATGGTACAGAGGGGTTACAGTTGCAAGAGCAAGGTAATGAGTACATTTCCTATCAAGCTTTGTTACCTCCTCCTTTGATTCCCCCTACCATCCCTTCCCTTCTCACCTCCCCAACTCCTCCCCGCCCCCCAAGTTTAAAGTTTGTTTTCAACATAGTGTGTTGTACATCTCATTGTTACAATGGGTCAACATTATTTCAGTATTTTGTTATTTTCTTTCCCCTCCCCCAATTAGAAAAATGTATATACAAGATGCAGGACACCAACATCAAATACAATGAAAACAGGGGTTATACCATGGGGGAGGAACATACAAAAGAAACAAAAAAAATCACATAGTACATTTTAGATACGTTAAAAACCAGAAAGAAAAAAACAGTTGTGTCCCTATCTTGGGGTTCACTTCACTTAACACCATCTTATATGGTCATATGTACATAGCTTTTGACCTTTTCTGCTTGTCCTAGACTTATACTAGTTATTGCAAATAAGGGAAACTGTGGCTAAACTAAAGCTACCAGAACACCTATGTTTTTCACAGCATTAGTTACCATAGCTAAGATATGGAACCTACCAAGCTGCCCCTCAGTAGATGAATGGATCAAGAATATGTGATATATAGGCATACACACACACACACACACACACACACACACACACACACAAACACATATATATTTTTAGGAAATAGAAAGACCTGGAGAAAATTATATTAAGTGGAGTAAGCCAAGCCCAAAGAAACATAGGTCCCTCACTCTTCTTAATGTTGTAGGATATATATCGAATTCTCTTTTTTCCCTTTTCTTGTTTATTCATTTATCTGTTTGCGGGGAGGTAAATAAGGCACAGATGGAAAGACAAAGGGTGAAAAAGTGCAGCAGTGTTTTCAGTATTGAAAATGAACTCTTTCCCTCTCTTTCTCTCTCTCTATTTACTACTTTTGAGATAAAATATTTAGTATTTGTTTAGGCCAGTTGATGTAAGGTTTTTATTTTTATGGTGATAGAAAATTTTTAACTGTCGGGCTGGGATGTAGCTCAGTGGCAAAGCGCTTGCCTAGCAAGTGCAACGTCCTGGGTTCGATCTCCAGTACCAAAAAAAAAAAAAAAGAAAATTTTTAACTGTCATGACATGTAACATAAAAACCTTGGCATATTCTGGTAGAGAGAAAGATGTGACTCATTAGACAATTTGTAACTCTAATTTAAAAATTTTGTTATTCTTTAGGAAAAACTTGTATTTTGGCTTGCTCATGCTATGTGTGTGTGTGTGTGTGTGTGTGTGTGTGTATGCATGTGTGCAATATTCTAGTGTATCTGATAAAATTGCGGAGGAGAAAGAAGAAAAATGTATGTAATTATTGGCTCTTTAATGTGTATAATCCACATATTAATATATATATAAATGTATAGAATATCTATGTGAATACAAACAAGAAAAGTAAAGGTATGATTGAATTTATATTTGATTTTAACCATATTTTATTCATTCTGTAAGTATGAGGGGTGTTTGCATAATTGAAGCTCCAAAACTGGGTTGAAGTAAGAAAAAGGATGGGATGAAGGTCAATGATATTCAAAAAAGATTAAGTCTTTCTGTTTGTATAGATAGTTAGATTATATAACCACTTCCTCTATGAATTCTCATAAGTAAATAACTAGCTTTTAAAGTGACTTGACGCAACTGTCACTCTATGAATAAATGAAGTAGGCATAGGACAGGATGAGGATAAGATAAAGAGCCAGTGATCAGGAATAATGGGACAAGAGAGCTAAGCACTTCCCTGAATGTCTGACTCCGTAGTCTAGGACAAGGAATGCCTCAGTAGTTTTACAGCTTCATCATGTGCCAGAAAATCATTGAAAAGAGATCTGCTAAAGGCAGGGAAATTAAATAAGATTATGATATTACCAGATTATATTTAAGAATTGGTGGTTATTATAATTGTAAGGAAAGGAAGGAAATATATCATGGACATTGGAAATAGTAGAATGTGGGTAATATTTCCTGGATTAAAAATGAAGGTTGTATCAAAATTAGTTACATTGAAGCTTTGCTAAAAGCAAACTAATGGTGTAAAAGACTTAAATATACAGCTAACAATAAAACAATGATAATATTTTGTCATAGCAAGAACAATAGATGCTCCTATTTTTAGTTGGGAATTTAGTCACTACTTTATTAGCATAGTTTTATTCTCCAGAATGATGCATTATAATATGTTAAATCATCATGACAACCAAAGACTTACAGGGTCTTTGCATTCAAATATATGTATGTGAAAGCACTGATTTCTTTGCATTCAAATATATGTATGTGAAAGCACTGATTTCTTTGCATTCAAATATATGTATGTGAAAGCACTGATTTCAAATCCAGTCTTTGAGTGGCTAATGCCAACAATCTCTAAGCAGGAAGTATATAGAGAATGCCTATCATCAGGATGAGAAGAAGATCAGGACTCAGTGTTCATTTAGAAAGAGATATACCTGGGCTGGGAAGGTGGCTCAGTGGTAGAGTGCTTGCCTTGTATACATGAGGCCCTGGGTTTGATTCTTCAGCACCACATAAGCAAAAAGAAAAAAGCCGGAAGTGGCGCTGTGGCTCAAGTGGTAGAGCGCTAGCCTTGATCTGAAGAGCTGAGGGGCAGCGCCCAGGCCCAGAGTTCAGGCCCCATGACTGGACCCCCCTACCAATAAAAAGAAAGAGACATACCTAAGTGACCCAGCAGGAAGCATATCAAAAGTGAGGCACTAGGAGGTGAGCATAAGGGACCTGTAGTACGCCAATGCCTTAGCAGCCAATTCAGGGTACAGCTCAAAGCTGGGGAGCTTTGTGCACGAAAATTGCATTACATGGATTTTTTTGCATCCATATGTCTGTATCAACATAGAGTCATTAATGTGCAGGGGATACAATGCAAATTTAAGTCACCATGGAAAGCGCTTTGAGAAGGAAAAATAATAGAAGGTCTTTTGGAAAGTCTAGACTGGCTAATTATATTTGGTGGATCACGAACAGTTACACTTTAGGTATTTGAGGACAGTATTTTGTAGGTGGATAGATCAAGCACTTGGAGGAATATAATTAAAAATAGACATAATAGTCTATGTGGATATAACCAAAATAAGTTTGAGTGCATGCAGAGCTGAAATGCAGGGACATGCATGCTGGTACTTCTTGAGGCAAATCTGCACAGGCTTCTTTGGGAGTGGAGCTCCTGATAAGTGGGTGAGCACTTTCACAGCAGGTTTGGGAGTATTGTGGGTTCAGTAGGAACATGTTCTGTTGATGTTTCACACTCCAGAGCCATCAAGTAGATGGAGAGCAGACACACTTCGTGCACAGCCCCCATTGCATCTCTCCAAATGACAATTATTTAACCAATGAAAGCAATTTTAGTCATTATGACATACAGGTGAAGAGATAAGGAAAATCTAGTAGTGCTCCAGAACAATTTTTATGGAAAAAGAAATATTGCCTTCTCACATTAAGTTCAATTAACTACAGAGTTGCTGTCATTGGGAATGAGCACATTTTAGAATCATTATGTGTTTAAAGTTTTCTGTCATTTGCCTGTATGGTTATGCCTAAGAAACTTGTAGACCATGGCTGAGTATGGCAGAGTGAGGCTTTAAGGGTAGGAACTGCTTTCCATTGATGAGAGGTATAGAATTTCTTTAGGTTTTATGAAGAGCCGCTTAAACTCTCATTCAACTGACAGCAATCCAAGACAAGCAGATATATTTGGGCACTTTAACTTTGCATAAAGTATGTGATCAAGTCTTTTCAGCGGAGCCCATCATTTAGAAATGATTACAATCACAGCTGCTACAATGATAAAGCACTTCCGAAGAATTCTGTCTCCAGGTATAGAGCAAGTTATGACATTTTGTGGAATGGGTTTTCACTTGCTTTTTTATCTTAAAAATTTAGATTACTCATCTATATCCAATTATACCACTGAAGATGGAGATTTACGTCTCAGAGCAATGTATATATTTTATTACACTGAATAGTGACAGCAGCTAGTGCCTTTTATGGAAATGGTAACAGAGGAAGGGATTGCAGAGCAATTCTCAATCATCTGCAGAAGCAATCTCAGGAAGCTTGCAAACAAGACCAAACTAAAAATCCTACCATTGCATGTGGAACTAAGAAGTCATGATAGAAATCACAGCTGTGTTTCTCAGTTTCAATTAAAAAATAACCTTACTAAACATATAAAATGCCTTAACCTTGATTTTATCCACTTTTTTTCCTTTTTGACTTAATGTTTAAGTCAAAGACAAAGCATCATTTATTCCAGTGGAGATTACAATGAAAGCAAATGTCTCTTGTCTATATACTGCTATAAATAAATATTAAAATAGTCACAAAAGTGGCATAGTTAAGTCCCACTACTTTCTGAACTGTGCGATTTTGTGACAACCATGCATGAATTTAAACTTTATTGCCTTAAAGTTATTTTCATAGACTACATAATATACATGAAACAGTTCTACAGCAAAATCTAAGTCTGGAAGATCCAGAAGTTTATAACAGTGGAAACAAAGGTATAAATAAAGCCCTTACAAATGTGTTTCCTAGGTGAAGAAAATCTGAAAGCATTCTTCATTTTGAAAGCAGATTTATTTTTTTAATTCTTTCTTTTTGAATATTTTTCTTATCTTTAAGTAGTTATACAAAGGAGTTGCCATTCAACAAAGCAGTTTATGAACGCAGTGTGTCTTGATCAATGTCACTCCTTGCAACTTTCTCACTCACCACTCCCAACCCATCCCCTCCCTCACTTCTTAATTTTTAGGATATGTATTGAATTTTTTGCCATTTAACAAAGCAGTTTATGTACATAATGCATCTTGATCTGTGTCATCCTTCACCATCTTCATCACCCTTTGACTCACCTCTACCCTTTATTTTCTTTTTCTTGCTTTACTTTTCTTTTGTTTTCTTTGTTGGTCATGAGGCCTGAACTCTGGGCCTGGGCGTTGTCCCTCAGCTCTTCAGCTCAAGGCTAGTGCTCTACCACTTGAGCCACAGTGCCACTCCCAGCTTTTTCTACTTATGCGGCGCTGTGGGATTGAACCCAGGGCCTCGTGCATGCAAAGCAAGCACTCTACCACTAAGCCACCCTCCTAGCCCTTGATAAATATAGATTTCTTAATTCTGATAAATATAGAACTTGTGTACTGCCACAGCAATGGTCAGCAAGCCCAGCACTTGTAAGAGTAACTTCATGGGTGTATGAAGTAGCAACTTGGTACTGACAACACCATCTTTGAGTACTATAAACTTTTAGGTGTTGTTCCAGCATTTTATACACATAATTAGGTATTTGCATTTGCTTTAATATGTGCACAAATTAATATTGGAATGATGAGTTGCAATTTCAGCACGGGGGCATTTTAAGATTCATTGTTCACCATACATCTTTTCAAAATGAAAGTTTTGCCAAGCTCTGGTGGCTCACACCTCTCATCCCAGATATTCAGGAGGCTGAGATCTGAGGAGCTCCATTCGAAGACAGAAAAAGTCGCTGTGAGACGCTTATCTCCAATAAACTACTCAGAAAAGCTGGAAGTGGTGCTAGGGCTCAAGTGGTAGAGTGCTAGCTTTGAGCACAAAGAGGCACAGGGACAGGACCAGGCCTTGAATTCAAGCACCAGGATAAGAAAGAAAAAAAGAAAGTAAGAAAGAGACGGGGGAGAGGGAGGGAAGAGAGGGAAGGAAGGAAGGAAGGAATGAAATGTACTCATCGCCTTACTCATGCAAATGTAACCCATCTATACAGTCTCTTTACAATAATAAAATTATGAACAAAAGAAATTAATTTTGCAAGTCAGTCTTCATATTAATTAAATGATGCCAGTTGAGAAGGTGCTGCTGCTGAACATGGTGATTTGTAGGAAAAACATGAGGAAGAAGAAGAAGAAAAGAAGGAGTTGGAAGGCAAAGAGGAAGAGGAGGAGGAAGAAGGGGAGGAAAAGAAGACTGCTGATATCTTTGTAGAATATTGTATTCTATAAGGAACTCACTTGCAGGATATTTTGGACAGAGTTACTGAGGCCAAAGAATAATTACTTCCTTTGATACAATTCCAAATTGACCTGCTTTTAATTTCTTTCCATATATCTGTTTCAAAATAATTGCTCATTCAGGGCTGTCTCAATATATGTTTCAAGTCATGTGTATTTGAGCTCCAATAATAATATTCCTTGACTTTTTCACTATGAAGGTTGCTCCTTCACCACATTTTCAGATTCTTTATTAAGCCATGTATGAACATTTCTTCCTCATTCTTAACTTTGTATACACAATTATAATTATTGAAAAATCATTATCAATTATTCTTTTGCAGCTTCCAAAGCCATTTCTTTCTTTCTTTTTTTTCTTTGGTCGGTCGTGGGGCTTGAACTCTGGGCCTGAGCGCTGTCCCTCAGCTCTTCAGCTCAAGGTTAGTAGTGCTCCACCACTTGAGCTACAGCGCCACTTCCCAAAACCATTTCTTAATATCATTTTCCCTTGCACAAATTCTTTTGTTTAAAACCAATGAAAGACTCATGAAAATCCTCAAGGGAGAATTCTTTAAAAGGCAGGTTTTTACATGTGATTTATCTTTCCTAATGGCAAATCACACTGATCTTTATTTGCTTTTTAAGTACAGTAGAACACTTTTCATTTTGTAGCTGTGCTACTAAAAGCTTTCTAATATTTTGTCAGATATTGCATCTAATTGCCTTAAATAAGTACCAATTTCTTGGAGTAGTTGTCAGCAGAAACAACAAAAAATAATTTTCCAATAAATTTTACTTTTAGCAATTCAAAACATTCTTTTCATTCTCTAAAGGAGTGTTGAAATAGCTATGATTAAAATGAAAACAGGTGTGAACATTCTTTCAGGACCAAAAATATTATAGAGAGAAGAGTAGAGAGATATTGATAAATCTTTAATGACAAGTTTATATGAACTTTTTGTTTTGCCTGTACTGTTTTGCATCACAGATGTGTTCAACATTTCTATCTCCCCTTCATAGGAACTGTTTGGGCGGTGTCATTTTTATTCTCTTTTAAAACTCCAGTCTATTGCATTTCTTTAGTCTGACTGCAAGAGGATGAGTGAGCATATCGTGTACCTCATATTTTTCCCCATGCAACACCTTTTGGTGTATGACAGAATCATCACTATCTCTTAGCTTAACCAGACTGAGCAGCTCTGTGAATGGTTCCTCCACGAGCAGGTTTGCTCCGAAGGTCCCTGCAAACCCTCCAGGAGAGTTGCTAAAAGGTTCCCTCAGGCTAAAGCTGGGGGCAAAAAAGAGGAGAGGAGATTTGTGCTGACATTGCTACCTGAACTGCTTTAAACCGTTGTTCCTATCTTACCCCAACACAGAGATGCTCAAATGTGGGATACACAGAGCTCCACCACTCATTCCTTGAATATTCTTTTTATAACCCACACTGGGTTGTACCTTACACTGGGTACAGCTTTCATTTTGTGGGTGACAGCAAAGATTTTTGTATGAGTGGTCAAGAGTATAACTGTTAGCAAGTCTTCCTTTTATCATACTTTTATCATTATTATCTACTTTTATCATAATTAGAATTCTGCAAGTATTTTTTTAAGCTTGTGTCTTCTTATTCGTGAGAAAACACGACTTGAGTCAAGAATAAAAATCTTTCTGGTTGTCCCAATTTGTGGATTATTCTTTGTAGTTTGTTTTAATGAAATGCCAAGAAAGAAGAGTATCACAGGTAAAGTCTTAATTTAAGGCAGTTAGGAGAATATTACCCTTTTAACTGGAAATTCTAGAGTCAACCAACTATGATAAATGTAGGTTATTTGCTGTCCACTTATGGGAAAAAGTTAAAATTAATTTCCAAGGTATTTTTGCTATTTTCCACACACACACACACACACACACACACACACACACGTGTGTGTGTGTGTGTGTGTGTGTGTGTGTATTTCTGAAAACCACTGTCTTGGCATCTCTTGGAGTTAGTGGAATAAGAGCCTTTGTACTCTCTTCGGAATGTAGGGAACATTTTAGACAACTGTATCACTTTAGTCAATTAATTCAGTCCTTGGGTAAATTGATAATAGAAATGAAATTGTGCTTAAGTATAAAGTAATTTAAATGTTCTCAGCAGTCACTATGCAGATGAGGTTATAGCCTTATGCCATTTTTTGAATCATCTTTCCTAATCTACTCTGCTCTAGGATTTTGTCTGCCAGCGAAGCCCTGCAAATATTTCTGTTACACTTACATAGTCCAAATTCTTCGAGATTTTCTACACTGAAGCAGAACAAATATCTACTGAGGTTGGTACAGGGTTGCTCATGTATGTAATCCTGGTTAATCAGGAGACTGAAATCTGAAGATCCAGTCAGCCTGGACTAGAAATGTGGGAAGAAAAACTATGGCTCAAGTGTTAGAGCATTGTCTTTGAACAAAAAAGCCCAAGACAGGGTGCCAGGTCCTGAGTTCAAGCTCCAGGATTGGCAAAGAAACAAAACCTTATCCATTATAGAAATCCTTCACATAATTGGTTAAGTTGCTTTACGTTGTAGGGTTTTATTTATCTTTTTGTAATTGAAGTTGCTGTCCTGATTTCAGTCTCAATCTTCTCATTGTTGGCACCCAGAAAAGCTACTGATTTTTATAGGCTGATTTGATACCCTACATCTTTAAGAAGAATTTAATGTATGTCCTACAAAATGAAGAAGAGAGAGGGGAAAGGTGTGTAGGGGGAAAATCGATGAGAATGTAGAGAGGGGTGACATTGATCAAGATATATCACAATTATAAACTGCTTTGTTAAGTGTCAACTCCTTTGTACAACTACTTAAAGATAATACTAAAAATAAATAAAATGAGCAAAAAAGTAAGCAAATCCAAAAAGAAAAATATTGCACAGCAACCTTGTGACTTGCTGCCTCTCCAGTCTCCGTAGATAAGAATAGCCTTCTCTCAAGTGTCCTATCAGGTATAAAAAGAGCCCTACACTTGCTGTCATGTTCAAGAGCACCCCATTTCTGAAGACAGATCAGATTCAGCATTTAGCATCTTTACCTCAGGGCTGGAAAGAGCCAGCAAGATACATAATGAGCAATGATGTGATACCTAAAATTTCAGGTCACAGTTTTAGAGCCCATTGTGTAAGCCATAGATTCTTTATTAAGACATGTTTGGGCAACTGAAGGTCTGCGTGTTTGAACTCCTACTCTCTGTGAAACATAGATTATGTGCTTATGCTCTAATCTATTCCTGTTGGGGCATATAAAATAGTGTTGCTACCCAAGGAAGCCATTTCTTCTCAAGATCAATATAGATTTCATGAGAATGTCCAGTTTGTTTGCAGAAAAGCTCAAATGATGGCAATATGAGAACCCCATCATTATATGAGAGACATTGGCTACTTTATGAAACTCCTAAGGACTTGGGGTAGATCTATTTATTCTCTTAAGATATAATGCAGGAATTATTGCTTGAACACAGTGACAGTGGTCTGGAGTTACTGGACAGGCACCTGCTGCCCGTGGCATCAGAATCCTGCATTCTTCCATGCTGCTGGCCAAGGTCAGGTCCCAGCTAGGTGGGTGTGACCATTGCAGCCAGGGCCCCAGAGTCCCAAACTCACTCTCACCAGACTCAGGTGAGGTAAGGCTGTGGGCCAAGGCCATATGGTACAGCTTCTGAGTTCTTAATAGTTTTCTCTTTGGAATATTCATAGGGAGGATAAAAACTGAAGTCAGGAGTTAGATGCTCCATGGGAGGAAGCAATTAATAATAAGTTTTCCTATCACATCTACAATTAAAATTATATTGTACATGTCATTATAACACAGTATTCAATAGCCCATAAGTTTTCCAAATATGCACTGATTTACTTAACCCTTGTTGTCTCAAGTTCTGATTTACCTCCTTTCTTCCAGAGGAAGGTTGTTGAGCTTGAAGGGTTGTGTTAGCTTCGTTTTTGCTACTCTGAGAAATATAGATTGGGTGTGAATTCTTGTTTCATTGAGGCTTATATTTGATACTGAAAAATCTAGAAGCCTAGGGATGTTAGGTACGGCATATTAGTAGTAATTTTGCCATGTATTTTGTATCAGGAGTTGTTCAGTGCTGTCAAGATTAAAACATGCAATTAAAATAATTCTCACTTGTGTTAAAAAATTAGATCACTAAATACATACTTGTTACCAGCCTCCTGTCTACCAGGCTAAGTGAGGCATGACCTACAGCTTTATGAGAGTATAGCAGCTGAAGCATTTGTGGGTGGAAAGGGTGTGACAAACACTGGAGATGGCTATTGTTTCCCATTCACTTTATTCATCTCCTCTGATCCTAAAAGAAAAAGGGAGGGAAAAAAATCTCTCTCTGTAACTTCATTTTCAGTTCTATTGAAAATGACCTTGTGAGGACATTACTCCCACTGAGAAGAAAGTATTTCTCTTCTCCGTCAAAGGGCCTTTGGACCTATAGGGAATTTTGTCTATACTTTAAAAACTTCCTGGCTTTATTTGTTTTATGCAAGAGCTGCACAGCTGTTTCAAATGAACCTTAAAATATAGTGTTTGCTGGAGAGGAAAAAAAATCCATTTGCGAAATCAAAGCAGGGTAATATTATTCCTCTACAATTATACAACAATTAGAGATACAGAGATGTCTGTCAGCTCCAAGAGAAGTGGCTGCGTTGCACTCAAAACCCCAAGAGACAGATCTGGAAGGTTTTGGCATGATATTAGCCTACAAAGACATTTGTCCTACATCCTGCCTTCCTATATCCTCCCATCCTGGATCTCTTCCCAGCTTTTGGATTTAAACTATGAAAATGTTCAGTATCTTAAGGGAGATATAGTAAGTACAATGGATAATTTGTTTCACTGCTGTATTTTTAATGCGTCTTGAGACAAAGAAAGTCTTTCTGTGCCAAAATGCATATGTACTCTTCTAGAGAGGAAGATATTGGGCTATGGTAATATATTGGATTAATTTGATTAATTCATCTACACAAGAAGTTCTATATATTTTTAAAAAATGATGATTGCCAGGACTTTTTCAACAAGGATGTTTTTATGAACAATTATACGTTTGATATAATATCTGAAAAATGTTTTTTCACTTGTTATTATATGCACTTGGTTTTCTATGTCTGTACTAAAAACAAAATCACAAAAGATTAGCAGATACAATTCTTCAAAGGCAGGAAATTGCTAACAAAAGTTACTCTCTGACATTTGAAAACATTTCTCTTTTTTAGGATTTTTGATTTATAGTCTAACAAAATGAACACCAAGGAGCTGGTAGTCACTGAGGAATATGAAAGAGGGTCAGAGGAAGGGGAGTATAGGTTATTTGTAACGTGGATAACGAAGAGTCATTCAGCAAATTTATTGTGACCTATTTCCATGCAATGCATGTGCGCTAACACGAGCAAGCACGCGCATGTGTGCGTGCGCACACACACACACACACACACACACACACACACATACAAACTAGTGGTTGGCAGTGTTCTTAGTAATGTATGTTGTGATGCTTTGAAAACAAAATTGTTTTATATGCCTAGTCTTCATATTGATTATAAAAAGACAGCATGGAAATGAACTTTATCACCGTATTTATTTAGTCTGTGGATTGCTTCCATGAAAAGAAGTATTTCACATTAAAAAGTACCATCTTTAACTTTTTTTATGTTGGGTCAAGAAATCGCAATTGTGCTATGAATGAACATATTCCTTTACATTTTAGATACCTAATTACATTCTTATCCCTTGATAGATTTGTAATGATAGAAGAACTCCAATTCTTTTTTCAGCTGTTAAAGATGTTATCTTGTCAACAAAAGTATTTTCAATATAGAATAACCTACATACTGCAATCAATATATGGTTCTGGAAAAGGCAGATACTGAGAGTACAAAGGGTTAAGTTGTTTACAAAGCTGTCTTACTGTTAAAAGACAATAAATACATAAAATTAATAAAAAGTCTAATTATAAGGAGGAAAAAACACAGCTAATGTTTCTCAAGTATTGGTGATTTGACCCTCCCACTGAGTAATGGTCTATGTGTTAAACAATGGGCTGTTATTTAAACTGCTCAACAACCAACCATTGATTTTATTAAGTAAAATATACTCATAATTTTTCCTTATAAAATATTACAGAGAAGTTTTTCTGCATAGCATCAACTATTTTATTACACAATCATAAATACATTTTCATGAGCTGTATATCTGACCTTGAAAATAAGGTTGGAATTCAAAGTTATTATATTTCAATTTCCTGAAACAATGCCATGAAAATATATAGCCTTTTGTTACTGCCTGATTGTTAAATTTGATAGGGCAGTCATGAAAACAAATTCAGTCTTGCACCACCAGAGCTTAAATGCATCTTCATGGATCTAAAAGAACTACTCAGAAGCCAAAATGAGAGTTGTACAACGTGTAGGTTGAGAAATTTAATTTAGTTTACTTTTCATTTTTATTTATTTGCAGAAGAATGTGGGTTGTAGTCCACATTCTGAAATATTTAATTTGATTCATGCTTTGTGAGTTTCAGGAATTAGAACAATAGAAGCAGAAGAGTTGGGGGGAAAAGAACATGGATTCTGTAATTCAGCTTCAAATGTGTTAATCTGCAAAGAACAATAAACTATGTTCTACGCATGTCAATCTGTGCACATAATATGTTGACTTGTGAAAAAAAAGTCTGAGATGGCTCAAAGGTGAGTCTTTCTTCAATCGGAGTATCAGTAAAATATTCCTACCTATGAAACTACTTTATGCTGTGTGAGTGTAACCATGCATGATCTCAGAAAATCCTTGAAAATATATCTCATCCAAGAAGCACGTAAGTAATCCTTTGAAAGAAGATAAAGCAATAGTTTTAAGATAATCTTAGAACACATCCATCTGTCCAAATACATGGATGTTTGTAAGATTTATATATATTGTAAGTTACAATCATAAATATCAGTAAAACAAAGAGCATCTTTAGATTTAAAAGTCTTCTCTCAGTTGTTGAAGATACTGTATTTTCTTCTTTAATTTTATTTTCAAGTCTTTTCTGGAGAGTTAGATATAATTACAATTGTTCACTTTTTATATATTGGCTATATTCATGAGTTACTACTACTCAGATGTCACTGATAACTATATTTTATTCCTTCTTTCTTTTTATTTTATCTTTATGTAGTTGAACAACAGAGTTGCCATTTTATTTTATTCATTATTTCTATGTAAGCCTTACTTTTGCATTATATTGTACAGTGTGGGGTTTTTGTGTGCCAGTCCTGGGATTTGAACTTGGGCTTGAAGAGCATTCCTGAGCTTTTTTGCTCAAGGCTAGCACTCTAAAACTTGAGCAACAGCTCCACTCACAGCTTTGTGTTGGTTCTTTAGAGATAAGAGTCTCACATACTTTACTCAGGGCTGGCTTTGAACTGCTACCTTCAGCTCTTATCTTTCTGAGTAGCTTAGATTACAGACATGTGCCACCAGCACCCAGCTTATACAGTGTATTTTAAGCAACTTTTTTTGTTCAATAAAGAATATTTTCAGGAAATACAGATACATGTGGTTAAATGAATATTTGGTTTAATTGTTATCCTTGCTAAATAACTATATCCATTGTGCAACTGAGTAAGGTGTGATTGCTTCAGATATTATTCTCTAGTGGACATTTGAGAAGATTCTGGTTTCTTGATATTATAAATAATTTTCCTATATCTTTGTATCTGACTGGGAGTACACAAGTGTGACAATTTGTCTAAGGTGCATACATGTGAATATTTAAAAGATAGCATCAAATGCAAAGTATTTGTGAATGTCAGTCTTTTCTCCCACCAGCAATAGCTCTCCTTGCATGAACACAGGCTATAAAGGATCCTATTGCACAGAAATTATGCATGCTCGAGATAGCAGATTTCCTTCAGACATATCACAAAAACAGGGATGAGAATGTGGCTATAGTCTATTAAGCTAAGCAATAAAAAGATTTGTTAAATTATAAAGTAGTGCTATATTTTAATAGAAAATTGGCTTTAAAATAGCATACCCAAAATATGTCTGTTAAAATACAGCACAGAGTTTTAGAAAGACAATAAATAGCATTGTGATTTTAATAACTGCGTATTAGAATTAAATGTACATTAAGTTTAGATACACTTATTGTAATGAATTAATATTTTAAACTTCTTAGAATATTGATTTATAATATGAAGTATTGCCTTTTAATGCCATCTATTGATAAACATAACCTATGGAACACAAAGATCTTTTTGTTTGTTGGTCGTGAGGCTTGAAATCTGGGCCTGGGCCGGGGCACTGTCCCAAAGCTCTTCAGCTCAAGGCCAGCGCTCACCACTTCAGCAGCAAGCCACTTCCGGTTTTGAGTCTCACAGACTTTCCTGCCCCACCCGGCTTTGAATGGCGATCTTCAGATCTCAGCTTCCTGAGTAACTAAGATTACTGGCATGAGCCACTGGCACCAGGACACAAAGATCTTTTGTCTTTAATAATTTCTCATTTGTTTGGACAGCTTCATCAACGCATCCTATACATACAAAGTGTTCCCTTTTCTCTGTATCCTTTATGATACTTGTTGTCCTAAAGCCTATGATTTTTTCCAGGGGTATGTATCATCTCATTTTAGTTTTTATATATATGTTCATGGTTATTGTGACTTGTGATGTGAAGAGAGTTATATGTTTGGTACCCATTTTTTAACTAGTACCCATATTAAGTTTTGAGGATGCCTTACATATCCTAGTTATTTGCTTCCATTTTGTATGCTTATTTAATGCTATTTTTCCCCTTGCTTTGTGTGCAGAAGCCTTTTTTTAAGTTCAACATAATTCTGTTTGCATTTTCATTTCTTGCTTTTGATCCTAGTTCAAATAAATCCGTGTCAATTCCAAAATCTTGTATTTGTAGGTTCATATTTTATATCTTATCATTTCAAGTCTATAATTCACTTTGTGTTGATTTTTATAAATGCTGAGACATATGGACCTAGTTTTATTCTTCTACAAAATGCTTTAGAAGAGTGAAATTAGGGGGCTGGGAAGGTGACTCAGAGGTAGAGCGCTTGCCTTGCATGCATGAGGCCCTGGGTTCGATTCCTCAACACCACATAAGCAAAAAAAGAAAAAAATCTGGAAGTGGCACTGTGGCTCAAGTGGTAGAGCACTAGCCTTGAGCTGAAGAACTGAGGGACAGTGCTCAGGCCCAGAGTTCAGGCCCCATGACTGGACCCCCCCCACACAAAAAAAGAAGAGTAAAATTAGAACCCTAGCACAAGTTATTCTTTGCAAAAAATTACTGGATGATATAGGCTCCATTTTATTCATGATATCATTTGAAAAGATGTTCTTTCCTCATTGAATTGCCTTCATCCATTTGTTAAAAATGAAATGGCCATATAAAGGTCCATTTATTCATGAACTATTTCTTATGTTTACTGACTCACACTTTTACATTTGCTAAAATGTTTTATCTTAATTATTGTGACTTTTGGGCTAGGAAGGTGGCTCATTGATAGAGTGCTTGCCTTGCATGCATGAAGCTCTGGGTTTGATTCCTTTGCACCACATAAACAGAAAAAAACCAGAAGTGGAACTGTGGGTCAAGGAGTAGAGCGCTAGCACTGAGCTGAAGAGCTGAGGGACAGTGTCCAGGCCCAGAGTTCAGGCCCCATGACCAACTCTCTCTCTCTCTCTCTCTATGTATATATATGTGTGTGAATATATATGTATATATATACTTTTATATATATATATAAAAAGTCATATATATATGACTTTTTAGTATTACTTTTTATAGGCATATAATATTAAGGGTCCAATATTGCTATTGCTCTTTAGCACTGTTTTATCTGTTTTGGATGAATTGCATTTGTGCATATTAGCTTGTGACTGAATTTAGTTTGATGTGGTATATGTAGAATCTATATTTAAATTTAGGAAAGATCCTCATCTTAATATTGAGTCTATGGTTCAATTTATGATACCTTCCTGTTTATTTATATGAATGATTTTTCTGAGATATATTTTGTAACTTTTACTATACAAATATGATCCATTTTGCTATATGTGTCCCAAATCACATTTTAATAATTTTTAAAATGGGAGTTTAAAACGTTTCATTTCTAGATTTTTTCTGCCAGAATCTATAATACAATTGATATTATCTATTCAACTTACATTCTCAAGAATGCTAAATTCAGGAAGTGGAAAAGCCTCCCATGCTCCAGGATTGGGAGGATAAACATCGTGAAATGGCAATACTGCCAACGGCTAATTACAAATTCGATGCAATACCTATCAATATTCCAACCTCATTCTTCAATGAAATAGATGAAGCAACCCAAAAATTCATATGGAACAATAAAAGATCCTGAATAGCAAAAACAATCCTTAGCAGAAAGAACAGTGCTGGAGGAATAACAAACTTCAAACTCTATTATAAAGCCATAGTAATCAAAACAGTTTGGTACTGGCACAAGAACGGACCTGAGGACCAATGGAATAGAGCTGAAGACCCAGAAATGAACCCACCGACCTACAGTCACTTAATCTTTGATAAGGGAGCTAAAAAATTGAATGGAAGAAAGATAGTCTCTTCAGTATATGGTGCTGGCAAAATTGGTTAAACACCTGTAGAAAAATAAAGCTAGATCCTTATATATCACACTGCACTAGAATCAACTCCAAATGGATCAAAGACCTTGGAGTCAAAGCAGACACCCTGAAAACATTACAGAAAGTTATAGAAGAAAGCCTAGGTCTCCTTGGCACAGGCTGAAATTTTCTTAATAAAGATCCAGAAAAACAACAAATCAAAGAAAGGTTGTACAAATAAGACTTCATGAAATTGCAGAGCTTCTGCATGGCAAAGGACATAGCTCGCAAGATCAATAGAAAACCCACAAATTGGGAGAAGATCTTCACTAGCCTTACAACAGATAAAGGCCTCATATCTAAAATATACTTAGAACTCAAAAAAATAAATCCCCAACAACAAATCCTCCAAGAAACAAATGACTGATAAATAAGTGGGCTAAAGACTGAAAGAGAAACTTCTCTGAAGAGAAAAGAAGGATGGCCAATAGACATATGAAGAAATGCTCAACTTCTCAAGCCATAAAAGAAATACAAATCAAAATAACATTGAGATACCACCTCACCCCAGTTACAATGGCTATACTTAAGAAATTTAATAACAACAGAGGCTGGAGGGGATGTGGACAGAAGGGAAACTTACTGCATTGTTAGTGGGAGTGTAAACTTGTTCAACCACACTGGAAAGCAGTATGGAGGTTCCTCAAAAGACTCCACATAAAGTTCCCCTATGACTCAGCAATCCCACTTTTGGGCATCTACCCAAACGATCTATACAAACAAGGCTATATGAAAGCTACTAGCACACCTATGTTTATCACAGCATTATTTACCATAGTGAAGCTATGGAACCAACTAAGATGACCCTCAGTAGATGAATAGACCAAGAAAATGTGATATATGTATATGACATTGCCCAATTTGTTAGGAAATGGAAAGACTTGGAAAAAATTATATTAAGTGAAGTAAGCCAGGCCCAAAGAAACATAGGTCCCATGGCTTCCCTTATTTACAATAACTCGTATAAATGTAGGACAAGCAGAAAAGTTCAAAAGCTATGTACATATGACCATATAAGATGATGTTAAGTGAAATGAACCCCAAGATAGGGATACAACTTGTTTTTTCTTTCTTGTTATTGTTCTTAACGTATCTAAAATGTGATTTTTTGTTTCTTTTGTACGTCCTTTCCCCATGGCATAACCCCTGTTTTCACTGTATTTGCTGTCGGTGTCCTGCATCTTGTATATACATTTTTCTAATTTTGGGAGGGAAAGGGAAATAACAAAATACTGAAACAAGGATACAGGTACATTGTAACATCTTATTATAGCAATAAGATGTACAAGACATTATTTTGAAAAGGAACTTTACGACTTGGCAGGGGGAGTTGCATGGGTGGTAGGGGAAAAACAAAGGAGGGGGTAACACTGCTCCATAGGAAATGTACTCATTACCTTACTCATATAATTGTAACTCCTCTGTACACTCATTTTACAATAAAAAATAAAAAAGAATGCTAAATTCATTATCTAGATCATTATGTA
Source organism: Dipodomys ordii (assembly GCF_000151885.1). NCBI lineage: Eukaryota > Metazoa > Chordata > Mammalia > Rodentia > Heteromyidae > Dipodomys > Dipodomys ordii. Next base: position 2,935,978 of record NW_012267264.1, read on the forward strand.
GCATTTTGTAGGTGACTTAGAAATTTCTTCATGGACTCTCAATTTCAGGGTTGCTTTGCCTATATAGTAAGTTACAGGCCATCGTAGGCTAACCAGTGAAACTTTGACTCAAAACAAAGAAATGAAAGAAAGATCAACTTTAGAGGGAGCAGCAGTGTCTACCAATGGTCAATTTCATTGCCTGAATGTAGAGCTCAGACAGACACCTGCTCATGGAACTATTTGGGAAGGCATTGAATAAGTATTTTGATGATGTTTTGTATTTAAAAATGAGAACTCTGGCTTCTCCGTAAGAATAACTTTTAAAAGGGTACTAAGAGACAGAAAATCACTTAATTGTTTCAGTATTCAGACGAGGAATAGTGATAATTTGGCTCAAACACTAGTGGTGCCTGTTAACGGTAAGACTGAAAGAAATAAATTTGCAATGGAATGGATGTGTGCTATGTGAGATTATGGAAAGTAGAAAGTCAACAGATATGTGTGTGTGTGTGTGTGTGTGTGTGTGTGTGTGTGTGTGTGTGTGTGTGCATGCACGTGTGCAGGACACAGGGAAAAGCAGATTTTGGAATAAAAAATTTTAAGTTTTTAAAATATTAAAGTACTATAGAAGTAAATCAATACTTTACTCGCATCCATGCAAAGTTTGAAATACCTACCTTTAAGTATCTCAGTGGAGATATTTAAAGGCAATTTCACATATGACACAGACTACATATTTTGCCTGGCTGGAATTGCAAATATGGCTACAACAATACTATAGGTTTTAACAATAGATTGCACGTCTTCTGGGGACTGTTGTGATCACACTAAAAAGTCATCTCTTACATGTAGAACCCAGTTCAAATTGACTATTTTTAAAAAAATTTTTATTGTGAAAATACTGTACAGAGGGGTTACAATTACATGGGCAAGATAATGAGTACATTTCTTATCAAGCATTATAGCCTCCTCCTTTGTTTCCTCTTCCCATCCTCCCTCCACCCCCAAATTTACTATTTTTATTTAGTGTTATCTTTCATAACATCCATATCTTCATAAAATGTCTTACAATAGTGACAGTTCAGTGGTATACAACAATCCAAAGTACTGTATGACCATGTGGCAATACAATAAAAGCTGAAATTTGGTTTCCTTTAGTTATACAACATTTTGGGACAATAATGCAAAATCTTATCATTATAAAGATACCTAATTGCGGGATTTAAATTCAAAGAACAATAACCATCCAGAAAAATCTAGATAATGCCTTGGCTACATTATCTCATTTTATTATTTTCTGTAGGCCATATAAATTCAAGCATGAAAAGATCCTATGGCCATGGTTTCCCTTATTTGCAATATCTAGTATATGTATGAGTCAAGCAGAAAAGGTCAGATAATGTGATGTTAGGAAAATGAGCCCTTAGATATGTATTTTAATGTTTTTTTCTTTCATGCATTTGTTTCTAATGTATTTATAAGATTATGTCTTTGTTGCTTTGTATGTCCTTCCCCCACAGTATAACCCCTGCTTTCACTATATTTGATGTCGGTATAATTTGTGGAGGAGATGGGGAAAACAAGTCGTTTAAGGATACAGGTGGACCCGTTGCAACTATGAGAAGTACAAGTTGTCGAAAACGGACTTTACAACTTTGGTGTGGGGGGAGGGAGGAGAGTTTGGGTTGGGGTCGGGGGGAGGCTGGGAAGGGATGTGAAGGAGGCTGCAATGCTTGGTAAGAAATGTACTCATTATCTTGCCCATGTAATTGTAACCCCTCTGTACAGTATGTTCACAAAAAATTAAAATTAAAAAAAAAAAAATTAAAAAAAAGAAAAGATCCTATGGTATTTACTCAGTGGTGGATGATTTGCTGCATTATGCAGCATCTTCACTCACAACAGTTCATAGTAAGAAACTTAGAGCCTTCTATTAGCTTCTCCTGCACAAAGAGCAGGGCTGTTATTTCTTCACAGGTATAGGCACTTACTCAGACATCTCCAATGTTCATTTAAGTTAAAAATTTATTTTAGGATCTACCTAATTGAAAGATAAAGATAAATATATTAAGATAAAGACAAATGTATTATATATTATATAAATTTTTGTGTGGCAGGAAAACTTCTGAGCACTTACTGCAGATATGAATGATGAGATTTCAGTATGCTAAGGGTTCTCAAATTTTATAGGTTGGGTCCTTGATGAACACAGAACAAGACTGTATACAATAAAAGTTAGTGTTAGTCTAAAATGTATAGTCAGTTCTGATTACTTATGCGTATTCTACTTGGAGCTCATGTGATTTATGCTATTGAATAAAATATAGGTGATTCATATATCATTAGTTTCCCTTTATTTTGATGATAATTTTTGTTGAAACATGGGCATTCTTTGCATTTGATATATCAAAAAGTGGTAAAGTTCTACACCCAAATTATCTTCATATCTTAAATTAGTTAAATATCTTCTTAATTTTAAACACCAAGATAAGAACTTTCACATATATTATGTTATTTCATTCATCATAATAAACCTAGGTGTTCAAATTCTTAAACATCAATTCTTACAAAAATGAGAAACATGAAAACATGGAATTAAAGTAACTTTCATTAAGTTGAATTAATATCAAAACCAGAACAAGGTTTAATGATCATGTTCATTTATGAACATCTTATGCTGAAACCATTCATCCTGGTTTTAGATGATTTAGTTATATTCTATATCAACAAGTAAGCCATAATATAATCAATTTTATTTATTTTCTCTACTTCTCCTATATTTCTTTGGAAATGTCCTATAGAAAATGGTTACACATCTGCAGGAGGAGTGAACCAATAAGTTTTTCCTAATAAACAACTTAGATAATTGCATGTTAGATATTTGAGACACTGTCAAATGGTTACAGTTATTCCATATATTCTTGACACATGTAAATGTAACATTCACTTAAGAATAATTTTCCCTAACAGTAAGGAATAAAGAGTCTTAGAACAAACTTCATGAACACATGACTTCCCATAAAAAGTTTTTACTTTCATGAACTTTAGAAAGGATAACATTTTATTTATATTAAAAATCTACTAAGTTCTACTATTTAGAGTTGTATTATAAAATTTTATGGTTATATAAAAGGCTAGCATGTCCTTAGAGACACCTTAATGAAAGTCTGGCTCATTGTAAATCGTCCTGAAGAGAATACAGAGAGAAAAATACTTTTCAAATTATCTTGCAAAGAATTTCTCTGGGATCTATAGGGAAAACTTTAATAGAATATTCAGGATAAGTGCTGTCAGCCATCTATTGAATTTTTCTGTATTGCATTTGTTTGGGAGAGAACACACATCAATAATGCAAGTACAACCACCATTAGCATGCTCAAATAATACATTTAAAAAGTAAATGCATGTAAATTATATTCAACTTGATGATGTTTGAAATGTTTACATATGGAAAGGAAGTGGAACAGAACAGAAGATGGGAAATCAGTTTTGAAAAGGGTTTTTGGTATTAAAAAGTTTAATAGGATAAGAAAAATAAACAGAACAAAAAAGGTTTTACTTAAAATTTAGCAAAATTAAACACCTATCACATGACTAAAGTCTCTATAGATGATTAAAGTCAATGAATCTATCTTTTTGTTCCAAGAGAGTACAAGAGCCTAAGTTCATGGGTCTGTCGGTAGTTTTGTGTGGGGCGTAAGTAATAGTGATGTTTGAGCTCTTTGCTTCCCGCTTGTTAGACAGACACTCCGCTAGTGGACTATTGCCTCTCACACTTTCTGTTTGAATTATATTTTGCGATTGGATCTCATTTTTGACTGTGTTGATCTACATTATAACCTTCCTACTCACATTTACCATACAGCTGGAATGACAAGTAAACACCATTGAAGCCAGACTGGTCTGTGTGTGTGTGTGTGGTGGGGGGGAAGGGGTTCTAATAAAAGTTTAACCTAGGCTGGCCTTGAACTGTGATCCTCTTGATTTCAGTCTCCTAAGTTGTAAGGATTACAGGCATGAGCCACCAGCAACCAACTGGTAGCTTTGTTTCTAAATGAACTCTCTTTTCAATAATTTGGCCTTCATTTTCATCACAAGTCATAGTAGCTGTGAAATCATGTACATAGTGATTTATTTATTTTAACACAAACTAAAACACATTTTGTTCATATAAAATGCATTTATTTCTGAGCAAACTAAAATAATATCTTGTAAAATAATTTGCTAACAGTATATGAGTTGTAGTGCAATAAGGAATCCATATTCAACCCTAACATCTTTCAGAATTATGATAAAATCTAAATGAAATTGCAATATTTCTAGGACATAATTATGTACACTATTATTTCAAGTTGTAAGTTATTTCTTTTTATATGCTCAAAGGAAGGAGGAAAAGTAACACGTGAAATTTATACTTTTGTACTTATATTTGTACTTATATAAAAATTAAACTACATATATATGGTAAATCTATTAATCTATTATGCCTTTACAACCTAAGAAGAAGCCTAAAGGATGAAAGATAATTTTAAAATTGATGGCTTTTGCAGTTTAATGATATTATAGTTTATTAAGATAAAACTAGCCTTTGACATGCTCATGGGAACCCAGAATATCCCAGATTTTCAAAATTTCATTAATTAAATGTTGCATGTATTAACTTTTATTGTGGCAGTCCTGGGGCTTGAACTCATGGCTGACGTGCTGTCTCTGAGCTTTGTGTACTCATGGCTTGGTTTCTATAACTTTAGCAGCTCCACATCTTCCTTTTTGATGGTTAATTGGAGATAAGAGTCTTACAGCCTTTCCTGCCTCCCCTGACTTTGAACTGTGATCCTTACAAGTCCACCTCTTTCTTGAGTAGCTAGGATTATAGGCAGGAGCCACTAACATAATTTATGTTAACTTTTAAACATAATTAAGATTTTTCCATATGTGCGCTCCAATTGCTCTTTTTATTCAAACATTACTATCATATATTTCTCAGTATGTCACAATTTTAATTACTTGTACTTCATGTGGCATCTTTATTTTTTCAGTCTCATATTTTAATGCAAACTTCAGACTTGGTGAAACTTTAGGTAATCATTTTCTTCCAAATTGCCACATAAAAGCTACCACTATCAAGGGGCAAAAAATACCATGAAAAATATCAAAACATCCCTGAGAAGTCTTGATTTTTAATGCCTTAATAAATAGCTGAGTGTAAAATAGTTGCCTTCAGATTGTACTTAGCCCCACACTTCTAATGTCTTAGCTGTGGTTAACCCGATAAAAATGCTGTTAATGGCTCACTTTACCAGAATTTATTGCTACCAGGATGGAAAGCCACAGAAGCTATGAAAGTCCTACGATAGCAATATGAAACCTCAAGCCCTGAAATGCGGCTGTATTTTGAAATCATTAAAATGTAGATGAGAATTAAGCTAAAGACGGATTTTGTGATTGCTTTTAAGCTATTGCATAATTCTTAAAATGTACGTATGGGTGAGTGTATATAAATAACTTGCATTAGTGTATGTTATAACTGCTCTGAGGGAAAGGGCTTTTCTCTGGCTGACATTCTCATTTAAAAATGCTCTACGATTGATCAAGTAAAAACAGATGAATTTCTCTTTTTCAAGATTATAGTTTTACTCATTTTCAGGTGCTTCCTGTCTGTGGACATTTAAGATGAATGAGACACAAGAAGTGCATTTTGTATAAATCACGCAGTTGCTTCAAAATTTCAAAATCAGAGCTATTATTGTTGTAGGCGACTTTAAGAGTGCACATTCATATACAGATACATCAACGAAGATTTATATTTAAGATGAAATCTTCATCGATAAGAGTCTTGATGTTGTACTGACTTATTCTATCTAGATACGGATTAAAATACCTCCATATCTACAGACTATGTCCACTGCCTTGGGAACAGTGTGCCAACATTACTTAATTGATTGCCACAGAAATTCAAATCCAGGGAGTTGTGTTAAAATATGAAATTTCTGAGGAGAATTGATTTTTGAGAAAGGATGTTTTTCATGCTTCATATTTGATAGCTACCCTCCCTTTGAGCCTTTATGCACTTTTGGGGGCTTCTTGCTTTTACTTAGATCACTGCACACTAATGGCAAAATATGCCCTTCACAGACTGCTTAGCTCTCCTCCAGTGCTCCAGTGCCCACTGGTCCTTATCAACTATATTTTTACAAAATGTTACAGAACAGTTTATTACTGGACTTTTTTCTTTCACTAGTTACAATTGATGCTATAATTCTGGGGACATGTTGACATTATATTTCTCTTTTCATTTTAAATTACCTCAGCCACCACCATAGGTTCAACTACTATTTATATTCCCCCTTGGATTTCAAACCTGACCATTACTTTCTGATTGCTTTTAAGCTGCAGACTCTTCAGTGTGAAAATCCACTTTGGAACCCATTAAACTTAGTGTTTTCCAAACCATGAATGCTCCTCAGCCTAATCTGTTGATGCCTACCTCTTCCCTTGCTGGGTTTATAATATTAACTTACCACCCACTCCCTCTTTCTTCTTGAAACTAATGGAGAACTCTTACGGCTAATGTCTCTTGCTCTAGCCTTGCTTTCTGTCAATTCCATTGTGCATACTACAATTTATTTATACAAGGCACAGGACTTCAATTTCCAGTCAATGTCATAGGAAAATTAATACATTCTCAAATATCTGTAGGTCTAGTTCTACAGAGAATCATTAAAATTACTGGCATGGATGAGTAGAAGGACAATCCTATATTTCTCCTTTCCTTGACTTAAAAAAGATCAGTTCCTTTTTGTATAATTTAAATAATGCATTATCCTTCAGTAGTTGTACAAAGAGGTTTCAATTCAACATGTTGGTTTGTGAGCACAATGCATTTTGATCAAGTACCCCTATCAAACAGAGGTAAGGAGAACATTGGTGGAGTATGGAGGCCATGACTGGCTCATTAGAACAGAAGAATCCACACTGCTTAAAGTTCTATAGGTTTGTGACACACACACATATGTATACGCTTGTGTTTATGGGTATATATGCATATTGAACATAAGTATATTTATATACACATATTATATATTCATTATATATTATATATCATATACAACTAGGTCTGACAATTTATATATGCATATTGCATATAAATATATATAGGTATATGTTGCTGTTCACACAGCGAGACTCGAGAACGCAGTGTCTGGTAGGCAGAAAGGAACCATACCATGCGGGTAAGGACACAGTTTATTAAAACATCATATGCTTATAGACGGCATAGAAGGTAAGTCTGTAATCACGGGACAATCCCTGGACAGTCATGGGACAATCATGGGACAGAAAGTTGACCTTAAACAATTGTGGGGGAATGTGGACAATTAGCAACTTTTAACCAGTGAGCAGCAGAGTTGTTCAAAGTAATAAAACAGGAACCAAGGCGCAGGTGGGCTCCATTAAAAAACACGAAAGGAATCATGAGACATTGTTCTGCATGATTAACTAGGCGCACGAATGGCACTTCCGGTAAGCCATCGCCTGAGTCGGGCGCCAGGCGCCCCACATGGAGAAGGGGAGTCTCCCTTTCTCCCCCCAGAGGGGAAGCATGTGAGCATGCACCCTCTTGGCACATAGGGTCACTCAGATGGGGTCATGCGAGTCCGTGCTTCCGACAGATACATACATATGTATGTGAACAAGGTAAACATTTGAAGGAAATATAATACTGCCAGTGTTTTTAAAATCAAAATATTGCTCTTTAGCTTTAGACAGTCTTTTATGTCACCATATACATTTTTTATTCCTTTTTTAACTCCTGCAAAAATACCATTAAATTTGGTGGGGATTTCATTTGAGTATAGGTTTCTACGGGCAGTGTGGATAATTTAGCAGTATTAAAGTCTTCCATTTCATAATTGCTGTATGGCTTTACATTTACTTTTGACTTCAATTTCAGCAATAGTTTGGAAAATTCAATAAAGCAAAAAGTCATCCCATGGGATGAGGGAAATTATCCTCAGAACATATATCTGCCAAGTAGTGAATATTAAAATATGTAAGAAATTCATACAATTCATTAGCAAATATTCTGATAATCTGATTGCAAAAATGGCAAACTGCAGATGAGTGTGGTAGCTGAATCCAAACCCCCTGAGAGGTAGAAAGAGGGAAGGTCATGGTTTCAGTTCAGCTCAAACAAAAACACATATTTACAGAGCTCTACCTCAATTAATAGCCAGGACAAGGTATTATGAGTCTCTCGTCTTAATCATCTTGAAGGTACAAGTAGGACTATCGTGGTCAAAATCCCTGTTGCAAAAATGGTAGAACTACTCTAAAAAATAACTGAGCCCAAAGGTCATGAGTGTCCCTATCTAGCAAGCATCAGGCCTTTAATTTAAATCCAGTATCATTAAAAAATATTGGCAACACACTTCAACAGTAATTTCTACAAAGGTAACATACAAATGACATATATGATATATTTATATATTATTTTCATATATGTATATATGTATAGGTATCTAATATCGTTTAGTTTCAAGAAAATACAAATAAAATCCAGGAAATAATATTTCACATTCCTTAGCACTAGATCTGTCAGAAAGATTACTGTTAATAATGTTAAAGAGAAAATGGAAATCTAACACTTACTTGGTAGGAAAGGTAAATTATGCATCTGTTAGGATGCATAAGACAGTGTGGAGGTTCCCTAAACAGTTAAAAGTGAGTGGTCCTATGAATCCCAACTCCTTTTTAGAATATATCAAATGGAAGAGATAACTACATCTATATGTTCATTAAAGGGTATTCATGATAACCAAAGTGTGGAAATAATTTATGGGTGCATGGAGAGATGAGTAAATAAAATGAAATGGTATTTATGTACAATAGAATGGTCTCCAACATAACATCTCGTACATCTCATTGTTGCAGTGGGTACACCTGTATCCCTATTTGAAAATTTGTTTTTTACCTTCCTCCTCACATTATACCAACATCAAATATAGTGAAAACAGGGGTTATACCATAGAGGAGGAACATACAAAACAACAAAGAAATCATTTTATAAATACGTTAACAACAATAGCAAGAAAGAAAAACTACTTGAGTCCTTATCTTGGAGTTCATTTCTTTCGCCTAACATCAACTTCTCTGACTGTTTCTGCTTGTGTCAGACATATACTAGTTATTGCAAATAAGGGAAACCATGGGACCTATGTTTCTTTGGGTCTGGCTTACTTCCTTCAAAATGAAGGAAATCTTGCCCTACCTTACAACAGGTGGTAAGAGAATTGTATCCTTTGCAGGAGGACAAATGCTTCAGAATTCTAATCACATCCAGTATCTAAAATAGTCAAAATTATGGAAACAGAAAGTAAAATGATAATTTCCTGGGCTGGTGTCAATGGGAAAATGGATAGTTACTTTTCGAGAGAAGTAAGTAAGTGTTCATTTATGCAAAAGGAAAGGTTATAGTGAATTGGTCTACAACCAAAATCCCATGATTAATATTATTGTTTAATTCATTTAACTTTTTCTTTTTGTTTGTTGTTGATCCTAGGGGTTGAACTCAGGGTGTGGGCACTGTCCCTGAGCTCTTTTGCTTGAGGCTAATGCTCTACCACTTCAAGCCACAGCTACACTTCCTCATTTCAGTTTTGTTAGCAGAGTAGGTCACATGTTAATTTTCCATGTCACAATTGAAAACAATGCAAAACAAAATCCAAGAATGATAGACACCAGAGAGAAAATATCACTTCCTTTGGATTTAAAAAATAACCACTTCTCCTTTGTGGTTTCTACTACTGTTGGAATAACAACCTGGCCCTCTTCCTGTGTCTTCTAAATTGGAAGCAGTGACAATTTTCTTGCAGTTACTAAATTCTTGGTTTCCTCCAGTTCTTATGAAGTAAAATCCTGTGGTTTTCAGGGAAATGGATGGAACTGGAGATCATCTTGATTAGTAAAATAAGCCAAACTGAAAAAGAAATATATTGAATATTTTCTTTCTAATTCAAAATACGGACAAAGAAATAGAGAGAGATAGAAATAAACAGGAGAGAGATGGAGAAAGTAAGGACAGAGACAGAGAGAATGCAAGAGAATAATATTAGTATAAAGGGAGAAAACAAATTGGAGGAAGAGGGATTTGGGTGAGGGAAAAGGAGATTAGGATCAAAGTGCTTTATGTGCACGGCAGAAATAAAAAGGTAAAATTCATTAAAATTGGTTAGAAGGGAAAAAGAAGGACAAGGAAAAGCAACAGCAGGGGTAGATTTAATCAAAGACTATTGTATTACACGGGAAAGTCAATGAAACTCCTGAGTATAATTAATATATATTAATACAACGAACCATTTTTCCATGTAAAAGCTATTTGTTGACTGAATCATCAATTGTTCCTTCTTTTAATTCTCCTTTTTTCTCTGTGTTCTGTCATGGCTGTCTTGCACCATCCATCTCCTGCCTCAGTGATCTTTACTCTTTTCTGTTTAATATGTTTTTGTCCCTTTTCTTTCAATAAGAGAAATCTCTAGATGTCAAGTTTCATTTCCATCACCTTTTAAATAGATGTAACTTTCAAAATAAAGTGTCACCTGCTGGTGTTGTATCTCTCTCTCTCTCTGTCTCTCTGTCTGTCTGTCTGTCTCTCACTCTCTCATATATCCTGAATTCCTTTCAAAGCTTAGCTGACATGTTCTCCCTTATTTTATGCCTTTATGTTACATGATTCGCATGGTGAACTGGGCATTCTCTGTTTCTTTTTTATTTGTACTTGTCAATTGCCTCCCTTTAACATTTTTTCTTAGTTTCAAAATGTCTACCTGCACTTTCCTCAAACAAATTATTCCAGGTGCCAATTCTTTTGTAGATCTCTCCAATCCACTACACTTTCCTCTTCTCACCTCCATATTGTGATTCTACCATCACTCCTGTCTCCCAGGTGAATGGCAAACATCCACTTCTTAGGTGATTAGTATATTGAAGCGTAGGTAGCATCATATGATAAATAGTTGCAAAACAATGTATCAAGAAATGACTGAGAACTGGGTTCTTACTAAAAGGTGTCTCTTTCTTATTAACTCATTCCTCTATAAAAGATTATTCAACCAAGCATTGCCTCTCACTTGAAGAACCATATGAAATACTTGACTTATATTCAAATACACTATGACTCCCCCTAGACATTATAAATGAATGCATATTATATACTAACATATATAGTCCAACTTTCTCCTTCATTTCACTTGTTTACAAGTCAATCAGTGAGGTCCTGGAATGCTAAAGAGCTCATGACAATTCATTCTCTTTACATTGCAGGATGGTCTGTCAGGAGAACATGGTATAATGAATGTCGGGGAAGCTATAAACCAAGCTTTCAAAATAAAATGTGTACACTATTGTACTTATCACTTAGGATATCTTAAATCATGACAAAAGAATAAAAACACAATGCCGCTGATTATACATGTTTAAATGAATTAATGCTTCATTTTACCAGCAACCTAAGCCAAGCCAATAGCATTGCCAGCATTTTACAAATGGAAATACTGAGGGTGCATTAATTAATTTGTGAAAAGTTATAGTCATTGGTTTCTGAATCCAATTTTAACTGAATTTCTATAGTCATTCGATGACTCCTGTTCAATTCCCTTTCTGGAGGTATCAATAGTCACAAAACATTATTAGCTTTTAATGCCTTTCTTTAAAAATCAATCTGTATTTATTAAACAAGCCATTTTTTCTAATTTTAAGAACTTGGCAAAAGATATTTATAACTATCTATCTATCTATGTTTTATAATTTCAATGAATTCATAAGATTTATTTGAAAATTGTAGGTGTGAGTGAAGCTGTAATATCTCAGAGAGAATAAGAAATATAGGGTAATCCTATATAATAAGATAACAAATAAAAGGCTGATCAGTCCTAGGCTGAGCACACAGGTGTCTTGCACAATTATACCTGTAAATGACTTCGGTCATCCAGGAGAGAAAGAATCAACAGCAAAGTGATGAGAAACGGGGGCATGCTGACACAGATACATAAATAAGTGCATTCCATTCGTACCACAGAATAGCTTGTCCAAAATTTATTTTTAGTTTTATATAGAAGAGTTTGAATGTTTTGAGTACTGGAAATTCTAGTTAGAATAACAGAATACACATTTCTTATTGAAATGGAGGTAAAAATCAGGCATATAAGGCTCACGGATAAGCACGTGCATATCTCAATGTACTGCAAATACATATTGTCTGAATTTGTATATTTCCTCCCAGAAACCAAATTCTAAGCTCTGATTGCAATTGGGTGCTCTGAAAAAGTATGTAAATGTTTAGATCACATAGCCAACTCTGTCCCCTTAATGGCTCCACTGTGGGGATATTTTGACTCTGACAGAATTTTTACTTCATTTTCCTGCTTATTATAGGTAAACTAGTTGAGCCACATTGGATTTTGTCTAAAATTAGACATTCGTAGAAACCCCAGTACCCCGAATTATGTATTAATATGTGTTAGTTCCTCCAGTTAGTTGTGTCTGCCCCCTCGATGTCTCATTATCATGCTCTTGACACTAACTGGTGACATTAAGTTCAATCTGCTTAGTGATCTAACACTGGTTGGGCGCTGGTGGCTCATGCCTGTAATTCTAGCTACTCAGGAGGCTTAGATCTGAGGATCTCTGTTCAAAGCCAGCCCCAGCAGGAAAGTCTCTTATCTTTAATTAACCACCAGAGTCAGAAGTGGTGCTGTGGCTCAAGTGGTAGAGCGCTGGCCTTGAGCTGAAGAACTGAGGGACAGTGCCCAGGCCCAGATTTCAAGCCCCACAACACTCAAAGAAAAGAAAAGAAAAGAGAAGATCTAGCACTTGTTGAAACTTTTCCTTTGGATGACAGTCTACATGCAAAAAAAAAAAAAAAACAAAGACAAGTTATTTGCTATGTATTTTAGTTAGGGTTATTTATTTGCTCGTATTTATTTGTTTTTAGAGATGGAGTCTTGCTAATTTACAATCAGTTGGTCTCAACCTACTGAGGGTGGAAAATATAGAAAACTATCATCTAAAGTGCCAAAAATTGTATTTTGATGAAGTGTGTAGACTTTTAAAAAGTGTTGATGTCTGATATATTTTTTAACTTTTTATTGACAGTACTGGGGTTTGAATTCATTCTCACATTCACTCAGCTTTTTTGATTAACTGATCTTGACCCAAACCTTAAAGTCTTCTTTTGGCTTGTTATTTTGGAGATAAAGTTGAGTCTAGTAGACTTTTCTGCCTAGGCTGGCTTTGAACAATGATTTTCTAGATTTCAGCTTCCTAGGTAGCTAGGATTACAATGATGAGTCACCATCACCTGGAACCAAATACAGTACAATTTATTAAGTGGAGAATTTATATTTCTAATTTTTCTGCCTACATATTTTCTGCTTTGCATCCTCTGACCTACATCTACATATCCATTTCTTTGTTACTCCAACACCCTTGGTGGTACTAAATCTATTATCTCTTTTTTTATTTTTATTTTTTTATTTTTTTAATTTAATTTTATTTTATTTGTGAACATACTGTACAGAGGGGTTACAATTACATGGGCAGGATAATGAGTACATTTCTTACCAAGCATGGCAGCCTCCTCCTTTTGTTTACCCTTCACAT
>NW_012267264.1:2950040-2965245 GCF_000151885.1 Dipodomys ordii
TTCTTTCTGATGGAGGCATAGAATTCCATTGTGTATATATACCACATTTTCTTGATCCATTCATCTACTGAGGGGCATCTGGGCTGGTTCCACATTTTAGCTATGGTAAATAATGCTGCAATAAACATTGTTGTGCTGGTAGCTTTAGTGTGGTCTTGTTTGTAAACATTTGGGTAAATGCCCAAAAGTGGGATTGCTGGGTCACAGGGGAGTTCTATGTGAAGTCTTTTTGATGCTTTTGTTTACTTGTTTATTCATTGATTTACATTTTCATTCATTTGTATATATTCTACATATAAGAGTATGTAATATTCTATTTATTAATCCACTTAGCTTAGGTGCTGCTCTGTAGTTAAACAGAAAGATAGCTCTAATCTTATGGAAAGAAAGTAAAATGTAAGATTTAAGGGGCTGTAGGACATTTTATATGTTTAATTAAAAAGAAATACTTTAATTCTTAAAATATGCATTATAACCATCTAATACTTCCTGCATGAAAACTTAATTATAACCAGAAAACATTTAGAATTGATAAAAGAACAGGGCCCTAATAGTATCCTATCAGTTCAGAGAACACAGGTAATTCTAAGAAGGAGCTCACTTCTCTTCCTCTTTATAATGCTGATTCTGTATTCCAGAACTCATATTTAATGATGAGCCAAAATCTGTCCCATGAAGATAGCATGGCATCATTTAATTATGCTCTGAAATTTTAAGCTCTTCTACTAGAAACAGAATTATTTTATGCAACAATAATGCACTTTTAGCTTTCTATCTATAAAGAAGCATTGGAGAGTATGATATGTAAAATTGGTGAAAGAGGGATTGAAAGTGTGTGTGTGTGTGTGTGTGTGTGTGTGTGTAATTTTGAAAGCATGAATACTCTTAATAACAGGCTTTCAAATCATAAGAATAGCCACAGAGACCTGAGTTAAAAGTTTCCCACCCTCAATCATACCACATTTTTATTTTCCACATGGCAATTAGATAAACTAAATGTCCTCCTTCTTTTGCCAGGAAAAGTGGAGGTATCAATTATCTGAAATGTAATTTAATTTCTTTTGTGTGTCAGACCACTATTGAAAAAGAGATACAGATGGGGAAAATCAGCTGTAATCAAGAAATAATAAATAATTACATTCAGAAGTCTAGTCTAACTAGCTTGTCCAGACTTTTGTTTGTTACCCAATTACATGACTTATAAAAATGGTGATTAAATGAATGAACAAATGATCTTTTCACAGTCCAGCATTGCAGATTGCTGTCAGATCTCTAATCAGTGCTCTCGGCAAAAGCAGGAAGACTAGGAGAGAGCGAAGAGTGGTGACTCAGAACAAGGGCCTGGAATACACATCAGACAGGAAACAAAACCCAGGTCAAACTAAACAACAGAAACCATCCACTGCTTTGGGCTTATTTTCTTACAGCATATAGAAAAGAGAAGAAGAACTGATCAAAATAAATCACCTTCCCTCTGGGAGTACGGATGGAACTAGTCCTGTTAGGAATGCTTCTTTTTCATTGAATGCAAAGTGTTAAATATGAGAATACTTCGAATATCATGAATCTAGTTACTAAGTGTTAGATACATTGATGTAAGCACATTAAGGTAATTTTGGGGTGAACCATTCTTCCTCTTTCTCACACCAACATAATCACACATACACCCACATTCACACATGGAAACATTTAATTTTCATCAGATAACAAAACGAACTGTGCACTTCAATAGAAATTGTTTCTATGAGTTAAAGCAAATCTGCATTTAAAAGCTTTATATATGACTTGTGATACTCATTGCAAATTTGACCATAATTAAGTCACTATAAAGTTATCTCCAGCAAAAAAAAGCAAAAAAGAGGCCAGTCACAATGAGCCTTGCTTATGGTAAAACTCCCTTGGAGATGGAGAAAAGAGGACTGTGGCTTGAGACCGGCCCAAGCAAAAAATAAGCAAGATCATTTGTCAAAGGAGAAGCCAGGTGTGAAGGTACAAGTCTGAAATCCCAGCTATGCAAAAGGCTGAAGTATGAGGATCATGGTTCCAGGGAAACCCCAAGTAAAGGCATGAGACATAATTTGAGAAACAACTAAAACAAAAGGGACTGGGGATATAGCTGAAGCGGTAGTGAAGGTGCCTAGCAATCACAAGGCCCTGTGTTCAAAGCTGAGTACCACCAAAACAAAACAAAAATAGTTGGGCACTGGTGCCCCACACCTGTAATCCCAGTTACTCAGTAGGCCCAGATCTGAGGATTAGGGTTGGAGTCCAGCCTAGGCAGAAAAGTCTATGAGACATTTATCTCCAATAAATTAGTCAGAAAAATCCTGAAGTGGCGTTGTTGCTCAAGTGGTGGAGCACTAGCCTTGAGCACAAAGAGGATCAGGGACAGCATCTAGACCAGAGTTAAAGCCTTATGACTGGCAAAAAAAAAGAGAGAGAGAAAAAACAACAAAGAAAAAAGTAACAAAACAAATAAGTTTACCATTTATTGAAAAATGTCTACCTAATATTTTCTATTCTGAAAAATCTTTCTTCCAATTGCCATGTGCTTCTTTATTGTGTATTCCATTATTTGGTGGATAGAATTTTTCCAATTGATATTGATTTTTACATCATAGCAAAACTGGGTTGCCCTGAGCATTGCTTTAGCCAACTGGACAGGAAATAGAAAATAATTCATACTATGTACTTGGGAAAGGTCCACAGCCATAGGGAAAATAAATGCACATTTTTGTGCATATTGGCTGGTTTAAAACCTAGTTTCATAATCTCAAAACGTTTTTGTTTTGTTCAAGGAATCACAGCACAAGAGAGGGACAAGGACAAGGAAAATTCTGTCACCAGTTACACTTGGCTCAGTAGAAGCAACAGTTAGGAGGGACCTCCAGCACAGGAAAGCTGCTGAAGTCCTTTGTTCAAACTGCACCCTTTGTGAGATGCACAGAGCTTCACATTAGTCCCCAGTTTACCTGTAAATATATCCTTCTTGCTTGAACCAGTGATAGATCAGCCAGATTCTCCTTATACCTTTGAGTTTGCTATCTTGCTCTTACCTGTCATGTTAATCTTTCTTATATCTAGTGAGGTTTTCTCACTCTCTGTGGGAAAGTTTTTGATGAATGTAGTGATCTCTCCTTAAATTCCTAAACCAACCTCCTCATTCTCAACCTTTCACAGCTCAACCCACCCATTTTAAATTATCTACAGAGTGTGGAATATTGCTATTTAGATTTCAGCTGCAAAGTTGCTTCTGTGACTTCTGCATTTTAAAGGTTTTTATTGCACCTGAAAGCTTATACGTTTTGGGGATTTCTTCTCTACTATTAGGTAACCCTGGAGTCTACAGAGTTGCAAGTCTGCCTTTATTGATGGTATAATGTGCCTTTGCCACATGAACCTCTATGCTTTGTATCATCCTGACTTATGATTCTTGTTGTTATATCTGTGATTTAGATCCCTTTTCTAACCCAATGGTTATTGTTAAATGGTACATTGTCTTTTATCTCATCTACTAGAAGCCAAATTTCAATAAATTACTACATTAAGCTTTCTAAATTACCATCTTAATTTATACCCAATCATTTTGGATAAATATTCAGTAATTACTTTATTTAATAGAAAAATGTTAGTAACGCATATGATGCTTACCTGCTCCAACATCAGAGTTCCATTTTATGTATTGTATGCCCAAATCAAATTATTTACTTTTTTTCTGTGCATGCTTAACCCTTGCTTTATGTTAACATCCTCTGGTGGACATAATTTTGATCTTGGTATATTAAAATAATGAATTACATTCAAATATGTCTTTAAATAACATGTAGCACTCATGAGAAAGAAAACACCCATGAAGCACTGTGGTCATTGGTCATTTTCTGGCCTCAATCTTTAGTGGCTCTCTGTCTCTATCCCTAATGTATCCCCACACTAGGAAACAAGTTGGTTGTATTTTGTTTTGTTTTGTTTTTAATGTTCTCTGCCTTAGTCCAGATGGCAGGCACTCACCATCAAACCCAACTTTTACTCTTCAGATTGGGATCTCATGAACTTTTTACTCTCAAAATGATTTCCTACTGATTGCAATCTCCTGAGTAGCTAGGATTAACAGATATGATTCACTGCACTGGGCAGAGACATACTTTTTAATTCCCAGAACCTGCAAATATGTTAGCTAACATTGCAAAAGTGACTTTGTAGATATGCTTAAATGTAAGGCTCTGGAGTTGGAAAGGTGAATGGGCATTATCATGAGAAAGCCCTTAACATTGCCTTGCTTAGAAGAGTTTAATCGAGTCCAGAAAAGAAGGTCAGAAAGATGTAATGGGAGAAGGACTTCAGTTCCTATGGCTGCCTTCGAAAAAGTGTAGGAAGTGTGAGCCAAGAAATGTGGGTAGATTCTAGTAGCTGTAAATGTGAGGAAACAAATTCAACAACCCTCCACCCAACAGAGAAAAGATTTGCTAACACTTATATTTATAAGGTCTGCATTAGTTTTTGACAGAAAGAATAATAAGAAAAGAAATTTTCATTGCTCTGAGCCATTAGTTTACAATAATTTTTACAGCAATAATAGAAACTAATGTTAGAGGAATGAGATTTTAAGTCCAACAAATAAGCAATACTTTGTCAACACTGAATTTGATTGATAACAGCATGTAAGTCATCATTCCCAAGCTGGTTTATATGATCTTGTATATTTATCCACATCTCTAGATACATGCTGTAAAGAAAATTGTACAGTATTTACTTTACTTGTCATATATTTGCACAAAATATGCATGCAACAAAGCAAAGCTACTTTTAATATCATGTATATAATCAAAATTGCATGAGGTAGATGGGTGCCAATGGCTCACACCTGTAATCCTAGCTACACAGGAAGCTGAGATCTGAGGATCATGTTCAAAGCCAGCCCAGGCAGGAAAGTCTGAGAGAGTTTTGTCTCCAATTAATCACTAGAAAATCGGAAGTGGCGCTGTGGCTCAAGTGGTTCAGTTCTAGCCTTGAGCTGAAGAGCACCCAGGCCCAGAGAGCAAGCTCCACAGTTCACCAACAAAAACAACAAAAAATTGCATGCACTAATTCCCAATATGATAATATGATGTTCTACTCAACTCCAATGAAGGAAGGAAAGGAAGATAGAACATTATTGGAAATGACATTTAAATAAGTCCCTTTGACCCAAGTGAATGAAAGAAAAAGGAAAACATTTAGAGTGAAGTTCAAATGTCAAAGTGGGAAAGTTCTGTTTTAAATCTGACCTTGTGGATTACTGAAGGCAATTGCCAGATAGATAATGATCTTCCTGCAAAAGGGCAGGGTTGCTTTCCAAACTTAGGCAGCACCAAAATCCTGGGAAAGATAACATTCTCTACAGGAGTTGGAATCATGGAGTTAAAAGGATAGTATATAGCTAATGCAGGAATAATGTCACTTTCTCTCTTTTTTTTTCAGTTCCAAAAAGAATTTCACTCCCCTATCAGTACTTGACTTTAGAAACCTAGTAATAAAATTATAGAGTACCAAATATTTTATTTAATCAATGAAATACAATTTATAATTTATGTTGCAATTAATTTATGTCTTTATATGCTATATAGTTGTGAAAATAAACTTACTATCTATTTTGAAGACTGAAAATAGAATCACCTCTTAAAAAAGTTGACACATATACTTTGTTTAAACACACCATGTTTCCCCTCCTGTTCTGATCCCAAGAAGTTGAAATAAATCCAGAAGTTTAGTTAACACACATGTTTCTCCTCCTGTTCTTATCCTAAGAAGCTGAAATCTATCCAGAGCGGTTTTATCCAGACCTTGTGCTTAGAGTAGCATCAGAACAGCAGGAAGGAAAAAAATGTTCTGATTTTTTCCCTCTTTGGGGAAAAATAGATCTATTTTATTTTACGCAATTTTCAGTGATGCAGAAAATGCAATATGGAAATAAAAAGGCCATATGTGTTTATCTATGCAAATCTAATGCCAGACTAACAAGGGGAGAAGGGAAGGAAGGAAACAGAACAAAACATCAATCTCCTGGGTTTGATTTGAATTTTAGTGTGACACAGAGGCAAAGAACGTGTTCCTGGTTCCTGGGCAGTTGTTCTGCTTTGAATACTTCAGGATTTTGTAGTGTAAAGGAGTAAATGTACGTGTCACAAATTTTCCATATGACAGTTGATAAAAATGGTAAAATAAAGTCTCTTGGGATAAAGATGTGATTGGGCACTATTCCTAAGACTGCTGTGAATCTATGGCTCCAAATACCATTTTGATCCCTATATCTCATATTGCTGCTGGAAATATTCCATGTTTAGCTTCTCTGAGTGTTATGCTTGGGCCTGACCAGCACAGATCAGTAGACTGGAAAATGCCTTTACCTAATGCCTTCAGGTAAATGTTTTATTCTCACACTTAGTCTCTCAATAAATAGAGTATCTATCATTAAATCAGGAGATGTATGAATGAGTTGATAAATCATTCATGCTTGCCACAATAAAGATACTGGATGGCTCTAAGGTCCATTCTACTTTAAAATGTTCTACTTGACATTTCTATTCAGTGATGTCTGTGTTCTGGGGATTATGTCCAATTCTAATTAAGCATATACTCTTCTGTGAGTGCTAAGTTTTCAAAACGAATATGATTCTTTCTTGGCTTATGGAACATCTCTGCTAAATCTTCTAAATTGGGTTGAGTAAGAGATACCACAACCTTTTTCCCCTTCAGATACAGACTGAGGTTCTATATTCTTAAACTAAAGCTATGCTCACATCAGAGCAATTAACTAAATAATTGCCCTAATGGGATTTTAACCTTACCCTCAATTTTAATTCAATGATTACTTCAGTGTGAACTCACTCTATTAAGAACCTTGTAAAAAATTTTGCCTTTATCTTCCCAAATCAAAGTCCATTATTCTATATCTTCATCAAAGTTTCCTCATTAAAGATATACTCAGTGTTAAAAATAATGTGCTTCAAACAGAAATACATATCAGAAATAAAGGTTTATATTAATGATAACCTACAGATACTGTTAAAATTCTAAAAAAAAAGTCTTTCAGACTCCTCTTTCTCATTCTCACTCTTGCTCTCTTTTCCCTCTGAAGTCATTTATAGAGGTGCAGACAAATACATGTATATATATATAGTATAATATACACAAAAATGGGTACACACATACTTATACAATGAAGCTACTTCCAACTATCATCTTGTTCTAGGTGAGTTTTGGTTTTAGTAGTTACAACTTAAATCTAAGCTAAATGTCATTACTACAGAATGAACTTCTGTATAGCAAACCATAGGAAAGGGAGAAACCTACCACAGCTAATGGGATCACTAAAGCTCCACCCAGCCTTCAAATGCTAATCAACATTATGATGCCTTACTCACTACCACCACTTCGGGAAGATTGATAAACAATAATTACCAAATTGTAAAACATCTAACTATGAAAACTAACAAAAATCTTAGTCACAGCTCACTAAAATCTTAAACCTTATAAGCTATTTTTCAATATTCAATACTTTTAGAATTGGTATGGATAAAGAATTGATTATGGATGCATGCTGTATACTGAAGCAAATATTTACCTTGAAAGTTTATATTCTTTTGCATTTTGAAATGTAAAAGTATTTTCATTTTTTGTTTTTGTCTTCTTTCCCTCCCTCCCTCCCCCCTTCTTTCTTCCCTCCCTCCCCCCTTCTTTCTTCCCTCCCTCCCTCCCTCGCTCCCTTCCTTCCTTCCTTCCTTCCTTCCTTCCTTCCTTCCTTCCTTCCTTCTATCTCTCTGTCTCTGTCTTTCTGTGTCATCAGTCTGTCTCCTACTAGTGATTGAATTCATGGTGTTCTTCACACTTGCTAGACAAGTACCTCTCCCCTGAGCCATGCCTCACATCTTTATGCTTTAGTTTAGTTTTTTTTTTTAATGGTCTCTCATTTTTGCTGGCAAGCACTGGGATTCTTCTAACATCTGCTTCTCATGTAGTTGGGATTTCAGGTATCTGATACCATACCAAGCTCAAAGATTTGATTTAATAAATAAAAATGTTCACATCAACAGATAAGATGACTTGGTGATGGAAAAGGCAAGTATCCACACTAAATCTGTTTGGGATGCTATCAATATCATATAATTTTCAGAAATAATAATAGAAAAGATCCCCTAAAATGTTTATGGTAATAAATGAATAATAAATGTTCAGTGTGCTTTATTTCACCTAAATTCAGCTGGTGAATCTTAATTGTCAATCTGGATTGAACTGAGAAAATTTTTTAGGATTAGTACAAAAAGCTTTGGGATGTCAGTGAGGGTTTCCAAGTGTGATACATGTTGGTCAGATACCAGCCCTGAATGTCAGAGATATTCTGGAGAGGGGATGGCCACTGCATCAAGTTTCAGAAGAATTTTCCTGCACAGGTATGTTCTTGCAACTCTCTGCCTTGGCCTAGCACCAGGTGAGCAGCTCTATTCCTCCATATACTTCTACCCTGATGTTCTCCTTGTCACTGGCCTGAAAGCCTAAAAGCGACTGATGAAGCCAATCATGAAATTAAACCTCTCGAACTGGGAGCCACAATAAAACATTACTTTTTTCCAATTGTTTCTGTCTCTAATTTAGCCCACTGGCCAAAAGCAAACATAAAAATGTATACACTTATTGAAACATCACACTGCATTCATCAATATGTAATTTTGTGTATCAATTGAAAGCAAATTAATGAAATTAAAAGAATTAAAAATGTCCCAAATGACCTTAGAAGGAATATTTAGAGTAGACCCCAAGACAAGTATTATAAAGACCTCCAGTGATTACAAAATTTATTTCTCTTTACATGTTGATGCCTTTTACCTGTTAGCTAGTACTCTTCTACAAAATTTGATCACCTTCAAACTCATCAAACATTAAGTTAGCAACAAATTACTTAAAAATGCACTAGCAGGAGGATGAGAACTGATGATTGTGGTTAGAAGCCAATACAGGCAGAAAAGTTCCCATGAGAACTTATCTCCAATTAACCACTCAAACATCAGACATGTTGCTGTGGCTCAAGTGGAATTATAAAAAAATACAGAATTGTGCATTGTAAAGGATTTTTACCTGTCATTTTGTCAGGCTTCCATTACCAAGCAGAGATACTGTAAGACACCTGTTTCACTAGATTCTATGTTCTCTTCTACTGTCATCATAATTGGTCCTTCGTGTCTGCATATGTTTTGATCATTCCTAACCTTCTTGTTCTACCTTAGTTTAGCACTTTTTCTGCATCTGCAAAGGCAATTGGCTCCATCCAATGAGGCTTATGTAGATTTCAAATAATTGATTGCATGACTTTTTAAATAAAGATTTTTGTCTCAGGGTGATAAAAATGAGGGCAGAGGCATTTTCTCAGGGCTGATCTATTTAAGGAGAAGCCCTAGGTAACTGAAAGTGACAACAGCTCTGTTGCTGTTCAAATGATCTGGATTCAAGCATAGCACTAACAAGATGCACATACAATACTGAAGTATAGTCCCAGGAGAATATAGAGGTTCACAAATGCTTCCCTAATAGTGCTCAGTTCCCTAGGAGCTTAGGTTGAGTTTATAATGGTTGAAGAATTCCAGCTGTAGCACTTGTTAGTGATAGTGGCAATCCTCAGAAATTCATATCTTAATAACAGGGCTCAGAAATAAATAACAAGGTAATGCTGACACATATTAACTTTCTGGACTAAAATATAGATCTATGGTTTGAAGTTTGTTCTTTTAAGATTTGTTTCAGTTTTAAATGTGAGTATTAAAATCTGAGCTATTAAGAGATGATTAGCTCATGAGGAAACCACTCTCTTTGACTGGATTAATGCTGTTGTCTGGGGTAGGAGTAGTTATCACAGGAGTGGCTCCTTCATGTACCTTAGGCCATAGTGGGAACACCAAGGCACTACCAAATGGAGTTTCTGAATAATGGAGCTCCCCAGTCTCTAGAAACATGAGCCAAATAAACTACTCTATAATTTACCCATTCCTTTTGAAGCATTAGAAAACAGAATATTGTGAATAGTACATAGATGAATGATAGATGATAGGTATAAAATAGATGATAAATATTTGATAGCTGATGGATGGATGGTTGGTTTATGTAGATGGATGGATGGATAGATAATAAATGGGTAGATGGATAGAAATTAGATAGATAGGTAGGTAGATAGACAGACAGACAGACAGACAGATAGATAGATAGATAGATAGATAGATAGATAGGTAGATAGATGATAGATAGATAGATAGACAGACAGACAGATAGATAGACAGATAGATAGATCACATTGTGGCAAACTGATACCTCAAATTTAGAGGAAAGATGCTGTGTGAGAGATGGAGCCTTACAGAAGACATTTCATTCTTGGTTTTTTGTTTTTTGATTTTTTTGGTCACTGAGGGGGTTGATCTGAGGACCTGGATGCTTTCCCTGGGATTCTGTGCTCAATGCTAGTGCTCCACCACTTGTAGCCACCATGCCACTTCTGGTTTCCTGGTGTTTAATTGGAGATAAGAGTCTCATGGACTTTACTGCCCAGGGTGGCTTTGCACTGGGATCCTCAGATTTCAGCATCTTGAGTTATTAGGATGACAGGCATGAGAGACCACCAGGGGCTACAAGAGATATTTCTATGTTGTGGTCTACTTACATTGCTTACAATTACATCTGTAGGGTAGTTAACAATTGTAAATAGCAATTGTCAGTTTCTGACAAAGTGTTGTTCTTTGTGCCTTCTTTACCATTTATACTCAGTTACAATGAATGACCTAAAATTGTTTAAGAAAATTAAATTAATTTTAATTTAAAATTCCATCTTGGTACCTCTCACTGAATATTGCCATATGAAGTCACTTGCAAAAATCATAGATTTTGGACAAAGATTAACTCCTTTTTTTTCACTTTTGCTTTTCTTACTCAACAATTAGATTTTGTATTCCTAGTGGAAAGTGTTGAAATACTTAAATATTAAAATTTTTTATCTTTAAGAAGTTGTACAAAGAAAGTGCCATATAACAAAACAGCTTATGAACAGTGTCACCCCTTCAAAGTTCGGACCCCCTTTCGATCCACGCCTTCCCTTGCTTGTCTTAATTTTCTAAATATAAACAATAAATTATTTGCAATACCCTCTTTTCCTTCCCTTCATTCATCTACTTCTATGCTTTTGGCCCTATACTGCTCTTAGATGTATTTGTTTCTTAGTATTAATTTTGATGGGCTTTCACTTAGTCTTTTAAAAGAAATATACTATTTGAGCTCTCCATAGAGTCTACTATACTTCAGTTAATTCATTTGTAACCACTTGCATACTGCCAAGGTGTTTACCTATAGATTTATAGATACAGTCTCTCTACCACCAGTGAAAGACATCATGTAAGCTTTGTTTCCCAGGGTCTGGCTAACTTCACATAATATAATTTTTCCAAGTCTTGTCATTTCTTAATGAATGGTATAATTTAATTTTTCTGATGGAAGCATAGAATTCCATTGTGTATAAACACCACATTTTCTTGATCCATTAATCCACTGAAGGGGAATCTGAGTTGATTCCATATCTTGGCTACTATAAGCAATGCTGCAATGAATACGGTTGTACTGGTAGCTTTAGTGCAGCTTTGTTTGTTGTCTATTGGATAAATTCCCAGGAGTGGGATTGCTGGGGAGCTCTATGTTTAGTCTTTTGAGGAACATCCATACTGCTTTTCAGAGGGGTTGTACAAGCTTACATTCCTACCCACAGTGCCATTTTGGCCACATCCTTGCCTGAATTGGTTGTTGTTTGTTATCTTGATAATGGGCATTCTAACTGGGGTTAGATAGGATCTGAATGTTGTTTTGATTTGCATTTCCTTTATGGGCAGAGATGTTGAACATTAGTCAAATGTCTATTGGCCATTTTTACTTCTTCAGGTAAGTCTCTTTTGAAGTTATTAGCCCATTTATTAATTGGGTTGTTGTTTCTTTGAGAGTTTGATTTTTGCAGATTTAATTTTTTTGAGCTTTAAGTATATTCTGGATATTAAGCCCTTGTCTTATGTGTACCTATTACAAATCTTTTCCCATTCTGTAAACTTTCTATTTAATGTGGTTTTTTAATGAATTAAGCTTTAATTGGTGGCTATTATAAAAGCACTGGTGTGAAATACAATAGTATTTCTTAGTTTTCCTCAGAGACAGTAATACACTTCTTTATGAATGTTAAACAAGTGAGTAAATGAATGAATGAATGGAATGCCGACATTGAGATGGCATATTTTATATTATTTAAAATTTATATTCTTTAAAATTTGCTTTTACCTAAGTAAAGTGGGCAGAGGCATTTTTATTTTTATCATCAGTGTTCTCACACAATATTTAAATATCTTACAATTTAGTAATTATCAGAATTTAACAATCTTTGTGCAGTGGTAGCAATAAATAATGCACCATAATGGTGTCAACCATTGAGGCCTGGGTAGGGATTGAGTTACCTCAGGAGCTATAGGAGATTTCTTCCTTTCCTGTGGTATCATAATCCCCAAAACATGTTAGAGGAACAAGGACATTTTATCAGTTGCATATAAATGGCTCAGCAAACAGACTGAAACAAGTTTTAATGTACCTACAAAAAGTCATCTTTGAGTCTTCCTGTTTTCTAAAGCCAGATCAATTACTCAATATGATGGTAGTGGCTTTAGTAAGTTTAATCTTCTCCAGATGTAGGTTATTACCAATTATTGTCATTTTAGACACACAATTGCTTTCCTACTTTGCAGAGTAGGAAATAACAGGAAAGAGAGAGGAAGGGGAAAGTAGGGAAACAGAACCAAAGAGAGAGAGAACATTTTAAAAGTGTCTTCTTAAGATGTAAGATATCTGTAGCAGATTTTGTCTTGGTCTTACATGTCTTGTTGGTTTTTATTTTCTAATTTAAAATCTTATTTTCCCTTTTAAAATTTGAAATTGCACAATATTAAATGAGGATCATACAAAATCCTGTATATGTTTTCTACGCAAGCAGCTTTAAGGAAATTAAGGTTCACTCATAGGCCTTTAAACCAAACCTTAGTGGCTAGAAGTCAGTTTAATACAGTGTAATTGCCTTGTACAGTGTAATCACATGGAGGGTTTGCACAGTTTCCAATGCATGTGCCCTGTCCTGACACAGAGATCCTGGTTTAACAAGCCTTTGAATGCAAGTCAGTCTCTAGCAATCTTGAAAGCTCCAGAGAGAATTCTAAATAGCAGGCTAGATTAAAATTTTGTTTTTATTCAAATCAAAAGTTATGGTTTGATGGATACTTAGGGGAAAACCTGCAATTCAGCCAAATGTTGTTTTGTAATGCCCAACAAAACAAAACATAGCTTTCACTTTGCCCCATTTTTTTAAACTAAAATCTCTGAGATGAAAATGGGATCAATAGCCTTCGTAGCTTCCTGTCCTCTCACATCCATCCACCATGACCTCCATGGTTTGTTTGTTTTAATCAGCAAGCTCAGAAGAAGAGAGCAACTGGCCACCTAGAAGAAGTTCCAAAATGCTATACTTTTTCTTTGTTGGTTTTTGTCATGTCTCTATATAGGACAGGTTCTCCTCAAACCAGTAAGAGTGATCTTCCTTACTCTTCCTGTCTCAATCTCCTGAGTACTAGCAATAGCTTGTTTTCTGTTCTACTCAGAGTCAGATTTCTTTATAGTACAAAACAGTTTAATAAGGTCAAACCCCCAAAACAGCTTACCTAAGAATATACTGTGTGTTTGATATATTAGACAAACATTAGCTATGTAGTCTTCACCACGATGTCAGGCAGTGTGTAAGTGTTTATACATGCTCTGAACTCATGCTATGTGAGCAAGCAATGCGTTTTCAGTTTGGACAGTGAATAAATAGAATTTACCACTCATGAATTTTGATCCCAAACTCTGGTAAAAGTCAGAGATTGAGAATAGCTGTCAAGTTTCAGCAAATTATAAGGTGAAAAAAAATCGATTTTCTTACTAGGAAATCTAGCTGGCCTGAAACAATGTAGCAGCTTACCATATCCAATATCAAAATGAAATAAGATAGTTGAAAACAGGCTATGTAAAACATCTCTTATTTTAAATCAGCTCCTCCAGAAAATTTTAAAAAGAAATTGGTCATTTTAGAATGACTGTAGATTTTCCCGTTATTATCATCTTGCAATACCGAGGAACATTTGCTACAATTAGTGAATCTATACTGTTGAGCTATTTTAAACTAAGGCAATGCTGTATTCCAATTTTCTTCCTTTAAATGTATGTCTTTTTTTTTTTTTTACAGTATAAGAGTCCACATGTTTAGATCACATTTAGTCATGTCCTTAGTCTCTGGTGACTTTTTAAAAAAAATTGTCTTTCTTTTTTCTTACTGTGAGAATACCATACAGAGGAGTTACAATTACAAGATAACGAGTACATTTCTTATCAAGCATTGTTGCCTCCTCTTTGTTTCCCCTTCCCATCCCTTTTAGGCTTGGTCTTTTGTGTTTTGTTTTTAGGATCTTGCAAGCTCTATGTTTGATTATGGGTATAGTGTACAATGTGCTTCCTTGAGATTAGTTTGATGACTTTTTTTAAAATTTTTTTTAAAAGCAAAGGTATAGTTTCTCCTCAAAGTTCAGAGAGGTAAAGTGCTATTTGATCAAATCATGGCAATGATTTGACTATTAACATGACTTAAGATTGTTAAAACAAACTTCGCTTTCCCAGTGGAAGACTGTTTCTTCATGTGAAATGACTTTCTTTCCCTCTTTTCCCCATTGTTCTCTTGGAAAGGAAGTCTTTTTTTTTTAATTTAATTTGATTTTATTTGTGAACATACTGTACAGAGGGGTTACAATTGCATGGGCAGGATAATGCGCACATTTCTCACCAAGTATTGCAGTCTACTCCTTTGTTTACCCTTCACATCACTTCCCAGCCTCCCCCTACCCCCAATCCCATTCCTTCTCCTTCCTCCCTCCCTCCCCCCTAACCCCCACCGACTTAGTAAAGCTCCTTTTTGGACATGACAACTTGTACTTCTCATTGTTGCAACAGCTCCACCTGTATACTTAAACATCTGGTTTTTCCCCATCTCCTCCACAAGTTGTACTGACATCAAATATAGTGAAAGCAGGGGTTATACTGTGGGGGAGGGACATACAAAGCAACAAAGAGATAATCTTATAAATGC
>NW_012267264.1:2968639-2969111 GCF_000151885.1 Dipodomys ordii
GGTAGATGTCTGTTAAGTCTAGTTGATCTATGCAGCTGTTTAGATCTGCGGTTTCTCTGTTGAGTTTTTGCCGAGTTGATCTATCTAGTGGGAGAATGGTGTGTTAAAATCCCCAACAATTAATGTCTTTGGATATATATGGGATTTGAGGGAAAGTAGTGTTTCTTTGATAAATTTGGGTGCTCCATTGAGGAAGTCTTCTCTGTACTCTGTAATGAGTAGAATGATAGACCCTTTTATGACAGCAAAGCACCTACATAAAACTATTTGGGATTCTTCTCAATGGAAATGTGTCTCTTCTACTGGATTTATTTATTTAATATTATTTGTATTAGAATAAAATCAGAGTACATTTTTTTATACTTTGAATTATAATGCAATATATTTAGATGTATTTTCTTGTTCAAATTGTTTCTGCTTTTGTCACTGGGAGCTCTTTCTTTTGTTCCGTGTATCTTCAGACATAACTCCT